>NC_048893.1:160927556-161264745 GCF_011077185.1 Oxyura jamaicensis
TCTAAATCTAAATCTAAATCTAAATCTAAATCTAAATCTAAATCTAAATCTAAATCTAAATCTAAATCTAAACCTAAATCTAAATCTAAATCATCTAAAACTTTCAAAGTTCAAACAAAAAAAGGCTAATGTTTTCATATTTTCTAGTATTAATCATAACAATCTCACTGCTATTATTTTGAACGGAACTGTGTGGAAGAAGTAGAAAGTAATTTTGCCCTATTTAATAAGACCACAAAGGCTGAAGATTATGACAACATTTGGTAGAGAAAAAAGGATTTAATTTCTCTGTTATGTACCAATGTTAGTGGCCTAGGATATAAACACAAGAAACTGGAATTGTCCATTTTGAAGAAAGAAAATGATAATGCTGGCATTACTGAAGCTCAGAGTCATGTGCCTGGAATGTTAAAACACCCAAGGCACATTATTTATACAGCATACTGTGTGCAAGTGAAATCCCAGCAATGCCCTTACACCAGACAGTGCTGACACAACTGCCAACGAAGATCTGAAGGCAGATGCATTCAATAGATGTCTGTGGTCTTTATCCGGGGAGAAATCTGAAAAATGCACTTAAACTCTCCAGCCTTCATGGAATAGCTTCTATTTCCGTGACAAGTTTGTAGCATTTAAACTTTGTAACTTTTAAAGCTAAAAGTTTTCAAGCCTGGAGTACTACAGATCTTTCACCTGAGGGTACCGAAGGTCTCTTTCCCTGCACAGGGTACCATCACACTGTCCTAAAAGCAATTTGAAAAAAAGAGGGTAAGCTGACCTGAGATTAAAGAAATGGTGAATATCTGTTTTCAGGCGACTAAACTGAGCCTTGGGGTCCAAATCAATTTTAGATTAGGAAACTTAAAATGTCTCCATGTAGATGTCTACAGATGTCAAAAATCCTGTTGCATTTAATAGAGCCTAGAAAACATTTCAACTCATGATAAAACAGACATCTAGAAGATGACTCAGCTGCCTACACATTGGTTTCCAGTGGCATCTGAAATGTCTTGAGGTATGCATGATGTCAAATGGACCTATGGGAGACTCGTGCCTTTCTGGAGCAGCAGCTGGAAGCCAGAGAAGATTACGGAGGACATGGGAAATGACATTAATGTCTCTGTGGGGTGAATAAATCACACCCCTCATGGTGGTCAGCTGACTCATTCCCCAAATCTCCATGAACTAAGTCACCCCCTCAGCCACCACTGGGTGCCAAACTGATCAGCCTAAACTGATCCGCCCTAATTCTTGAAATGAATCCCACCTGTCAGAACCATTCAAGGGAAACAGATGCCACGGTTACATGATGCCAGCTTTCTTCTTCAATGTAGAGGCACTGAAAAAACATTTGGCATCACAACAATGCAACAGTGCAATGTGATATTTTGTAGGGCAAATGCCATCAACCAGGAGGAGGAAGGTCACCACTTCCCTGTATCTCACCTGCAATATCTTTTGTAGCTCTGTTGTCAATATTTTAAGGATGATGATGAAAGAAAATAAAGCATTTCACAGGGAGCTACAAGACCTGGCCGTGGCCTAGAAAAAAAGACTTAATAAGAGGCATGGGAAATATTATTATTATTATATATTAGTATTGTCGATATTCACCCCTGTTTACATGGAAATAAATTCTGGCAGTGAAATTCTTTAAAGTATCAGGAAAATAATGAGAGAGATGCTGTGTTCAAAAACTAAGTACTGATAAATTCAAACGTCTTTTCCCTAAATAAAAAAAGGCCAACATGCAGAGATGTGGAATTTTTAATCCAGATTTGCATAGATTTTTTGCAGTGATGCTCCAGGATAGATCATTCTGGTGCTGAACCAGCAATGTTCTGCAGGAGGTCAGAGGAGAAGAGCATATAGGCCCCGTGCAACTGTGAGACTTATGGCACTACTTAGTGGTGCTAATACGTCAAGGAGTAATCCCCAGAAATGTACCCAGGCTCATCCTGAGACCCCACAAACCCTGGGGAATGCACTAACAGAGAGGGGTGAGAAGGGGCAAAGCCTCCCTTTTAGAGTAGGGCACACTGTTCCAGTTAGCAGAGAGATACCACTTAGGGACAGTGCTTGCTTCTCCTTTGATCTCTCACAGAATATGCGATCCCTCCCCAGAGCCACATAAGAAGTATGACTAGTAGCATTTTTCAATGGTTATCACAAGAATTTCTTAAATGAGAGCAAGTCTGAAGATTTTCTAGAGGAAACCTCAGGAAACATTTCATGACTAAAGAATTAAAACCAAACATTTAAGAGAGATGGGGAGCTTTAAAAGCAAGGTGTTTCTTAATGAAGCCCAGCAATGAATTGTCTCTGATTAAATAGCCTCATCTAGAGAAAGGTGACTTCCTCATGAGCTGAGGCATTATTTCCCTTTTGTGTAGCAAAAGAAATGTAACTAAGAGCTGCTGGGATCTCCTCTGTTTCCTACAAATGTGACTGCAAAATTGCTGCAGAATTCATGGGTGTTTATGAGGGAATCAGAGGGGATTTGGATGGAAAAACATTGTACATATAAAGTAATGTAATAATTACTAGTTTCAACTCAACATAATTACAAATTAGCTTCCATCAGCTACTAATTATCTTCTTGGTTACAAAGGCCATATTTTATTTAAATGAAGTGGAATGAAATGCCGTTAAAAGCTACATACATAGCACTAATGAGAGAATGCATTGGAGGAGACTATTTGTCCCTTTAGACCACCAAATTAAGGGTCTTGTTTGTAAAGGCATAAGAAGAAGAAACACACAGAAATTGACCATCCTCCTGAGCATCTGACAGACCCCAAATCTAGCTGCTTTGAATGTAGTAACAAAGGTATTTGCAAAGAGATGGATAATTTGTTATGGAACTAGTTGATTTTGAGTCCTTTCCAAAAAAAGTCTATCCCAAATCAATTTTTTGGACTGGGGACTTGGATCACATCCCTTACACCTTCTTCCAGGCACCGCAGTAAAAGCACCTTCAGCACTTTCTGTAGTCATGCAGGTAAGAACATCCAAGCACATACTCATTGGGTCCTGTACTGGGTCTGGCTGGGATGGAGTTAACTTTCCCTGCAGTGGCCCATAGGGTGCTGGGCTCTGCACTTATAGCTAGAACAACATTGGTATCACACCAATGTTTCGTCTGTTGCTGAGCAGTGCTGGCACAGCACCAAGACACTACAACATCCCCCAATAGCCTTGGGGTGGGCAAGAGGTAGGGAGGGGATGTCGCTAAACTGACAGAAGGGCTATCCCATACCATATCGTGTCATACTCAGCAAAAAAAGCCAGGAAAGGGAATGGAGAAAGAGGAACTCTCAGTAAGAAAGCATCTGTCATCCTGAGCAACTGAGACCCTGGTTTCCAAGAAATAGCCAAACATCACTTGCTGATGGAAAGTAGATAATATTTTTTTCCTCTTGCTTCCACACAGCTTTTTTTTTTTTTTTTTTTTTTTTTTTAATTAAACTGCTCCTTATCTCAATGAGCTGTGTGATGGAGCTTAGCTGCCCATCGATTCTTAAACCACCACAGATCTCAAGATGCCTAAGTAACATATGCATCACCTAAGGAACTTATGAAATAGTGAGTGAATTGAAGTCAGACCTTCTCCTGTACATTGGAGACCTTAAGCCCAAAGCCTCTCTCAAGACAATGTTATACATGAAAATTAACTAGCATTCATAATCATGGTTATTACAATAAAGTCTGAGGCCTAAACAGAGCAAGGCAAGGTAACCTGCAGTCGTTGCCTAAAAATAAACTCTAAATAAACAAGGCAGAAAAAAGGCGAAGGAAATAATACAATATGAGAGCAGAAGGCTGTGATAACAGCAGTCGTCTGAGATGGTCCACAATTCTCATTTTTTGCTTGGGAGTCAAAGCTTATGGAAATATAGGGGAAGGCAAAAGATGTATTGGGAGACAAGATGGGGAAAGAAGAAGGAAGCAACTATAATGTGTATGCCAGGAAAGAATTTGTGTTTTCCCAACACATTGTGAAGTATACAGGGTTAATGACAGACATAATGCACCACTTGGACATAAATCCAAAGTGAAATTAAAATATTGAGAGACAAAATAGTGGGAATGGAAATACCAGAGTGATCAAAGACAATGTAAATCTTGTAAGAATAGCACATCTGTATAAATAATTTTGACATTTAAATGTCAAACTCATTTTATGACAACAACAGTAGCTGTCAAGTGCAAATGCACTGAGCTTTCCATTCACCTTTAAAATAGCAATTTAATATGTAATTTTAATATTTTTCTCTTCATATGCAAGGGATCTGTGTTGCGCTTACAGAATTTGTCATTTATAGTCAAAAATGTCATTCTTATCATGAAACATTATTAATTTAATAAGTACCACAATCCTTTAAACTATGTTTATTATTTATTCCTACGTGCTGGCCTTTCTTAGGACCAGGGCCTCAGGGTCGAAGTCTTGCAGTCTTGCAGTCTTGCAGTGGGTAAGATACCCACTATTACAAATAGCCTTACAGCTGGGGACACAAATCCCTGCCATAAAGCCCCCAAGCATGCAGCTCTCTAGTCACATGGACTAACAGAAGTGGCAGTGGCAGCTTGCACAAGCATAAAACCTTGGAATGCAATGCAGCCATGAGAGGTAAAAAAACTGACACAACCTCAGTATACAAACCTTTACATACACCGAGTCTTCTTATTATAGTGTAATGAATGTACGTTATCTGTATTTGCAGCTGGTTCAGCTTACTTATAATTATCTGGCTCATTTCTTGTACATCACACTGAAAACATAAATGTAATATCCAGAGATGTATCAGAATGATAAAAACACAAACATAATTCATACAACTAGAAAAAAATGAGAAGACAATATTACTGTGCTGATTAAGATTCCAAGTGAAAAGCAATTTTTTTTTAAGACTTTTTTTTTTTTTTCATTTTGTCTGAAAGAGAAAAAAGTTTGGCTTTAACCCTTCAATTTTACAGCCAGTTTTAGAACAGCATGAAATTATTTTGCAGTATTTAGTTATTTATACATTAACCACCAGATGCTCAGCACTCTATATTATATATGATTATTATTCTTTTGGATCTCTATTCAAACTCACTAAAAATGGGATTGGTTTTGCAGTTTTTCTAGATAGCGACCTATGCCTCTTGTGTGTGGACCACATTTCCATGTGTGATTAAAGTGATAGGTGTCTTGCGGT
The DNA here is from genome assembly GCF_011077185.1 of Oxyura jamaicensis. Classification (NCBI taxonomy): domain Eukaryota; kingdom Metazoa; phylum Chordata; class Aves; order Anseriformes; family Anatidae; genus Oxyura; species Oxyura jamaicensis. Next base: position 160,932,761 of record NC_048893.1, read on the forward strand.
TTATAAAACCCAATCCTATTTACTTAGCTGTGTTTTTAATTAAGTGTGCTTTGCAGTCGAACTCTCTGTGGCACTTGCATGGAGAATGCTATAAAAATAAAATGAGTGACTGAATGTAATATTGGATAGGGATTGCTGAAATGCATTTTAATGTATTTAAAGTGTGCTCATAAAACTTTTGTTGGACAGGCTAAAAATTCAAATTTCCTGGAGCAGAAGAAACTTTATTTTTTCATTATTTAACCAGAGTGACATATGGCCAGACGTTACAGTCTACCAAGGAAAAAAAAAAAAAATCTTTTTATGCCTCTATTTCTCTTCTGAGTTTCAGATTTTTCTGTCTTACAGCTATTACATCAACCATAGCAGAGCAGTTGATAAACAAGTTTCCTCTTCCCGCTTGCAGATTTGTAATTCTGGTTGCTGTGTCACAAGAACGAAGGACTCAGAGCACCAGCTTTTTGAATTCTGAATCTTTCAAAATCATGAGTACATCTTATATCTGGAAATTCAATCATCCTTATATTACTTGATGACATCCTGTAAGAAATAAATAATAATCTGGGAGTATATTCAGTACTTTGTGCTTTTATTTTTCTTATGGAACATGTAAAACTTCAGTTTTGATCTCAATCAATTTTTGATTGCATTCAACCATGCAAAACAAAAGGTGCCCCCTGCCCATAGGAGTATATGGTCCCAACTACAATTTGCAGAGATACAGGGCAAAACATAAATTGTGCCAGATGGAACAATGGAGAGAAAAACAGATGCCCTAAAAATATACATCCACTTTAGAGTAAAGTAGACCAAGCCTCCAAAGTGTCTCTTTCTCTGGAGAGATTGCAAAAGGAATATGGAGATTTCAGATCCAGACATCCACTTTACAGGTGTCTAAAATTAAAGGAATTGAATCTCAAAGAGTCAGAATAGCTATTTACCGCCATTTTTCTCAGGGAATCACAAGCTTGAGACTGTTTATAAAAGGACAAGGAAAGGACTGGTTTTGTGCAAATTTACATGGAGATGATCACAGTCAAGAGATCATGCTTCCTGGCAGAAAGAACCAATGTGTGTTTTTGAGATTTTACCACATGGCTAATAGAAACTGATATGGTGGATGGATCAAAAACAAGAGGTGAGAAATGACAGATCTTCATTATCAGGTAAAGTCAGCGTTGAATGTGCAGAGATTTTAGAAAAGTTGTTACAAATATATTGGGTGATGTCACATGAAAGCCACCAAGTTTTGATGCAGAAAATCTAGACATTTGGAATTATACAGTACTTTTCACAAAAGCATTGCTTGCCTCTAGTGAAAAAATACAAAAAAAAACAAACAAACAAAAAATCTTTCTAATTCTTTCTATATGAGCAGAAATTTTCTTCACAAGAAATACAAAAATCAGTAATGTCTTGCTGCTTACTTCTCTGTTCTTTTTCAAAGCCAAGTTTTTCTATTTTCATCACTACAGACATTTTTCCAAGGTCTTCTGAGATCTTCCACTATGCCCACTTGAATAGCTTCTTGTTATAAAAATGTCTTTTAGCTGAAACAGCCACCATAACCCTCCTTCTGGAATCATAAGTAAATCAGATTGACACCCACCAGGTGTCAATGATACCAGGAACTTCCCAGCAATGCAACGATGCAATGAATGATTTTTCTATGTATTTTTTTCTACATAATTCTATTTCCTCATTATCTTCTGCAGTAATAAGACAATACTGCATATGTGGGAGAAACTTTATTAAGTTGCAGGGGCAAAATGTTCAGCTACTGCTGTACCACTGGGTACTCCCTAGTTTTGTGAGTCAACTTGTATGACTCATTGAAAACCCTGCATTATATTACAGCTGAGAACAGCTAAAGAAAAACTAATGCTCTTTCTGGTGACCACTTTCCCCTCTAAACTGGAGCATGGGAGCTCTTGCCTCAGATCCCAGTTCAGCCACAGACTTTCTGTGTAATCTTATATGTGTTTGCATCACATCCGCTACACGATGGTCCGAGCCTGTTCTTGACTCATACCACTTGCCCTCCTGCATATTTACTTGTAAACCAAGTTTAGTCAAAGACTTCCATTATGTTCTGGGATATTTCTGTGGGAAAACCAAAGTTCTTGCTCATACAATGTAAAATGATTAGGCATAGTGGGACTGATCAAGCTGCAGCTAAATCCACCACCATCTTAAGTTTGCTTACTCTAAGCTTTTCGGGTGCTGGGAGCCTGAGCTGCAGCTGTGACAGTAGCTCACAAGGCAAACAGAAAGTATGTGGATTAGGCAGCAGCATGCTTATGCCTGTTTTTGACTTCTACAGTGTGGCTGAATCAACAGCCTTTTGGTATATCCCTGGATATTTGCTTTTATCATAGATCTTCACTTGCAGAATAGGAATCATCCCAGCTTCTTTCACTCCTTTGTCTATCCTGGATTGCAAAAAGAGAAACAGCACAAATTCTCTGGTGAGTGATGAGAAACATGTATAGCAGCTTTTTTAGTGCTGCTAGGTGTACCTCCTCCTATTAGTTTCTGTATTAAAGCAGCTAAACACTCACGTAGATGAAGAAGGGAACTGTATTCTGTGGCACGATCCTGAAGGTAATCTCTACACTCTTATACTTGTGATGAGCACACTACTCTAATGATTGAAATTAGCCACTTGCTGCACTTTAAAATTCTACAGTACAATGTTATACTGCATAAGAAAGACATAAAGTCACGGAAAAAATATGATAGCTGTTGCAAAGCCATATTTTAAATAAGGCAGACGGCATGCTGCTAACTGCAGGAGGGGTGAGTATTTCTTTAGACCCATTTTTCACATGTCCATGTCAGTAAGTGAGCACATCCTGAGTTGCCTACATGTTCTTTGGCTGTGTACAAACCTCTGGATTTTAAAACTAAACATATTTTTACTTGTTGTTTCACTTTTGTAAACAAAGCAGTGGACATTGACAATATTAAACTTTGTGGCTTAAAGAGGTCTGGGGCACAAAATCAGGATGGATGCTAAGCCTGAAGGGTGAGACAGGGAGTGCTCCTCCTGCTTACCCTTGAAGAACAAGATGTTTGTACAAAAGGAAGCAGGGTTTTCAAAGAAAAGAATAAGCTTCTGTTATACTAACAACATTCCCTCAATAAATAGTTAGAAATGACATTTTCAAGGATCACAAAGAATATAAATTTCATGTTAATGTATTAAATTGTTCTGCACATCCTAGAGAATTGTGGCACTTGAATTTGAACAGAATTCAAGGAATTGTGAATGAGTGTATTTTCTGCAATTTTCCTTTGTAATGCTGCGTTACCAGTGGTGTTTCCAGTACAAAGCAAACATGCCATCCAGACACGAGAAATGCTGAAAGCAAGCATAGCAATGTTCTATTTTGGAAAAAATGGTAGGTAGGAAAGGGCACAGTCCTGATGCACTATGTAAACACTCTAGGCTAGATTCTCAGCTGATAGAAACTGTTACTGTTCCACTGAGCAAAGCTGGACAGAACAAGGTTTATAGGAACTCAAAATATGATCCATGATGACATTCTTTAATTATTGATCACAAAACTGAGCCTCTTTTCTGAACGCCTGCTAGTAAGCAGTTAAGCATTCCTGACTCCAAAAATTTACAGATACCATAGAGACCACCCTCTGTGATCAACATTGCACAACTGTTTCTAACTCTTTGATTTCTGTCACTGCTGAACTTTGAAGAAAAGCTAGCTACAGCATGTGACATGTGGTATCCCTTTGTTATAAGATTATTTCATTACTGATTGTAACATACAAAAATCTTGGTACCACTCTTTGGCATATATAAAAACAATAATGGGATATAAACCTTTTCTGGTTTACATTTTCTGTATCTTTATCAATTCTCTATAAATTAATACGCTTGTGGTATAACAGCCTGCTCTGAGGAACCTGCTTTGGCAGGGGGGTTGGAGGTCCCTTCCAACCCTTACAATTCTGTGATTCTGTGATAAATAAGGGGCATTTGAGGCAAACATTTTTATCAGTTTAGCTCTTTCTGATGTACAAATAATGCAGGAATGATGAGTGCTTTTCTTGCTGAAGCCTTACCAGGTACTTGCTGGTGGCTGGGCATGCTTGCTGAGGGTTGATGTCACTGCTGTGAAGATCTCACTGCTGCTAATGGTGTCACCATTGCTACAAAAGAGCATCTCTGCAACCTTTTAGAGTGATGGTTGGACAACGATGTTAGAAGTAGTGCCTTTTTAATGAGCTCAGCCATCCCAAGGGGCAGGAGAGCAAGGAAGTGATGACAAAAAGGGTATTTTGGACAGAGAGGTGGAAAGCTGGGTTGTGCTTTTCAGGCACTTGATCTAAAACCTCCTTCCTGCCGCAGAAAGCATGTGCAGAAAGCTTCCTCCTCCCCTTCCTCTCCAGAAAAAACCCATTCACCATTAGTCTCAGTTTGTCTGTAATCAGCTGCCAGCCAGGCTGAAGGCTCCAGCTCGGCATTGCATAGCCTTTAGCATTAGTGAGGCTGGGCAAATCCACACATGCTGTCTGTCTGCTTCTCACCAGCGTGGGATGCTGCCTGTCCTTGTGCCACACTCTGCTTGTGTGACAGGTTCACTGCCATCATGGCACATGCACTTACAGTCTGTAATGTGTGACATTATTGCAAAGTTACAGCATTGAGTGTGTTGTATATATTCACCCAGTTTATTTCATCTTTGTAGTGACACAACACTGAAATGACTTTTGCAACTATTAGTTCATATCGGTCCAGAAGTTTTCCAGTCAGAGAAACTCCCAGAGGAAATCAGGAGGAATGCTGAGCAGCTATGGTGGGAAAAAGATCAGTATCATTTACTGATACTGAGGCACCTTGCTGAAATACTAGCTACTTCTTTTTGCACTAGAGGGAACTGTGCTGAGAAATACCTTTGCATAACCATTGCTATACTCACTGATAAAATAATAAGAAGAATAAAAACACATTGGGTTTTTGATTTGTCAAACTCTTCTGCAGCTGCTTAATTTCAGATGTTTGCAAGAACCCCACTGGCTTGAGCTCAAATGCGTATTAAGTGTTTGCAGTGTTAGGCTGCAGGCACATAATGCAGTCTTCTTAAAATGTGCCACAAGAAGTGGGGGTCAGTCCCTCCATGCCAAATCTGTGATCAAAGTGCTGAAATTAATCTTACAGTATTTAATCAATAAGTATAAAAAACATTATTTTTGAACCATGAGAGCCCATACACTAGAAAGATCTTGAACATTCATTTTTTGTATAGAAAATATATCAAAAATCCAAACAATGAAAAACAAGGACACAAGAATCAAAGCAGGACTTTGCTGTTTTTTTCAAAGTGAAAATCAACTGTAGCATACAGCTGTAAGGGCCACAAGATCACAAAATAGATTGAATTTAGCTGCCAGACAGCTATAAAAGCTTTTTTGAATGCATGGACATCCCAGGGCTTCTTATTCACAACAATCTTTTTAGTGTCTATTTTTTTCTTTTCTCAACAACGAAATAAGACCCCAAAAAGCCAAAATGCTATAACATCATCCCTGCTAGTACTGCAGTATAATGACCCAAAATCAAATAGATTAGCTTAAATTGAAACATTTTTGGCATCGTAACAGAGCCATTATGGGATATTTGGTTACCATAGAAACACAGGTAATGAATGAGGCACTGTCGCTAAATCATGAAACCTGAAATAAATTAATGCAGACATTGGAAACATAACTTCATGTATTACATTAAAGGACCAATCTCACTGACACACCACCGTCTCTAGAATATAAACTCTAACTTTACTGATTGCACAAATCTAAAAGACGAGCTATGCCTAGATGTCATTCACATACAAAATTAGTATTTGCTCGATACTTGGAAGGGAAAAGACGATGTGAAGTTTTAAGAACTTCCTGCTATATATTTGCCATTCCCCCCTGTTACACAAACTGTTTTAAACAAGCAAATAATACTGCCTAAAGGGCAACATTTAACAAAGAGGGCAGAACCACTGCAGCTACTACAGCACCAATTGAGAATCTGTAACTACTATAATGCTGTTTTTCTGGCATTTCTATTTTCCGATTTTTAAGGTTAAATACCATTCTGAAGTAATTGGCTTTTCTCCAAGGTAAATAAGGAGTTCACCTTTGCCTTCTCCATCAAGCAACTTTGACAACAGCTATGAAAACAAGTCTCCACTCTGCTTTACCACGTTGAAAAACCTCAGCCTCTACTGCCACTGCCCAAAGGTGAAAACCATAGGTAGCCTGTATGAAGGTCTGTGCAGTGAGGCAGAGGTATGTGTACTTTTGTCTTCACTTTCACATACACATGCAATTTTAATTTCAGCACCCACAGGAGCAAATTCAAAGTCTGAATCTCCACCAAATTTATGAATGCACAAAGCTGGCACTTTCAACTCTCTAACCCCATGCCTGAGATTCTCAGCTTGCTCATCTCAGCCCTCATTCTTCCTTCTGTTCTCCTTTTTTCTACCTGTATCTCTCACACACAGCTTTTCCTACACAGAAAAAGAAAAGGTGTGCCTGTGTCAACTTAAAACTCTATTGTAAATATTTCCAGTCCAGTATTTCTGAACATATAGTGTTTGAGGCACAGAACATCTATTACACACAGGACAAGTCTCTGGAGCTGATTGACAGATTTGTCAGGATACTTGAGAAGGGGGTTTGAATTTGAGCTGCTGCATTTGCAGGACTGGAGAATCAGTATATACAGTAGAATTTAGGATACATCTGTTTCTGTCTTGCAGTCATATTTCAACTACCTTCCACTAGCAGGAGTTAACAGTAATATTTTAATATTCCTTGTTTCTGATTCTATTATTACAGTGTTAGGAGAGCAATTAAAGGAAAATTACTCTCCGGTAATGCTGATAGTTATAATCTCATCTTCCATTCTATCACTGAAATATGACAACTAGTGTTGTCTCCACCTTCCAGGTGAAAAGGAAACAAAATAAATCTGTAGGAGACAGCCTCATTCCTTTATTCCTGAGGAAAGTTTTACAGAACAGGAGATACCAGAAAGTAGCTGAAATAAGAGATGTTGAAAGTGGCACCCAATACATAGGAAACAATGACATGATAAGGCGAATTTCTGGATTGTACTCTTTGTTTGTCATATTTATCTTTTCTTCCACAAAGATGAGTAGAGAAAACTGTTCGTTATTTTCAACAGGGTTGTATAAATATTTCCATAAGTCTTCAAACAGAAGGTCCTCACCAGAGGATAGGTTCCCCAGACCAGCTGGCAGGTCATCTTCAGTACCTGCATTTCAATTTATATCTGGGTTTTCTAGCACGCATAAGCTCCTACTTTCCAGGGAACCACAGAGCCTCTCCCACGGAAGCAGCTGGCCCAGTTCACAACACTCTTGCCACCACAGAGGAGGTGATTCCTACACTTTAGCAACGGGCTTCATGACATGTATCTTTCCCTCAGATATGCCAGGAAACAAAAAAGCTTTTAATTTTCCAGTACTCTTCGGACTGGATAGTTGCACATTCATAAGGTATTTAACATGTAAACAAAGCAGTGCTCTAAATGCAGTACCAACACAAAGGGGTATTGCTTTAATTCTGTTCCAAAATAATCCCCAGTAAGTCCTCTTAGCAGAAGACTCTCATGAAAAAAGCCTTACACCTTTACTACCACTAATTTTGATTACACTGAATAAGTCCAAAAAGTCTGCATGGTTACAAAGACCAGGAAGGTTTTATTTCTTGATCTTCCCTTGTCCTTTTTGGGTTTGTCCACTTGAGAAAAAGAGAAAGAAAAAGTTTGATGAAGAGTTTTACCAGTTCTGTCTGGGATGGTGTTAGTTTTCTTCATGGCAGCCGATATGGTGTTATGTTTTTGATTTATAATTAAAACAGTGTTGATACCACACCAGTGTTTGGGCTATTGCTGAGCAGTGCTTGTATAGCAGTGAGGTTTCCTTTTTCCCACTCTGTCCTGCCAGCAAGTAGACTAGGGCTGTGCGAGAAGTGGGGAGGGGACGTAGCCAGGGCAGATGACCCCAAGTGACTGAAGGGGTATTCCATGCCTTACAACTTCATGGCCAGAGGTAAAAGCTTGGGAAAAGGAGGATGCAGGAATGTTCGTTGTTGTGGTACTTGTCTTCCTAAGCAACCATTAGGCATGCTGAGGCCCAGCTTTCCAGGAGATAGCTGAATATCTGCCTGCAGACAGGAAGTAGTGGATGGATTCCTTATTTTGCTTTGCTTGCACATACAGCTTTTGCTTTACCTAAAATATTCTTTTATCTTGAGCTGTGAGTCTTCTCACTTTTGCTCTTCTGGCTCTTTTCCCCATCCCATGGTGGGGCAGAGAATGAGTGCTTGGGTGGAAGATTTAGAATACAAGAAAAGGGAGATAAAACTGAGGTTCTGAGATTAACTTTTTTTTTGTATTCATGATCAAAGGTGACAAATCCCAAGGCTAGAAAGGGTAGGTGACAGCTCACCAAAAGACCAGGCCCTGTTCCAAGAGTAGCATCAAAAGTGACTTCCCACAATCTTTCCTATGCTGGGTTACCAACTGAGATGAGACAGGTCTTCTCCAGTGAAACAGGGTTTAGAAACTCTGTGATTTTCCATTTTAAATGTCCTAAAAATATTTCTAGATTTTCTAAAAGATATCCTGAATTATTGATGCAATATCCTTATGGCAATATTCTTAATGATTTTTTTTTTCCTTTTTTTTTCTTTTCTTTTTTTAATACTGTAAAAAACTCTCTGTAGTCAGATTTTACTTCAGCAAATTAAAGAAAGAAATAGGCTCACAGTTCACCTAATGAATATATATCTCTGTAAAATGAAAGACCACATTTTAAACATTTTTTTTTCCTCATGATTGATCCAAAGGAAATCCTTTGCAAATTGACTGCCATCCAACTGTGAGGTGCTTAGTTGGTAACATGTAAGTAATTGTAGTCATTTTAGTATTAAAGGAACAACTGCTGTATTAGTTGCTTGTGTAAATTATTTTGCACGAAAGATGTTTCTAACCTCCAGTGCTAACTTTTTTAAAACCTTGCCTAAAATGTGAAAGTGAAATCCGGATTGTGTTGAAATCAGAAGCAAATCTTCCACTGATTTTACCATGGCCCCTTTTGCATTGTATTTGTTAGGGCATGTGTGGATCAAAATAGTAAGTCTATTGTCAAACCAATAATTTAGCATTTAGACTTCCCTCTGAATAGTGCGCTTTGTTTTGTTGATCGGTTATAAATGCAATACCATGTGGAAAGCTCTGTCTTCTCAAGTTACGAATGCACTCACAGAGCTTTGGAAAATTGGTTGGGTGTTCTTTACTACTCATGGCTTGATGCTGATCATCCTTTACACAGCACATTGCACAGAAACGCAGACATAACCCAGTTGTTATTTTCAGGCTCTGAGGACTGCAGGGCCAGGAGGCACTGCTAAGTGATGCAGGGCAAGAGTGTCATGGGTCTCCAGCAGGAGAGGTAGCCCTGTAAGGGTATTTACATGAGGTCCCTCCACTGCTGCTTGGAGACTGGAAAAGGCAAGGAGGATCAGAATAGGGGAAGAGAAGGGATCAGATGTTTGAAACAGAATCCATTGAAAGACTGAAAAGAGCAAATTCTAGACCCAGGGTCAGATTTTCTAGATATAGCAACTGGCGTTTTATTCAGTGGGCCACATCTTCATGATGGGCCTGCGAAGAAGCCCTTTGATCACCCTATCACTTACTTCAACAAAAAAACAGCATACAAAGTGCTCTGTGGCCAGTACATAATTTCTTCAGAGCCTCTGCTATTTGGAATATAAGTGTCCTAATGTAGCTGCATTTACAAACAACAGGATGGAGGTCTTGAAATTGTCGTGATGAGAGTGCATGCCAATTTGTTGGTCTTTCAGAGCACCGGGTACTTGCACTGCAGCAGCCAGCCAGGGGAGTGGATATACTGCTTCTGTATCTTTAGTTATTTCTTTTAAAGTAGGCTAAAGAAAGCTCAACAGAAAGTGAAAAATGTTATGAAGTCCTTGTTGGCTTCACCAAACACTATAGTCAGGAATATTCAGCAGCCTAATACTTCCTTTCCTGCTGTTCCCAGATCAACTGCTTCTGCCCAGTTTCTTTGGGGATCTGACTACATTGCAGCAATAAATTTCACCAACTGGGTGGGGCAAAAATGGAGAACGTCTCCCTCACAAAATACAAACAAATGCAGTAGTGCCACAGAGGCAAGGCAGAAACACACACTCATTCTGCATATTTCTATGACCCTAAATATATCATAGATTTCCTACAAAAATCACCTTTAGAAACATTCAGTATGTTAATTGCTATAATAAACAGCACAGCAAAAAATATTGGCTGTAGGCTGCCATCTGCTGTTTTGTGTAATGAAAGGTCACTCGTGAGCAGATTTTATTCACAGTACATTGACACTGCAAACAGTATGACAAATCCTTTCCCATGGCAGGCTGGGGGCATCGTATTCCCTTTGGTGGTAGTTGATGAAGTTTCTGGAAGTTGGTGGGTTTTCTGTTCCTGGCTTATAGTTTCCCCAAACTCTTTTAAAAGTCACTGCTTTGCACAGGTATAGGTATTGCTTATTAATTATAATTTAAAAGGAATATGATTTGAGGCTTACTGTCAGGTTATGAGTCTCCCAACTGTACAAATGCAAACACATGTGCAATCCCCACAGAAGCTAAACTAATAGGGAAAGTCTAATTTTTGTGGAGCTTTATGTCATGTGTATATAACTGCACATTATTTTTTTGCAGTAGCATTAAAGTTTTATATTCATCAGATGGCATGCCCTGAAGGTTCTCCATCTGTTTTCCTGGGCTCTTAAAATCATTTAATGACTTATTACAGCTCAGAACACTAACATTTTACTGTGTTCAAGTGCAGCATGTAGATTAAATGAATACGTGCTAATGAGGAAATATTGGTTCTCTTATTTAGCTGACATTTACATTAAGATGTACAAGATGTCCTCACAAAAAAAGCTCTAGAGATAAAAAACAGGCTTGGCTGAATCAGTAGGATTTTTGCCACTGACTTCAATGAGTTAAGGATTTCTTTTGATATATCTTGGTCTTAATATACAAATTCCAAGCCTGCAATAAGCTCCAAATATACAGACTCTCAGACTGCAAATAGTGCTGTTAGTTTTGCAAGGGGAAGGGACATGAAACTCTCTCCATATTGACCATATTCTCAGCAAAAGTTTCTAGAGATCACTTCAGCATGCAGTGTGCACCTCCATCTTGTGGTCGTTATTGTTTCAGAAATAGTGCTATCAATACTTCAGTTCTTAATCTGAATCATTCACCAGTTTAAAAAAAGTCTTGAGTCCCTATTACAAGTAATGTAACTGACTACCTAATAGGCCAACAAAACAGCTGAATTTTGCAATATTTGGGCATGATATTCATGACAATGTAATCAAGACATTATTATTGTAGTAACAGACCTTACTACTAACTTACTTTTATGTTCTTTAAAGACATTTGCAGAATGGATATAGTTCTTTTTAATGTGAAACAATCTTTGTTTGCTTGTGTGTTTAATGGATCTCAGTGGAAAGTACAGAAATACATGGTTGCGTGTGCATATATGCATTCAGAAGTGTATAGTTCAGAATGTACATACTTTGCAGTTTATCAAAGAAAGATAATAGGGGTTTCAAATAAAGTTTTTGGAAGATAAGAGCATTATGAAATTTCCTGAGGCTTGCTGTTTACACCCATAAGAGTCTTCGACAACCTAAGTAAAGTTTGTTGGAGCTACCTTCTGAATTTTATTGTCTCTTCTCAAAAACAATGAACCTCTTAAAATATTTAACATGGCACTTCTCAATTGCTTGAGCTGACAGGAACAGCAGCATGTTTAGCAAAGGCAAATGCACCATCCTACATTTGGGATGGGATATGCCATGCAGCAGGGGAAGCTGGGGCCCTGCTGGCCAGAGAGCACTTTGCAGGAGAGGACCCATGGTTTCTGGTGGACAACTTGAACATGAACCACCAATGCATTTTTGCAGCACAGAAGATGAAAACATCCCACACTATATTAGCCAAAGTTAAGCCAACAGGTCAAGGGAAATGATTATATTCAGAGTTCATTAGACCACATCTAGAGTGTTGTGTTCAGATTTGGGCTCCACAGTAGAAGACAGACAGGCACTGGCTTTCTAGAACAAGCACAGCAGAAGCCACTAAGCTGGTTGGGGGCTGCAAAATGTGATGTACAAGGTGATGATATGAGGTCTGCACTTCTAGAAGAGAAGGCTATTGGTAGGGTGACCTTACTTCTGTAAACAACTAACAGATGGGAAGCTGTAGAGAAAGTGGACCCCTACTTCTCCTGAAGGTGCATATAGAGCAAGATGCAACAAGCACAAATTGGAGCACAGGAAAATCTTAAATTGCTACAGATAAAAAGTGTTTTACTATGAGGGTGGCCAAACACTGGAACAGCTTGTACAAAGAGGCTGTGGGATCTCTATACTTAGAACTACTCAAAAGCCAATGGGACACAGACCTAAGCAACTTGCTCTATCAGACTCTGCTTTGATTAGGAGAACTGGATGACAGAGCTCCAGAGGTACCTTCTGGCCTACGTAACTCCCTCCTTTACTTTCTGAAGACTTCTGTTGTTCACACAGCAATAACACCATGATACAGAAATTTTCCACTGGCTTTCACTTAGGCACTTTGGCAGTCAATGAAGAAACAGCATAAGACACTGGAACAAAATATCTGCTTGGTGCTGTCAAATCTATCCATCGTGTGTGCATGGAGTGAGACAATTCCTACCAATGTGCCCTTATAAAATGTTTGCTTCTCATCTGTGTATTGGGGTAACAGCTACCTTTCTGTTGTTTAAATGATGTTCTTGGACACCATCTGTAAAAGCTTTGCCAGCCTAAAAGCACAACAACAATATGAGCTGTCAATTAGCAAGCAACATGAACAGTTAGTATTTTACAGTTAGTGGAAAGCAATTAAGAAACATCAAAGTCACTCCAGTAGTCATCACAATTGGATGATTGTTGTTAATCAGATACAAACGTCACCTTAAGTAAATCAATGGACAGGTTTTTTGTAAGTAGGACACACCCATTAACAACTCTGGGGATATGCTTTATGAAAAGCAATAGTTGTCACCAAGTCTGGACTGTGCTGCAACAGCCATTCTCTGCAGTCAGGTTGGTCAAAATGCCTTCTCCTTTTCCTGAAGGGATTTTTGGTGGCCTGCTGAGTTATTTACTGCCAGTCTGTGGGAGAGGAGAGTTTGAGGTGCAGCATGAGGATTTTTATTTGTTAAGCATAAGGTTGCCAATGACAGATTTCAGCATCCAATTTCCTCCCTCAAATCTTTTATTTATGCTGCCATCAGGGTAAACAAAACAAAAATCCCCAACTACATAGCAGCTTTATTTACAAATGTATTAATATAAGACAAAATATTATTATAAAGTAATTCCTATATGTAAATATATAGATTTGTATTTATTTTTATTAATGAAAGTATTATAAAACAGATAATAAAATGCTAAATAAAATACTGTATATCTTATATCTGAATTCATGATAAAACAAATCCTAGTGCTATTTTGAATGACCTAGGCACCTTTAGATTGATAAACCAAGCATCTCAGCTGATAGTCAGTGGATTTATCTGTTTAGTCCTGGGATATATGACATAATTTGTATTTGTTTTGGAAACTCCATTGATGCTGTTCTCAATAGTGTAAAGCATATTTTATGGTGACCTCTTTTGGAAAGATTCATAGAATATAGATAATCTGTTTCCAACAGAAGCATTAAATTCTTAGTGACAGGTTTTTTTTTTTTGTTTTTTTTTTTTGTTTTTTTTTTCAAGGATCACCTCCTAGAATACAAAATTAAGGGTTATAATTTAAAACCAGTTTCCAATTCAGAAGAACATATGAATCTGTATCAATGTCTGTAATTGGCATATGTAATGGCAGCTCCATAAATAATGTATGAACAACAATGATTACTAATCATATTTGGAATCTCATAAATGTAGCTCTGACTTCATTTGGTTTGAAATTGGAGGAAAACAGTAAAGTTTATGGATCATGAAGAGCTGCACTTTCCTGTTACATATTCAGGTTTCAAAGGGGTATTAAGAGTGCTTTCAAGGCAGTTGTTTTCTATAAAAGAAATATTAACTCCTGCAGTAAAACATACAGGGTTTGGGTTTTACACTTGGAGCATTTCTCATTGAAGAAATAGTATGGTAATGACAGATACTTATTTCTGGCAGATCTTAATATGAAGTTTTCTTCTAATCAGTTCTGTCTTCACTGTTCACTATTTTCTTAACTACATCTAAGAAATATGTAGTTTCTGTGCATATGTAGAGAAGAAACAGATTACATCCAGGACCATTATTTTTAATTTATTGTAAGCCTTTCCAATTTCATTAGCTTTCAGTCCTGTAAAAATGTCTCCGGGGTTCAACAGACTACTGATCTCTCATCTTTTAAAGTCACCAACTGTTAGTCCTGAAGAAAAATATAAATTAATAAACCCAGGGAGGAAAGCATCTAGGCAGCACATGAAAAAAATTGTGATTTTCCAAACTCTCCCATTGCCTTCTTCTCTGTGAGCAAGGTGTCTGGTAGCAAACATTACTTTGATCTCTGGAGAGAGACAGCCTTCTTTATAAATCATGCTGGCAAGAACAAAAGGAAAGCAATACTTTCCTTTGATGCTTTGCCATGCACAGCTGCTGCTCTCGGTACATATAAAAGTAGCCTGCTCCAAACACATCGAGTTGCAGCTTCTCAGCTTTTGGATTAGGAGTGCTGTTGAGCATCTCTGTGTTAAGATGCTGTTGTCCCCATGCAGGTAACTTGCCTGCTGTAAGGGATGGGAACATGTTTGATCTGAACAGTTTAAATGGCTGTACATTTATCCTCTACCTTATTTCCCTGAAGTCCTTTGTGCAGATCTTGTTCTCATCCTCAGTTTAGTCTAGTTCTGTGCAGCATCTCTGCACCCTGCAGTTCCTTGGCTGGAAGAAAACAAGCTGTCAACACTGCCTCAGCAAGTCTGTTGCCAGGGCAGAGGCACGTCTGCTCCTCTTAACATGAGGAGCCAAGACAATATTTTACATATGTTCATTTTATTAAGGACAAAGTGAGACAGTTACTTCAGAAAGAGAAAGTACAGACTGGGAGGTGTATAGCAGATATCTGGCCCAGGATTAACATGGTGCCTGAAGGCCACAGCACTGGGCTGCATCTGGTAAAAAATAAAAGTGATCTGATTCTAAAAGAGATACGAATAACTTGACATTTAATTGGGGGGTGGCGGATGAGGGAGGAGAAAAAGGGAAGAGGCAAAATACAAAGAGAACTGGAGCTTCAGCTTTGCTACCATGATATTTTGTCAAATACAGAGTGGCAACTAAGAGAACTGGCAGTTTCTCAAGGGTTTCTGATACCAAGATTTCTTGGTGCTAATCCTTTCTAGAAGCACAAATGCTTTGGTACTTCAGAGGTAAGGTAAATGCACAAGAACAAGACATGGCTATTAATGTAAGGCAAACAGATACATGACTTCAAAAAAGTCAGACAGTTCATTTAAAGGCAAGAAGGAAAAAAAAATCAAGCAGTGTTTTTACATAAATTGGCTTTCACAGCTGACCTTTTCTTTCTGTCCCTATAGTAAATGTTTGGTCAAGTACTTTATTTCTGCCATTTTAATGACTGCTACCTACTACTCTTTGGACTGTTTTAACATTCACACTTCCTGTGGTTCGTGCACAACCTATCTATCTATCTATCTATCTATCTATCTATCTATCTATCTATTTATATGCAGGCTCATTTAGACACAGAGTGAACATCCTTGCCCTTTGGTCTGATCTTTTCTTACTCCACACAGAATTCTGCTGTTGTGATTTACCACTCAGAGTTCAAATTGCTTGCCTTTCTTTGTGATCTCATGTACAATGCTTAGATTTTCTTTTTCCTGTTCCTCTACCCCTTCTCCATCATGGATGACCACTCAGAAATGATCTGTCATACAAATAAATTTTTACAACTAGGACCCTCTACACGATATCTCCTCTTGAGGACATCAACCAAACATAATCCTCTTTTATCTAGCTAAAAACCTTTTTTGACTAGAGAGGTAACAAACTTCTTATTTTGTATGGCAGCTATCATTTTGAGAGTAGCATTGTAAGCAAATGGTAATGGAGACAATACACTGCTTGCTCCAGAAAGCTGCTGGACTCTATACAGGAATGTGAAGATGTGGATTCCCCCACAGCACTAAAGGTGGTGAAAGGGATGGACTCCCAGTAAGAGAAAAGAAAATCAGGCTTCCCTACAGCAACTTATTAAAGGACATCAGGAGAGAATCTGAGATCAATAGATGTTTAAAGGGTAGCTACTGTATGAAATACATGTTTTTGGAGCAGAAGAAAATACTGAGAAAGAATGTAGGTGCCTGTGAAAAGCTGATTGTTGCTTAAACAAAAAATAAGTAAAATAATAAATAAAAGAAACATAAACTTTCAGGGTCCATGCACTTTGGACACCTTGAAAATATTTGCCCAATTCAGTGGGAATTTTGGTTGTATGCATATTTTTTGCCTTTTTTTTTTTTTTTTTTTTTTGCTATTAAACGTACAGCTGAAAACCTTTTACTTATTTACAGAATCATAACTGAAAAAAAAATGATTTTCTTTTCAAGCTTATTCTGTAACAGTATCATTAGTCAAACAAACAATGACATGAAGACCATGCAGCAATGCAAGTTGAGCAACAGTATTTAACCTTTTCATTACTAACAAAATATGCTTATTTTTCTCTATATGCACCAGTTCATTAAAACTGTTCTTTTTTTTCTTCTTTTTTTTTTTTTTTTTTTTTTTTCCTAGTAAGCAATATAATTACTTGATACTGTCTCCCATGGCATCCTGCTAGCAAAGCTGAGAAAGTGTGGGATAGATGAGTGGACAGTGAGGTGGGTTGAGAACTGGCTGAGTGGCCGAGCTCAGAGGGTGATGATTGGCGGAGCAGAGTCTGGCTGGAGGCCTGTGACTAGTGGTGTTCCCCAGGGGTTGGTGCTGGGTCTGGTCTTGTTCAATATCTTCATCGACAATCTTGATGAGGGAATAGTGTCTGCCCTCAGCAAGTACGCTGATGACACAAAGCTGGGAGGAGTGGCTGACACACCAGAAGTCTGTGCTGCCATTCAGCGAGACCTGGACTGGCTGAAAAGATGGGCAGGAAGAAACCAGATGCGGTTTAATAAGAGCAAGTGTAGAGTCCTGCACCTGGGAAGGAACAACTGGAAGTATCAGTACAGGCTGGGGGACAATCTGCTGGAGAGGAGCTCTGCGGAGAAGGACCTGGGGGTCCTAGTGGATGACAGGTTGACCATGAGCCAGCAGTGTGCCCTGGTGGCCAAGAGGGCCAATGGGATCCTGGCGTGTATTAAAAGGAGCATGGCCAGCAGGTCAAGGGAGGTGATCCTCCCCCTCTACTTTGCCCTGGCCAGACCTCACCTGGAGTACTGTGTCCAGTTCTGGGCTCCCCTGTACAAAAAAGACAGGGATCTCCTGGAAAGAGTACAGCGGAAGGCCACAAAGATGATACGGGGCCTGGAGCAACTTTCCTATGAGGACAGGCTGAGAGACCTGGGTCTGTTCAGCCTGGAGAAGAGGAGACTGAGGGGGGATCTTATCATTATCTATAAATATCTGAGGGGTGGGAGACAGTAGGATGTAGCTAACCTCTTCTCAGTGGCTGGTGGGGATAAGACAAGGGGCAATGGCCGCAAGATAGAACACAGGAAGTTCTGCACTGATATGCGAAAGAACTTCTTCACGGTGAGGGTGACGGAGCACTGGATCAGGCTGCCTAGAGAGGTTGTGAAGTCTCCTTCTCTGGAGATATTCAAGGCCCATCTGGACATCTACCTGGGCAGCCTGCTCTGAGGATCCTGCTTTGCAGGGGGGTTGGACCCGATGATCTTTCGAGGTCCCTTCCAACCCCTACAGTTCTGTGATTCTGTGATAATTGTGCCAGCATGGAAAAATTAAGTTGACCTTTCAGCCCTACTGCAATTGTGACCTTACCCATTCCATTAAGACAGAAAAATTATCTCAGGAACTGTGTCTGAACATACCTCAGTTGGAGAATTTTGTCTCTTATCATTGTCAGAAAACTTACTGGGATATTCCATTTTCTGGATTAAAAAAAAAAAAAAAAAAAAAAAAAAAGGTGTTACAATGAGAAACATGAAAACTATTTCAGCTGAACAACAAAGTGGGGCAGCATCTGGAATAACCACAGAGCAAGAGCAGCCACCCAAGTGTGGTGAACTGGTACTATGTAAAAGTGATGAAGAAAAGAAATTCTGAACCTTTGAAACAACTCCAGTCAGCCTGAAATAAACTGGGCTGCTACTCCAATGATAATGCTCCTAAATAAGTTGTTACTGGTCCAAAAAGCAAAGCAATCAGACTTTCTTTCTTTTCTCTGATGAAACCATATATATCAATTCTCTTTGATCTGTATATCACAATGCCCTCTTATGAGCCACAATATTCATTTTTTAGGATTGAATTCTCCCAATAAAATTTCAATTAATAAATAGTTTGTTTAGTTGCAGAACACATTGCCTGTGAGTTTTTCAAACCTTCAGGAGGAATATTTAAAGACAATTGTATATAGAAACAATACACTCGGCCAAGGACTACAAGACCTTTTCTCCTTGGTGTTTCTAAGTGCTTAGAAATAATATATTTTTAACTTGGTAATCTGATCTGTGCTTAGAAATAATATATTTTTAACTTGGTAATATGATCTTCCCTGTAGGGATCTATTAATAGTTAAACATAGAAAATAAATTTGGGATACCAATACATATAACAATAGCAAACATTCTCTTTTGAAGTATTCTGCAAAGACCAAGGAAAGATGCATGCTATCTGGTGGTGTGCTGCCAGTAATTTAGCAAAGATATCTAATAAAAAAGTACCTCCTTTACTCACGCTAAGCTTCATGGACTGTGTGCTACACAGTAATAAGGTTGTAAAAAGCATTTTCCTTTTAATAATAAAAAAAAAATCTTGGTCAGATTTGCAGCAAAGAAGGAGTAACAAAACAGGGTAAGAGCTATTTCAAATGTCTTTTTGTGTCCTAAAAAATAAATTGTTAGAATGTCAAATAAATCCACTTGTGGGCAATAACAGGAGGTAAACTATGGCATAGACAAGATAAGCTATGGGTAATTATATATCACAGGCTTCTGTTATCAGGTATACAGAGCTTGCATGTCAGTGGAAGTTCAGACTAGAAAGTTAAAAGCAGTTGGGCTAATTTTCAAGATTTTTGGTTCAACTTGCCGGTGTTGTCCAGGACTGAAACCATCTCACAGTGGGGCTTTGAAAATGCAAATACCTATAATTTGACATTAACTTCCTTTGAAAATAAAAGAACCCAGAATTTATGTAGAATTTAGGCTCCTTAACTTCAAAATTGCAGTTCTCAAGTCTCTGTTCAACTGCTACCTAGCCTTGGAAACCTCATTGCCTTCAATGTGAGAGTTTCTTAGCAGTTAGCTTTTCCCTGCCCATGCCTCATTCTTTGTAAGGTTTGTCAGATTGTGCCCAGAATCACCCAGGGTTTAGAAATTAATTGCTCCCCCAGGTATCTAATAATCAATTCAATTCAGTAAAAGTACAGTGAAAACAGCTATCATAAATCCATGGATGTGTCACACAGTGGCAATAATCTTCTAAAATGGCAATTTTCTTTAAAATGCTGCTCTTACCTTCTCCCCTCAGCCTCTACTCCACGTTTCTATAGAGAACTTAGTAGTTAAGTCACATATCCAAGAAAAAGGAAATTGAAGTCTGCTTCCCATTTTGTCTTGAGATTACCTGAATCAGTAGACTTTTCTAGCTTACAGTGGGCACACAGAGAGAAAGACCTTGCAGAAGCATGTTTGTATTTGTTCCTATTCTTAAATCAAGAAATGTTACCTTTATCTTTGTGCACAATTTCAAGATTCATTGCATTGGAGCAGAAGCACAAATAGGATGAGGGCTATGCTAAGTCCCTTGCCCATGGGCTGTTTAATGAGTGATTTCAACATTGATTTTGAAAGAATGAGGTTTGTATGAGTGAAAACATCTCAGCTTGTCAGGAAGACAAGCCATCTCCCAGCTTGTTTCTTGCTTTGTTTTCCTCATCTGGCCCTTTTAGTGGGTCAGATGACCTATCTCCAGGATAGTCTATACTTGGATCTCTAGTCTTATATTTGATTCTGAAGCACCTGACTCTTCCCATGTAATATAGTGGCATAAGAAAGGACTCCTGGACATAAACACACATTTTGGAACCAGAATATAACTCACTGATGAACCAAATGTCTTATTTTCCATCTGTGCTCAGTGCATATAAGAGGACACTTTGTAAAGGATGTTCACAGATCTTTTGCTGAGAATTTGACTGAAGACTCAAGGTTGCTTAAGTTTAAGTTGATTCATTTCACATGCAAAACATTCACTCCTCGGTAATATATTTATGTCTCTCGGAAATGTGATTAAGTAGTAGCCTGGAGATGAGCTGCAGGACTTTCTCCAGATCAGAAGCAAGACCATCACACTATCTTCGCTTCAATCTGGTAGAACGATTTTAACAAGTCTCTAAAAAATCCTCTTTGGCACACCATTGGCATTGAACATCATCAAAATTCAGTCATATGAAAACTTATAAATACCAAAGCTGAAATCAAATTGCTTAAAGACTACAGTACATATAATTTCTCTGTGCTCACCAAAAATTTCCAAACTCATTGAATATAGGCCTTTCAGAGTCCTTTGTCACCACTGATAAGTAATTCTGAATGTTTTGCTCACAGCTGAGATACTGCTTGATATATCATGAGTTTCCTGAAGTATTTTGCTCAAATAAAGAAGTGTGTATTTGGGAAATCTTGGGTTGGAGCTGCAGCTGTGAATGGTATTATTCAGACTTAGCCACTGTTTAAAGACTTGGACAAGTATCCATCTTTTCTAAAGAAATTCCAAAAGTTTTGTGGGTTTGTTTTTTTCTGTGATACTTCTCACCAGTCCTTTGTTTAAGCTTGGGACACGTCAGCTGCGATAATAAGTATGTGACTAATATCTCCCAGTATTTCAAATATCTGATGAGTCAACATGGAGCTTTGGACAGTCGGTGTATATTGCACAGGAATTTCCAGCATAGGAGAAAAACTGAACTCAGGAAAAATGATACTCAGGAAAACACTCATACTTATTAAAAATGCAGAAAATAAAGTGAAGTTTATGACATGTTTAATGCTCTATTTGAACAGAATTCATACCTGCCTGTGTGACCTAGATGCACGCTAGGAAGAAAAGTGAGGCTGATCCTTCAAACAGTTCAGTAGGATCATTTAAGTGGTTCAAGATGCAGAAACCAGTTATGTTTTGGACTGCTGTTTCAGCACATATTCAGCTGGAATGCCTGCAGACTACTGCTGTCTTCAGAGTAAAACTTCTCTCAGGCTCTTGTTATTTAAATATTGGTCATCTTATAGAATCAGCTGTAGTTACCTTTTCAGACCCAATGTCAGTGAGTATCAAACTCACTTAGCCAGGAAGATCCTTTAGCTTAAAGAAAGCCTTACAATTAGTGATAACTTATTTTGTGAGTTTGCAGTAGATAGCTTGTGCAGTTTTCCAAGAGAAAAAAAAATAAATAATAATAATCCATGGAATTTGTAATACACTTGGCTGTTGAAAGCAAGGGCAATCTTGAAATTGCTTTACAGCTGCAATACCTATTTCATTTCAGCCTTTGCTCATTTTCTTACAGCTCAGCAAGAGGTTTATAGCTTACTGTCAAAGACAGAAATAGAAAGAAAGGAAAACAGAAAGTTGTCCGTTGTATCCCTGGAACACTGGTAATCATAAGAGGGCTTCCCATTTAGCTGGTTCTGTTTTGGATCATTGGATCAAATCTACTTTTCATATTTTAAATTATTACAGTAGAGTTTTAAGCTTTTATATAGGAAACTCACTACTGCTTTTGTAATATGTGAGAGGCAGCTATTTCAGTGCTGTTTCAGGGGGAGGAAAGGGGTTGAAGCTCTGTTCTGGAAACGGCTCTCATTCACAAGAGCAAGCTGCTGGCATTGTAAGAGACAGAGAGATACCCCACTCCACAAAACTCAAGAAACCACCCAGAAGCCACAACCTTTCACCATGAGAAGGTACTGCTGACCAGGGTTATCTTGCAGATGTGGATGTGCTGGGACCTACAGGCACAGAGCTCAGCAGAGCTGTGCGATCCTGTTCCATTGCCCAGGGATGCTGATTGTCCAACACAGGAGGCACGCCACCTTCCTGAGGCACCTGATGGCTCCAGCTGGGCTTGCAGGGTTTTTCATGTAGCTTCTGCATGTGCTTTAGATAAGATACTCTTCCCTTGTAAGTAGTGAGCATATCTTAGAAAAACAGGAAAAAAAAAAAAAAAAAAAAAAAATGGATGGCACAGAATACCTCTGTTCTCCCATGTTGAGGATTATTCTTATACTCATCTACAAATAGGCCAGCTATAAGCATAGCTAAGAGAGTAATTGAGTCATTTACCTGCTTCAGCTCAGTGATTAAACTGCAAATAGAAGCCAGACATCCTGATCTCCTAAATATATTCTAAAGTTTTCACATAGTTATGTACAACTCAGACAGACTTGAAAATACAAGTGGAGCAGGTGACATTTTAACATGAAAACCAAATATATATAATATGAGCAAAGGTAATTTTTTTCATTGTAATTGAAAAGAAAAATAGAGTAAGAGTGGAGTCAAATCTAGTTGGAGGCCGGTCACTAGTGGAGTCCCCCAGGGCTCAGTAATGGGGCCAGTCCTCTTTAACATCTTCATCGATGATCTGGACGAGGGGATCGAGTGCACCCTCAGCAAGTTTGCAGACGACACCAAGTTAGATGCGTGTGTCGATCTGCTCGAGGGTAGGAAGGCTCTGCAGGAGGATCTGGATAGGCTGGACCGATGGGCTGAGGCCAACGGTATGAAGTTCAACAAGGCCAAGTGCCGGGTCCTGCACCTGGGGAGCAACAACCCCAAACAGCGCTACAGGCTGGGAGATGTGTGGTTAGAAAGCTGCCTGGCAGAGAAGGACCTGGGAGTAGTGGTTGACAGTCGGCTGAATATGAGCCAGCAGTGTGCTCAGGCGGCCAAGAAGGCCAGCAGCATCCTGGCTTGCGTAAGAAACAGCGTGGCCAGCAGGTCCAGGGAAGTGATTGTCCCCCTGTACTCGGCTCTGGTGAGGCCGCACCTTGAGTACTGCGTTCAGTTTTGGGCCCCTCACTACAAGAAGGACATGGAGGTGCTTGAGCGAGTCCAGAGAAGGGCTACGAAGCTGGTGAAGGGTCTGGAGAACAAGTCTTATGAGGAGCGGCTGAGGGAGCTGGGACTGTTTAGCCTGGAGAAGAGGAGGCTCAGGGGCGACCTTATTGCACTCTACAGGTACCTCAAGGGAGGCTGTAGCGAGGTGGGGGTTGGTCTATTCTCCCACATGCCTGGTGACAGGACGAGGGGGAATGGGCTAAAGTTGCGCCAGGGGAGGTTTAGTTTGGATATTTGGAAGAACTTCTTTACTGTACGGGTTGTTAGTCACTGGAATAGGCTGCCCAGGGAAGTGGTGGAGTCACCATCCCTGGAGGTCTTTAAAAGATGTTTAGATGTAGAGCTTAGGGATATGGTTTAGTGGAGGACTTGTTAGCATAAGGTCAGAGGTTGGACTCGGTGATCTTGGAGGTCTCTTCCAACCTAGACTATTCTGTGATTTTGTGATTCTGTAATAAGTAATCAATCATAAATAGGATTTAAGGTCTGCAAAATAAAGGATATGATCTAACAAAAGCCAAATGGATTTGCAGTAATCTGGATAGTTACTGTAGATATCCCAAAAGATGGCTGCATGCACCTTTATCTCTGACAAGGTTACTTGATGCACAGCCATGAAGGGCTGCATTCTCTGGCAAGGACTTTGGCAGGTCTGCTACACCTTTCATGAAGAACTGGCTCCTTATAGTTGTTCTGAATCTGGCTAATCCTCCATTTCATGGTGTGTTATTCTCACCCTAGAAGAGATGGCAAACAGCCTTTCAACCTTCCTGAACTACTCTCAGGTCTGCAGACTTATAACAAGCTGCACATGTGCTCTTTATTCCTTTACTCATTCTCACTCTTCTTTCAAACTTTTCCAACTGCAACATATCCTGTAAAAGACAGAAAGGCCAGAACTCCATTCAGTGCATCAGCTGTGGAAAAAAAAAAAAAAAAAAAAAAAAAAAAAAGTTTTCACAACAGCAAGATTATATTTTCTCCTTGTTCTTTATTTCTTTTTTAGTAATTCCTAACACTTGGTCTGATTTTTGACTGCTAGTGAGCTGATGTTTTCTATTATCATAACCCCAGGGTTTTTCTCTGCAGCAGTAATGACCACTTCAGAGTCCATCATTTTATGCAATGATAGGGTTGCTGTCATTTTATTTTATTTTTTAATGTATTTTGCTTTACATTTGTCTGCATTGAATTTTATTGCCATTTGTTGGGCAGTCAACCATTTGCATAAATATTCAATGTTTTCCTGCCAAAAATAGAAGTTTCACACTCCATCTAACTATTCATTTTGGTTTTCACCCTCTATCAGATACTTTCTCATGAAAATCTTTGCAAAATTCATACATCTCCAATAACTATTTCCGTTTTGCTGAAACAACAGCTCTATAACAAAAAGTTGCATTCATCAAAAAATGTTGCGTCCAACTTTCCTTGTTAATACAACAGACTCTTCATTTGCCTTGCAGTTCTGTGACTTTACGCCTTTCCAATGTTTTGCATATAAACTAAGCTGAAAAGGACAGACACAGCTGGTATAGCTCAATGTGGTTTCAATTAATGTTTCTAATTTTCTTCCCTTGTTTTCAGTTATTTGAATAATTTTATTGTACAGTTGAATGGAACCACATATAGAATGGTTAGTGGGATGTGTGAAGTAGCAGCACTAGTGATGATCTAAGTCCTTTAAGAATTTTAATTATTTGAGCTTCCCCTTCACCTTCTTCTCTGCTTTCATTTTATCCACAATATCTTTAGTACATTGAAATGACCACAACTGACATGAACATAGAGGCAAGCCAATGTATACTGGCAGAGTGTTTTCTGGGATACATGAACAAATCGGTGAATTCAAAACAAGAGTTTTCTGAAAATATTGACTTGGAATTTCTTTGTAGCACCCTAAGTGCAAATATAAACACAGAATACTGCACAATGCATGGGGCATTGTTTACATTATGGCCAATATAATAGTAGCTATTTGATAAGATGTGATTATCACACCATGTGGTGATGCAATCCCATACAACAAGGCAAGTGTTCATGTCTAATGATCCAGAACAAGGGAGCCCCAGCAAGCAGAATCATACGTGCACTGAATAAACAGCTTATATTGGACACACAAGAACACCTGCCAAAACAGTGATATTTATGAAAAATATTGTTTTTATTAAGCATCTTGATGATCCACTTGTTAATATATTCTATTTGTCAATGTTTTTTTATTAATTTGCCAAAAATATAATTGTTCTGGCAACCATCAATGTTATTTTCTGCCTCAACATTACACACCTATAACTGCGGGTGGTAACTTTGAAATGATAAAGGCAGAGTTATATGGTACTTTATCTATTAAATAAAAGAGATTACCCAATCTCTTGATGTTAAATCACATACAATCCAATACGCTTACAATATTTACTTGGGCTGAGAAGCTCAAAATAAGAGGAGTCAAAATAACATAAATACCAATGTCATTCCAGATGGAACTCTTCAAGACATGGTAGATTATTTATTTATTTATTTATTTATTTATTTATTTATTTATTATTTATTTATTTATTTATTTATTTGTTGTTATTATATTATGGTCATGACACCAACCCTGTTGTTTGCTATATTTTTTTTATCAGATATATATTTTTATGTACTGTACTACACTGAACAATTAAGTCTCTAAACAAATGGATTTCAGAGATTAATTTCTTATGAAGATTAACAGGAAATAATTTCATAAAAAGACATCTAAGTCCAGGGACATAAATGTATTCTGATCCAAAAGACAGTGATAAATGTTTTGTAATCTTAACAGAGATATATAAAGTATCCAGTACTTCAATGACAAAGTATCAAAACTGCATTGCGGAACAGACTCTGGGCTTACTCATGAATACTCTATGTTCATTTTAACTGGGACTGGGGTAAAAGTATGATTAGTAGTTTGAACTCTGCAGTAATTTCTCAAAAAATGAGAAATCTTCACTAAAAATAAAGATTGCCTGAAGCCATGCATGTAGGTGAACACCTCGTTGAGCACCTAAGAGTGATATAAACACTAGGGATAAAGTAAGTGTCATGGACAATGTCAGTGAAAATCTTTTTTTTTCAGCGAAAAGGATACTGGGAAAAAAAAAAAAAAAAAAAAAAAAAAAAAAAAAAAAAAAAAAAAAAAGGTAATGCAGGTCAGAACCAGAGAGAATAGTCCAAAGCATTCACTCACAGAAGTTTTAACAGAAATATTTACTGCTCTGAACGAAGAGCTGAATGAATGCATATATCTGCATATGAAAGCACCAAATAACTCAGTATAGAACAAGTGTCAAAATAATAGCATGTATTAATAACCAAGGACATGACAGACAGCAATAGACTTGTTAAAACCCAGGAATCTGATGTTATTTTCATCAGGACCAGCAGTTCTATGATCTGATAAATTCTCAGCACAGACAACTTCTCAGAAGAAGATCTGAATGATTACAAGAGGAAAGTGGCAATAAGGTGGCACCACAGTGTGGGTGCTATTCCTCCTCTTATCCCAGCTGGAATATATAGAGTATACCAAGTAGAGTTCTGAGGATACACAAAATGAGGAAAGTGACCAAACTTTGTAATGTTTTGTGCAGGATGAAGAAAGCAAGATTCTTATCACATCAGAGCTCATAAAAGGTGTAATTAAATAAATAAATAAATTATATATATATATATATATATAAAAGAAACTTATCATTGCCAGATGAGAAGAGCAAGGTGACATGACTAGGATTCAACTGCTGTTTTCCCTTTGCCCTGTCACACACAAGTGACCCTGGGCAAGCCACTCAGACATGTGTCTTTGTGCTTGTCATTGGGTCTGCAAGTGAGTGAAATCTATGTGGGAATGACCATGAATGTCTGAATTAATTATTTCGAAAAAAATATCTCCTTGTCCTTCTACAAGGTCTCATAATGAATTAATTTCCTGTTTATATCAGATAAACCAGGCCTGTATATTTTGGCTACAATTACAGGCTTAAGAAATACTTAAGAATTTCCTTTTAAACAAAATATTTATGTCTATCTAAGGAAAGCATATGTACTATAAAGCCCATATTTAACCTTTTCACATTGCTATTATTTTCATAGTATTGTTAGTATAAAAATAAGGGACACTGAATAGTAAATTTGTTTAAGTGGCAATGACCTCAGCATCAATGCTTCACATCTAGTGGTGAATATTTTAAAACCATTTTTAACACAATTAGGAATTAAATTTTGCTGATTAGTTTGAGCTTTACCCACAGATTCTCAAAAATGGACACATTTTTACAGAATGTTCAAGTATCTTGACACCCAAATAAAACACTAATAAAGGTGCATTAAGGTATGTAATTGTAATACACTAACAAAGGTTCGTTATAATTGTAATCTTCCTACTAAAACCAAGAATATATTACTGGGAAGTGGGATGTATGAATACCAGAGAGAGGAAGCAAGAAGGACAATAGTAAGCATAAGGCTTAACTTTGATATTTATGCTTCAGAGTTTGCGGGGTAAAGGAATAACAGAATGTTATTAAGGTTAAGCTCAAAAGATCTTGCCTCAGAAATTGTAATCGTATTTTCTTTGTATGAATGAGAACACAGCCATCTACTTGTTAGCCTGACAATACCATAAAATGCCAAGAAAATCCTTAGTATAAAAGTGCGTTGGAAATGCTGCAGTAGAAATGCTGCTCATGATGCTTACCTGTACAAAAGATATTCAAAATAGTGTCTAGATTTTACAGGTCATGTAAAAACTTCAGTTCTCTTTCACTTTGGTATCAGAAATAGTGGCCCAAGTAGGCATCAAACTTAGTTGAGACAGAAGAAGAAAGAAAGGAGGCACAAAGCTATGTTTCCTGTGGCTGAGAGTATGTGGAGATGGTAAGAGAGGAGACTTGGGACACTAAAGTCCCTCACAGTGCATCAAGTTAGGAGAGTAGGCACAGATCATATAGACATTTTAGTCTGAACAAGAGCCCCCAAAATTCACTTTAATCTATTAAAAAAAAAAAAAAAAAAAAAAAAAAAAAAAAAAAAACACCCTTTGTTCTCATTCAGAAAACTGTGGGGAAATGATGGGCCTCCAAGCAAATGTTTGGGGAATATCAATCCCAGAGCCTCAGTTATCATGGTCACTTAAAAGCCTTAGAAACACCTAGACAGGTGGAACTCTGTCATCTGCATTGCATGAGGTTTCTCTGAAATGCAGCATCTAAGATTGAACCAGGTCAACATAGCTGACAAAAGATTGACCACTAATAAGATTGGCCTCTGAAAATTTTGCAGTGTGTGAGTCCTGCACTTGTGCAAATAATATGTGGTCCAAAGTGAAAAAGGACCAAACCAAAAAATGCAGATAGATACAGATACAGATCACTACTTGAAAATATTTTTGTCCAGTAACTCAGACAACTAGATAAAAACAGTAATCCAGGTAAAAGATAAACCTGAAAGACAACCAAAACAAAGTACTTCTCCTGTGAGCTTAGAGACCCACTTCACGCTGTTGACCTAGCAACTGTGAACACTTTGGCTTTCAGAATTGTCAGGTTCATGGTGCATCAGACAACCTAGACCAGTTGACTTTGATGAAGCCTCAGTGATACATTTCTGCAGAACTTTCCTGAGGTCTGTGACTGTGCTGAATACAGGAAACAATCGGTTCTGTAATTGTCAAAACTTCTGAACTCACCCAACTTCAGGTGAGACCCTGGAAGATCCAGAGCCTTCTCACTGCAGTTTGATGAAATGGCATTAGATTTGCATTCCTTAACTCTCCCTCATGTTCTCATGCCACATCCCATTTACTTGGCTGTGGACTAGAAAAATGACACTTCCGTGAGATATAAAACTGCCATCTGAAATTTCAGATGCTCTGAGCTGGGAAAAAAAAAAAAAAAAAAAAAAAAGTAAAATGGTAAATATGATTTAGAGCTTATAAAAAGCACATAGTGTAGTAAATGTTATAGAGAGATACAGGGCATTTAATGGGGTGTTAGAGAGACCAAAGGCCAGGTGCAATATAATAGGAGAATAGCCAGTTGTGAATTGCATCTTCAAGAAAAAAAAAAAAAAAAAAAAAAGAGAAGAAAAGGATAGAGTAGGATCCAACAAAAAAAGAAAAAAACCACCAAAATAAATAAATAAATAAATAAAAGAAGAAGAAGAAAAGAACTAGGTTAGATCAGTAACTACCTAGGCATCTAATCATTATTCTTGAGCTCTCTCTATTGTGCCTCCTTCCCTGTCCCTTTCCCATTCCTCCACTGCACAGCCTAGTGTGGTGATGCTGAGAATGTCAAAATAGGTACAACACTTTTCATGTGAGCTGAGGAGATACAGGAGGAAAGCAAACAAAGTACTGTCTTCTGCATGAGGTCTCCCCATCCTCTGCCAGTTCTGCCTTTGACAAGATCATTTCTAAAAGTTTTTGTACGTACATCCTGACCTCTCCCATAATATTATGGATGGAGGCTGCAGATATTGTAGCAGATACACCACTACAGAAGTAGTTTGCAGGTTATGAGTGTTCCATATTGGTCACTACTCTGCTGTGTGGCTGCTGATGAAGTTAATAGTTTAGGATTATCATGATACTATTAGAAATAGAAGAGCTTGTCTCAGTCAGTTGCCTTTTAGGAGGGCAAAACTCATGGTCCCCAAGATGGTCTGAACATCTGGAGCTATCAGAGAACAAGTAGTAGGAGCCAAATACACAGGGCACAACTAGGCAGGAGTGGTCCACATGTCCTGTGCTGCCAAAACTGAGTAACAATTCCATTGTCCCAGGACAGCTCAAATCCATCCTAAACTTAATCTCTGATAGAAAGCAGGCTGTTGAGGGCTCAGTTTAGATTGAGACAGCTCTGCATTAGGACATTATGGCGTTCTGCAGCAAGCCAGAGCAGCAGAAGAACCATTATCAGGGTCCAGACAAAACAATGCATACATTCTCAAATAATGACTGATCTGTTTATCTTTTTTTACTCATTTTCATTTACACATCCTAACTACAGGCGGGAGTGGTGTCTGTTCAGAAATAACAGGCCTCAGCAAGTACCACTCAAGAGCCGATACATGCAACATGAAGAAACAAAATAGCAATGGCAAATTGGATAGGATGACATCTTGCCTCCAACGGTAAAAAGACTGGAAGACAGCTTGTAGAATCTCTATTGTATATGTTCTACTCTTTCCACCATTTCCAAAGTCATCTCTGATGACTTTATGTTTTCTTTTATTGTTTTCCTTACACATTTTCTCTACATATACAAGCATATACTCTTCATAAGAGATACGAAGCTGTTCTTGTCAGTCTTTGAAACTTTAATTGCATCTGTTCTTGTTCTGATACTTTGATACTTAATTTGGGGGTCAACTTCAAGAAATCCATGTTACAGAGTGCCTGGGTCAGACACCTGGAACTGTGCCAGAAAAGCTTTCTGGTTCCTCCTCTACCCACCCGTATTTTGTTTCATAAATAGGTGATCTCATGGAAAGAGGCATAGTTCAAAAGAGCAAAGGATGGGAAATGCTTTTGTTTTCTTCATAAAGGAAGCTGCATTGCTCACATTTTTTTTTCTTTATTTAATTCTTCACACAGGAATAGTTTCCATAATGATGCATCTCACTAAAAAAAGACTTTAAATATGACTTTGGGAAAAAAAATCTCCTTTTCAAATTTTCCAATTATTTTTTTTTTGCACATGCTGCAAAGAAAATTAAAGCAGGCAAAAACTCATTTGGCAATCAACTCTGACTTTAGAAATTCTTTCAATCTCATTTTAATTCCTCAGCATGCATTTTGTTTTGCATAGTATTCAACTCTATGCATCTAAATTTGAGTGATGCATATTTGTGTTCTGCCACAGAACCTACAGCTGTCAACATTTTTTTCCAGTTAATGTAGCACATTCATATAGTCACTCAGCAATGAAGGAAAATCCACTACAGCTACATGGCTAATGAGAACGTATTTACAATATTTGATTGTGCAGTACAACTTCATTTATTATTTAAAGACAGAGCCATGATATAACAGTTAATGCATACACAGTGAAAAGAATTGCTTTCTTTTGTGTACCCCTGTTGTTTCAGGCAAATGGATTCAGTAACAAAGTTTTTCTTCAAAAGTAGTTTTATGAATCACAGACCATAGCTAGCCTGAAAAAAAAAAAAAAAAAAAAAAGCAGTTTTACCAGGGAAATTAGAATAGTTTTAATGAAGGATTCCCAGGAGGTTGTGAGATTGCTCCAACATAACATTGGAAATACATACTTCAGCATTCACATCCATTTTGAACTTATTCTATAGCAAAATCTGGAGGAAAGCAAAACCAACCAACCAAACAAAAAACACTTTGGCAGGAGAATGACCATCATCCAGTTGCTTTTTACTTTACTGCTAAAAAATGGGGTAACAAATGAATTCCTTGATTAAGCTGAAAGGCTTATGTTCACATTTGTCTTGCTGAGATTCATGTATGAATGTTCCTAGCTGAAGGTTCCTAGGCTTTTCACGTAAATTCATATTTTACACTGTGTCCTTATAGTGATGGGTAAGCAAAATTTAGGTGTTCATACACACTAACACAGAGTTTTAACTTTCAAATACCCAAAGGGTGCACAAATAATAGATTAGGGGTGGGGTTGTTAATTATTATTATTATTTTTTAATAGTTACCTTTCGTAGTTTATGCATAAAAACAAAAGCCTGTTCCAAAAGCCCTCTGATATATTTCTTAGGAAGACTTGGAATGTCTTCTGGGAATATTTAGCACAGGTGTTACAAACTGCCCTATGAAAAAATCTGTTTCTCTCCACAGAAAGGTAGAAGAGCCATCAGGATGTATAACTCAGGAGTCATGTGTTCACTTCTGCACTCAGGGAGATCTGTCCCAGCCACAAAAACAAGCATTTATCAGAGGGTGCAATACCAGTATGATCTACCTAGAGCCTACAAAATGAAAGGTATCCTTTAAGATCAACAGAGCTCTTTAGATCTGTAACCAAAAAAGACCCCAACAGGCAAAATGCAAGGAAGTGCATTAAGTAGGAATTTACAGAGAAGATTTTTTTTCTTTTTTTTCCTGAAAATATCTTAAACATTGGCAGTATAGTCCAGATGCATTATCAGTTAAAAGGAGGAAAGGACACCAGCACACAGTCACTACAACTATTACATAAAACATAAGCCAGAATGCCCTTTATCTTCACTCGATTTTAGTTCACACAACTCTCTCGGTAAGGCAAGTAGGACTTAATCTGTATGTGCACTGATTTCTTAACAGAAACTGGCACTCCAGAGGGGTTCATCTGTGCTATCAGAAAAGATAGCACTTCTGAGAGTGGACACGGAAACTAATGCTTGATCATGCACTTTGCTTATCATTAGCACACTCCTGCCTCTCCTTCAGATACAGCTGCTAACTCCTTCCAAGGCAAAACTAGAAGTAGTAACAATTAGTCATGTGTCACATGCAGCACTAGGGCACTCTATTTTGCAGCAATATCCCTGGACCAGAGTAATTTCTGGTACATTTTCTGTGCATTGTTCACTTCTTTCTTGATTGTATATAGCACCACTTCATAAAACAAGGACAATGAATCTGATTACAATCCTGCAAATAAAATACATGCAGGAACACACGCATGTACAATCTTTGTATTTGGAATCATAACCACATGGTTTCTGGCCTCCTGGCAAAAAAAAAAAAACAGTTTCACTGTTTACTTGCAAAGGATAACATTATAGACATGCTCAAAGGAAGAACTCATTTGCCTTGTTCATGAGGTAAAGCTCCTAAATTTCGGAACTTTTTACATTGACACCATGCAGGAGTTGAAGAAAATTATTTTATAGGTATAGGTATACACATACATATATTTCTTATATACCCTCCAATTGCCAAGGGCCATTAATACCCAAAGAGTTGCCATTCAGTGATTTGGGGCAGGATCCTTCATGATGTTACTCCAGCTCAGGGATCTCTTTGGCTATTTTCTGTCTCCCATGATGGGATAGCTCTGCATTAGAACAGGCCCTTTCAGTGTGCACCAGCTACTAATCCTGAATGGGAGGCAATTCCAGAGCTGGCATGGAGATCTGCAGAAGGCTGCTCAACCAGTCTGGAGATTTGTTCCCTGAACTGCTTGCTCACCCCTGACTGAACTGAAGAGATGGGTATGCCTGCTTCTTATCCCAGCCATGCATTATTGGCACCCCTGGCTGATAAATCATGTACTTATTTGTTCTCAGTGCCATAGAACTAAAGCTACAACACCTTCCCACTGCAGGGATTTTAGCAGCTTGGCTCTAACTGTGTGTATGAACCAGCTTTTCATACTTCCTGGGATAGTACCTGGTAGAGTCAGGGTCAAATTCATCAAATCTCTCTTGATAAGCATAGCAACAGTGATAATTCTAATGGTAATATTCACTTGCAAAAATACATAGTTATATCTGAATGGCAGAAAAACCTTCCCAGAGGACTGAACTCTTATTGTTCTTTCCATCTTAGTCTACACCAATCTTTTCCAGACACTACTAAAATTATCTGTTTTTTTGAGAAAGAACTTTTTTTTTTTTTTTTCTTGAAGCCACTTAAAAACATTCTGCAGTGAGCAATGCAATCTCACTTTTGACACATTCTGTATTATGAAGCAATAGGTATAATCTGATTTCAGATTCCATTGAATGAAAATATATGTCTATTATACATAAGAATAGTCATTTCAAAACTGCAACCACAGAGATCTTTCATTTGCTTGAAACAAAATACAGTAAGTCACATGGCTGCCACAGTACTGGTATTAACATGGTGCTGGTGGCAACTACTTGGTTGCTAGGGTTGAAAAACTTGCATAAATTCTTCTGGAAAGAGCTACTACTTCATGAATCTCCTCCTTCTGTGTTTTCCTGTCTGGAATACCAATAAGCTCTGTTAGCTCCATAAGCTAAAATTTCTTTTGACAAAAACATAGCATTGGGTTGAGCTTGTAAGCCTTGAATATGCAAATCGTTCAAGTTTACTTTTAGTAACAGTCAGATAATCACACTTACACAGTGAATTAAAAACAAAACAAAACAACAAAAAAAGCACATTCTGTTTGCTTAGGGTTTTTTATTACTATTTATAATCATTTGAAGTTCTTTCTGAATTGTGTGTTCCTGTCTTACAATGCTGAAATGCAATTTCAAAGTTCTCTCAGAAGCAGTCATTCATAAGCATACTGTATGTGGATTGTATATTTATAGGAAAAAGCTACTGTAATGAAGGCCTGCCTGCATTCAATTTCTCAGGACTTGCATTTATTAAAACAACATCTGTGTTCATTAAAGAAGCTCAGGAAGCTCTTTTGTCTCTTTAACAACAGTAAGAAAAACCTGAGCAGCTACAGTAGCATTATGTTGAGTTAATCTCTAGAAGATTTGGTTTTGCTTCATCACGGTAAATTGCAGTTTTGTCCTGAATTAGTTCGTAGAAATAGGGACTTGGGGCCTCAATATGCTGTTGTTCACATAGGAACTCCACCCCCATTGGAGAAATACACCTGTTTTAAGTTACTGAAGGGAAACCTGAGTTACTGCACTGTAACGGATATGGATAATCTGATCAATTTATCAAAAGAACGTAAAGGAATTCTTATACCTTGGGCTAAATTTTCACTCTAGTTTACATAATTATACTTTTTTTTTTTTTTTCAAAGCTATTTCCATAAAGCAAAGTATTTTGTTAATGTTTATGATCCATATCACCACCAAACTGCAACCCTAAATTACGATAATCTCAGTCCAATTAGTTGAAGATATCTCTTCTGGTTTAGTTCCTTAAAATAAAAAGAGTAACTGAGTCAAACCCTGCCTCAGTCCACTATTATTTAATGGAGTCCAGGTATATCTTGCAGCTCTCCCTGACAGTGAAACAGATAAATTGCCAGTAATATTTGTACTCCTAGATAGCCTTACCATATGGAAAAGTTAAAAGGCTGTCAGGCAACTACAAGGCCATCCAGAGCTAAAAGCACACACTTTGTGATCTGTTCAATAGACCAGATCAATTTCTATTACTTGGACCATGAAGTCTCCTGCGGTTTTTTCTGTGGTTCTTATTAAACTGAAGGTACAATGAAGATCTGGATATCACTTGTCACTGATGTGTGATGTGCAGGCTCTGATCATAATCTAGCCATTACTTTTTTATCATCCCCTCAGTGACAAAAAATAAAATAAATCTTGGGTCTTGACTTATCAAAGCTGCTGTTTTCTGCTGAGTGTGCCCAAGAACATTACGATGGCAACAGCCAGAAGGTTCAGAAGCTCACAGTTTCAGGTGAACCTAGATTTCACACCACCTACCTGTGTGTGTGCAGTGTAGGTTTATTTGGAACTACAGCTTCCAGATGTGAAATAAGAAATGCAGCTTTCCCCATTCGAAGTGCAATTGCTGTTCTTGTATTCATTCAATTCATCCCTGAACCTGCATAACATTTAAAACAACACATACAGTCAATGATTACAAAGAGCAAAGGGAGGAATGTTTTTAGTTAAGGCTGTTGCTCTTTTTTGCAATAATATCCTACAACAACTGAGCGATAGTTGGCATGTTTTCTGCCTATGGCTGGCCAGTTTTTGACTCCCCTTTCTATAGTATGTCTTTTTTCAAGCTTCCACTATTTCATTTTCAGACACTTTGTGTTCCTTACTGAAAAACAATAGCCATTAGCTGTCCAATACATACGGAAATGCAGCAAATAAAATCTAGCAATGACAAAGTGAAAGTGCTAGGGATCAAAATGTTACCATTAGTGGTGTCTTAAATCTTCAGGGGAAAAGAGCACATGGAGGAGCTGAAAGATCAGAGGTGGGAGGGAGTGATGTTCTTGTTGAATGACAAAAAATAATAATAATAATAAAAAAAAATAATTATTGCTCCTCACTTGTGTGTTTGCACTTCATTTTGAAGAGTAGTATCCGACTATATTGATTCTTAGCTCAATTAGAAAAGAACAAATTCCAGCAGGGTATTAAGTTTTATTCAGAAGAATGGTTCAGGTAATTTAATAACTACCAGACCAGAAGCCAGAGCTGCTTGCTGTGAGGACAAAAATAAGTCTAGCCTTCTGCTACAAAACTACTGCTGCAAGCTAAGAACAAATCAGAACAGCAAAACTTGCAGCTACAGAACTACATAGTCTCAGCAGTTATATGTATAGCTTGTACCCAATGCAATCAAATATCAGTGTTTGCACAATGTGTGGCATCAGAAAAAGCAGGTTAGGAATTCTGTCAGCAGAATCACTTCGCTGAAATCAAGTAACATTTGCCAATTCTCATCAGGTAAGAATCTGTCCTTGTGTCTTCTCTTGGGTCACAACATGACTTTACAGGCAATACTGTTGTAGTGTGTTGACCCTGACCAGCTGCAAGACATCCACCTAAATGTTCCCTCGCTCCCTCACTTCCAAGGAACAGGAGGAAAAAATAAGATGAAAAAGCTCATGGGTTGAGATACAGACAAGGAAATCACCTACCAATTACTGTAATGGGCAAAACAGACTAGACTTGGGAAAAAATACTTTATTCTGTTATCAATTAAAATAGAGTTGGATGGTGAGAAACAGAGACAAAATCAAACCATCACTTTTCCCTGACCCCACCTTTTTTCCCAGGCTCAGCTTCACTCATTCATTCCCAAATCTTCTTCTTCATACACCCCCTAAGCAGTTCAGGGGGATAGGGACTGTGGTCAGCCTAAAACCATTTGTCTCTGCAGTTCCTTCTTCCTCGGACTTTGCCCTGCTCCAGCATAGGGTCCTTCCCATGAGATACAGTCCTACATGAACTGCTCCAGTGTGGGTCCTTCCATGGGGCTCAGTCCTTCAAGAACTTCTCCAGTGTTGGATCTTTCCCTGGGGTACAGTTCTTCACAAACAGATTGAAGTTGCTTCTTGTGCTTTAATACCAGATGGTCCTACAAATGAGGAATAAACATATCTCAAGCAAGATGGTAAATGTGGCAAGGATTTCTTTCTTTTAATAATTTTAGTCATTCCACTTGTGTTCTACTTTATATCCTAAGCCAAACTGAGGTACTTTGGTTGTTGTTCATCCATAAACTAAACTGAACTTTAATGATCAAAGCAAAATCTCACAATAGGAAGCACATTCATTTCTGTTTTAAAAAGCACACTCAAGACATACACGCTAAATTTTATTAAAATTCTATTGAATTTGCTTAATTTTAGCTGTTGCAGATATCTTTTACATCTTTTTTTCACATCTGACATGACCTTGCACAGGTGACTGAACATTGGCACAAGTTATCCTGGAGTGTCCTTCCTTGGAGATCTTCAAAAGCCACTTGGACCTAACCCTTGACAACTGGTTCTGGGTGTCTCTGCTTGAGCAGGGGGCTGGACCAGATGGGTTCCAGAGGTTCCTGCAAGCCCCTTCAACCCCTTCAACCATGGTATGATTTGAGAAGTTAGAAGAGAAAGAAAAATCCTTTATGTTTCTGTAAGTAAGATGGCACTTAACAATGTTATTTTACCTGTAGGAACAGCAGTAACAGGAAAACAAAAAAAATGGACATGTTCAAAGCACAGAAACTGAGAGGCCAATTAGTGCTAGCGTAGGAGTGCTGTAGGGATAATTTACAGGGGAATTTCCAGAGGCAAATGTAAGTTAGTGTCATGGTATTTCCCAAATGGAGTAAAGGAAATTATTTTTCACCTCTATCATAACAGTTGTTTCAAAGATTAAAATAAGGAAAGGCAAAGCTTCTTTTATTTATATATATATTCAGAATTTGTTTTAAAATATACTTTCTGAAGATAAAAGTACATTTCTCTAGAATTTACCCAGAAATTACCTCTAGGATGAAAGAAGAGTGCTGCTGATAAAATTGTTATACTTCAAGAAGTGAAAGTTAAAAAAGAGGGGAAAAACCATACTGCTGTGGCTCCAGTTCAGGAAAATAAATAACAGCCTTACTTGAAACTGGTATTTCAAGTACCAGTTTAAATGCCAAGTCATTTGGACTCCAAAGGCAGTATATTTAGCTGAAGTTCAGTAAGATAAATCTTTTCTGAAAGACATCTCATTTAAGCCATTCACATAGGCTCCTCTAATAGTCAAGATGAAGAGAGGTGAGCCCCAAAGGTGATTCATGGCATAATCCTAGTCACTTCACAGTGAGCTGAACTGTGCCTGAAGTGTTTATCTTTCTCCATGTGGCACCAGAGGGAGGCTAGATGATTAAGAAATAGTTCAGCTGAACCAAGATCTCTGTCCTGAACTCATCTCCTTGTGCCAAAATGCACATCAGAGCCCCTGAAATAATGAGGAGGTCAATACCTTATCAAAACAGAGACATGAGAGAGGCTTAGTTCTTGAGGTTGGATTCATCCCACCTAACCTTGGATACTTAAATCATCATAAACTCTCTGTGTATGTGATGTAGAAAGACTGGTATTTTTAGAAAAGGATCTATTTATCTGTTTTCCATATCTACACTAGAATGGGATTAAATTTACCTCTTCTCTCCACTGGGTAAGAGGGAGGCATAAAACAGCCCCCTCTGATGTCAATAGCTGCACTGAAGATTGTTGAATATATCCTGTTTCAGGCATCACTCTGGTCTGGGGGATACAGCACTGTCATTCTTATAAATTACTTCCAGTCACTGTGCTGAGATGGCAGACAGACACCTGACTTCAAGGCCATGTTCAGAAGTCTTTTGAAAAAACTGATTAAACTAGTGAGTGAGTAAGCTGTACATCTTTTCCATCCTTTGTCAATAAAATGTTAATTTATTTTTTGTTGTTTTGTGGTCTTGTGTTTTGTTTTTATTTTTTCCTATTGAAGAAAATACTGAAATCTCTGTCAGCTTCCCTTCCACTTTCATTTGGTCTGAACTGCTTTTCCCTCCAAACTTTCTTTATTATAGATCATCTAGTGCCCTAAATTCTATGGGTTTTTGGCAGTTGCCTTCATTTGTATCTTTTAATCTTCCCCTGTCACTCTTTTGAACTGCTGTTTCAGGCTTCTCTCAGTCACCCAGTCACCTGTCATTCACTCCAATCCCCTGATTTCAATTCATTCCCTTTTTTTTTTTTTTTTTTTTTTTGTGAGGCAAATTATACACTCGTCATGTTTTCTTTTTTTTTTCTTTTTTTTTTTTTTTTTTTTTTTCTTTCTTTTTTTTTAATAGATACACAAAGGACTGAACTCTGTTCTGCAATGTCTATACATACTAAATGACTTAAATGGAGAAAAGCTTTTTTTAAAATGTGAAGAGAACTGAGATCCTAGTCTCAAGTGTGCCTACTGGAGCAGTTTTAAAACAGTAAAACCAGATGAGACGAAAAGACTGAGTAGAGAAGAATACATAATTGGATACCCGTGCTCTTATTTATTTATTTATTTATTTATTAATCTCAACAGACAGGGATGTTTTGCAATGTTGAAAGGAAAGAAGAACACTTTCTTAAGTAATAGTTTTGAAATCTCATTAAATTTGCAACCTTTCCATCCTATAACACCAGGTTTGGGAAAACAAACAAATAACAACAACAACAGAGGCACAAAAAAAATTTAGATGGATTGGTGTAAACATAAAATTAAAATGAATGAAGAATTTTTTTTAAGCATTCCAAATCTCTCCTCAACACTTTCCTACCCACAGTTTAATGTAGGCTACTACGTCAGGCATCATGACAAGTACTATTAAACTGCTGCTCATATCAATAAATTCTCAGGCCTTAGCAAAGCATTAAATCTCCTGTGAAATGGTTTAAATGCCATGCTAATAACCATAAACAAATTAATAATTGAAATATCTATATACTGAGCAAAATATATTCAAAATTGTATATATTGTATCAATCTACATTTTGCTATATAAAAGTAGAAAATTATTCTTCTGGTAGCCTTATTTTCATTCAGAGAAGAGCTATTCTAAGTGCTATAGCTTATTCAGTAAATACATAAATAAATAAATAAGAAATATAAAAATCATGAGATAGACTCAGCTTAGTGAAAATAAGTCATTTTATAAAATACCATTCAATCTTTTCTTGATTGTCACCTCAAGGCCATAGCACTGATATTTGCAGTAGTTATGATGGCACTGAAGGCATCCAGACATTTAATAAATGAGTTTTCTCTACTCTGACAACAGCTTTTCTAATTGCTTCAAGATCACTGGAAATAAAAGGTGTACAATGAGAATTTTGCTTTCCCAGTCTTCCTTGGACCTTTCTGCCTTTGTACTATAAGCAGGAATTGTGCCCTGCAGAGCCAAAGGAAAACATCACCACTGTGTTATGTTAAGAAACGAAATAAAGCAATAGACAAGCCAATATGGCAGAATATCACATTTTTAACAGTAGACTATGTTGGCTGGCAGCCTGTGAAGACACTTTCTCAAATACCTTCAGTTCCCCATGGATAGCAATTCTGGGTTCACATCCTCTATTTTTTTTTTTTTTTCAAGAATGTACTTGTGGCAAGAATGGTCAATGGCTTGAATTACAACCCAGAAATTATGGTGTATCCATTACAAGAGCAGTTTAAAGAATCCTATATACACATTTCAGTAATACCCAGATCAGAAACCCAAACAATACAAACTATTTAAAAGTTAAAATATGAAACCTAAAAGTAACATGAGTTTTATTACATACTGAAATGAAGAGGTTCTTGAATCTCAGGGTTAGTGCAATGATGGTCCATTTATCATGTTGACTGCAGAACAATCAAATGGAAATTTAGAAGACCCACTATGCATGACATTGGTCTTGCAGCTGATATTCAGAAAAAGTGCCAGTACACACTGCGTGGCCTAAAAAACACTGCTATAAGAAGGCAGCATATAATCTGCAAGATCTTGTGTGTCAGGCTAGCTGTTTTCTATGTGACACCTGTTTTGTCCTGACCACAGATGTGGTCCTGTGGCAATCACTTGGAAGAGATGCTTGGCAGTTGTGAAACCCTTTAGGTCCATATAGGAGTGTAGGATCAGAGTCTATATTTACACGGAAAAAATCGAAAATGAGGGAGTTGCTTGTCAAGCTTTTTATGTTATTTCTACCTGTGTCATAAAAGTGGATGTACGCTGAGTATCACAGTGAGCAGAGGTTTGAAATCTTCAGATTGTGAAAAGTTTCCAAAGGAGTCATGGACACTCAGAGTTCATATTTAAGCTCACTGCTTTTCTTAATTTCCTTTTGCAGATTCCTTGGAACTCATACTTGGATGTCCCCTGTCATCCATAAGACAGAAATTAAAAACCGCTGTCATAAATCAAGCAAAAAGACTGGGTAAAATAAAGACACCATTACTAAGGCTGAATGAAACTAGGAGTAACAAACCAATTCAAGCCTGAAAGAGGAGAGAGAAAGAGATCCTGCTTTCCTACGAGCCTTCCTGAAAACAGCTCAGCACCAGAAAGCAGAGAGACTTCCCACTATCCCTCTTCAGCACTCTGAAAGATCACACATAGACAACCATTTTATAAACAAGAAGTCATTAAAAAACTGGTTTGTTGAAAAAGGCACACAGCTGGACTATGGCAGAGGTTTAAAGGAACAACTTCAAGTCAGATTTGCTCGCTCAGAATCCTGATTTTGTAAAAACAATCTTTTGCAGAACTGTACTGTTGGCTTGGCTTTAAAACATCTACAGAAATAGATTGGTTTTAAACAAATAACATATTTCCCAGTGGTGTTGGCAGCCTGAGGTTCCTCAGACACTGGGTCTGAAAGCAAAACTGATGTTAAACAAAAATGTAGCTAACCTCAATGTCTAAACCAAGCAAAACAAAGGAAAGGAACAAAAGCTGTCCACAGCCTGGACAATGAAAAGCTGTTTAATATCTGCATTCATACTGAGGTAGAGGGTTGATCTCAGTCTTACCTGAGTCAATGAAAAGATTTACAGTGCATTTCCAGAGCTCTGCATTAAGCTTTCCATTATTATAATGAATCATCTAATGTGTATTTAGCAATCAGTAGCTTATTAATTAATTATCAAATTCTCTGGAATATATCCATTTTAATTAATTTATTTATTAATTAACTTATATCCTAAATATTTCACTGTAATCAACTAAGCAGCTGGCTTTACCTTTTTTTCTTTTTTTTTCTTTTTTTCTTTTTTTTTCTGACAATGCAACAGGGAATTTAAATATAAACCATATTTAATATTAATTTGAATCACTTGTTCCAAACAGGAGGGTTTAAGAGACTGATCCTGAATAATACTACAAGATTACTAGTGACTCATCTGGATTTTGGCTAGCATATGTCAAAATAAAAAGAAATTGAAAATTTCTTCAGTCCAAGCCCAAAGAGATTAGCTATTTCCTGGTTTAAAACATAGTCAAAGTAATGAACACAGATCCTTTTGGTCTGCAGTCTCCATGCATTTGCTGTTTCAGATGTTAGCACTTGAGCTCATGACATGAGAAATAAGGAAAGAGATGGGGAGTGAGACAAGACAAGCAGGAGCTTACAGCCAAAGCAGCAATTAAGACTGTGAGGCTTAAAACTGTGATGAGTACCTTCAAAAAGAAAGTTGAAAGCACAGTACAGTTATTTCAACCTACTGCTGTGAGCAATGTTCTCCACCTTCTCACATACACACACACTCAGAAATAATCCTTTAATGTCCTTCATCCATTTTCAAGTTTCCTAACATGAAAACACTAACTTTCACTGATGCCCCTCACCTTCCTGCCGGGCTCTGCTGCCATCATGACTGCTTGAGGCTTTTTAAATCCTTTGTACAAGGGGGAGAAAGGAATCAGAGACATAAAATGTGCTTCTTAAATTCTTTTCTCCTTCAAGTGTTTATTAAAATAAAACTCTCCAGAAGGAAAAGTAATCTCTTCCCATGTTTGCTGTGAGATGGAGTCAGTTTATGAAAGGAATTCTGTGTTGTGGATTAGTTGAAAATGCTAGGTCTCATGCTTTCCCTTCAGCCTAATATCTGTATGGGATTCTTTCCATGCATAATATATATATATATATACATACATATACAAAAAAGAATTTGTAACTTAAAAGCTTTAAAATATTGCTATATCTGTATTTTCCCTTTGTTTTGTTTTGTTTTTATTTTCCAGAGGGAAAAGGAATCAGCCTGCACCTCTAATTCATTAGTGCAATGATACCAAATCTGACAGGCTACTGTCCCTTAGAAATGGCTCCTGACTTTATATCATCTACCTTTAAAGACCCAGGTGGAGAGTCTTGACTCCTCATGCAATCAATGAAAAAGAAAGGCATCTGGAAGGCAGCTGAATAGAAAGGCAAAACATACGTAATCTCACTGGTACAAAGTACTCTCTGAAATTAACTCTTTCCATGGCTGTATAGAGAACTTCAGCTCCTAATCTAAAATGAATACCTACAATGTTCTCACCATTAGTATTGGGAATATTCTCACAAGATCCTAGACTGCAGCCCCCAGATCTTTCCTGCTTATGGAGAAGATCAGATATGACAGCTAAATTACTTCATATTTTTACTCAGGAAAAAAAATAA
Organism: Oxyura jamaicensis; assembly: GCF_011077185.1. Taxonomy (NCBI): domain Eukaryota; kingdom Metazoa; phylum Chordata; class Aves; order Anseriformes; family Anatidae; genus Oxyura; species Oxyura jamaicensis. The sequence goes on from NC_048893.1 coordinate 160,976,777, forward strand.
AAAAAAATAAAAAATATCCTCATGAAGTCAAACTGAAAGCTAATGGGTATAATCATTCAGTATGTGTCTTATTCAGAGACTGATAAGATGTACTGTAAAGGTAACTTGATAAACATTTTGGGAGTTGTTAATGGATTTGTATTTTTTGAGGTATTGTTTTTTAAAAAAAACTGATTTGTATAGTCAAGGCCAGGCAACATTATTACAGTTATTCATTCTATCCTCCTGTGTAACTGATGACACAGCTATTATTCAGTGGATCACACAGAAAATCTGTAATTTCTGAGAGGACTGGAAGGTTGGAAGAAAATCTGTAGCCTGGGCCCATTTCTATCTTAATCTATCCTGGAAGTTCTTATGTGTAGTGCTTAAATATCAAACGAAGCAAATATGTATGTAGGGATTTTTTAAAACCTCATTCATTTATACTTTTTAACTATCAACATCTACTCCAGACCAACATTCATGAAGTTGATAAAATGTTTATTAACCAGAATAAGGAGAAGCAGAGTTCTTTTTCCCTGCTGTATGGTTAAAATTTTATATTAAATACTGTTTTAGTATCAGATGGATGATAAAACACCCTTGAATTATTTTTATAAGGCAATATAAAAAGTACAGAGTTCTGCCCAGAAAATCTCTATTAAAAACAGACAGATGCTTATGTCCAGCAGCTGACTTAAAACTGCTGGGCTGGACTAGATATTAATTGTTTTTAGTACATCAGAGGATGAAAGTGTGACATCACATTTAGGGAGTGACAGCTAGACAAAATACTCAAGTTCAGTAAAAATACCAATCAACCTGTCTTAGCAACCGAAGTCGTCATCTCTTGAAACGGTTTAAAAAAGTGTTTCCTAACAGAGGCAAAATAACTGTACGCCACTGACCTTTAGAGCTCTGTGCAGTCTGATTGGCGCATTGCTTAACAAATCAGAGTCCCTTATTATGGTGCTTTTTTTTTTTTTTTTGGATACTCACGGATTCACTTTTCATAGAGTCTTCAGTCTTCACCTTCAGAAAATTCTGAAGTCACATGCAAAATATCTGTTTTTCTTCCCCCTACATGTTTTTTACTTCATGTATGTGCTAGTGCATATTTCATTGCTTTCTTGCTCAGTCCTGAGGAGTGAATCCCTCCAACCTGTTTCCTGCAGAGGGAGCATTTGTCCTGAGATTCGCATCAGCCCGATCCTTCCTACAGAGACAGACAGAGGAGAGGCCTCCTGAAACAGCTGCTAAAGGAACAAAATAGCAGCAGGTCCCTTCTTTGCTTTGCTCTTTTATTGACCATGTCTGGTGCTGTAGGGATGGAGACCCTGTTTCTACCAAGTGGTAGGATCTTCACTCCTACAAGCTGTTTCTAGCCAATTTTTCAAAAACAAAGATGTCAGCATTTTCAGAAGTAACTAGGTATATCAGGAACCTTGTTCTTTGTCAAGCTTACTTACAAGGGTTTTGCTCTGAAAGTAACGTGCTCCCATCTTCAGACTGTAAAGCCTGTTCTTTAAGATAACTCATGCACTGAGTACTAAATAAAATAAAATAAAATAAATGTGTAGAGATAACCAGACATTAACTCATTTCCAGAAGTCAGGTTAACAATTACAATAATGGTTGTCAACTTCCCTTTGTTACCCATACGGACGTAGGCCAGCTATTCTTTACCTTTGCCCTATGTAAGTGAGAAGAGTGTCAGATCTAAAAGGGAGAGGGTGAAAATACTGAACAAATCATTTTCTAGATGTGACACTTAAATGTCTCACCTGTTAAACCTGCTGAGGCTTGCCAGCTGGCATTTGCTGATCATATTTGGTCCCAGGTGCTGAGAGACCCCCAGTACTTTGATTTCTTTGTAAATCAGTTCTCTGCTTGCTGGTGTCTTTGTTACAAGCAATTCATGCCAGAATTGCATTATGAAAAATTAGAAAGCACAAAGCCTCCTAGGAAACACATAAAGGCCATGGCAGCAGGGAGCTGTCACACTTTCTTCAAAAATCAATGGCAAGATGCCCACTGATTTTGCTGGTGACAGTATACATGTATACTAAGTCTAGGTCTGACTGCTGCTGAGATCTCATTTTCATTCCTTGTGAGACAGAATGGTGGTAGAAATATTTAAAATACTAAAATCAGCTCTAATATTTCAGTGGTCTCTCATCTCCCTGCAAGAAAGTCTTGTATATTCTTGTAAGCTGTTTTCCTTTTTTTTTTTTTTTTTTTTGGTTTTGGTTTTCCGAGAGTTGTCATTAAAAGTTCATTCTCCTCATCTTCACTCTGATATAGTTTGCTTATAGTTTGCTGTACCATCTCTTCTTAATCTTTTCTGACGTGGGTTAAGGTGGTTATGTTATGCACTGCGCTTCTGGGACAACAAAGAATGAGGCAAATTCTATGGTTGTAAGAAAAAAAAAGAGAGAAAAAAACAATCAGATAACGCCAGAAGAGGGACAAAACCAACAAAGGCAGAGGCAGAAAACTAACTGAGAAATGTCAATATATATTAGTGTTGAATCAAGTGAGACCACAATGGTAGAAACTAGTGCTTAAGTGCAAACTAGTTTTTGTCCAGAACTGATCCAGCTAAACTCTGAAATTTGGCTTCTACCTGCGTTAACACAGCCACAGTGCCCTCATTGGCTATTCAGTGGGGCTCTTTACCATGACACTCATATTCCTGCATTTCTATAAACATCTGACTGCTACATAGGTATGGCTTAAAATGTTGGGTGTGAAATATGAAGCCTCAAAAATTCTGAAACCTGCTCCTCTGAGAAATTTTGCAGTCTGAAAACAGCTACTTAGGCTACAGAGCAACTCTGTCAAAGCCTAGGCTGGAGGCTGGGATTTAAATCTAGGATTCAAGTTCAGATTCAGGCACCTCAATGTAGATGCATACAGAAAAGTGCACACTTGGTATTAGAGGGGAAATAGTCAAAACAGCCACAGGGATCAGAAGAGCAGTTCATTGTATAAATGCAAGGACTCAAATCTGTTGATTCAGTTAGTTCACTCTCACATCTGTAAGGCCCATGCAAGTACCTCAGATATCCAGGAATATTTCAAATGTCATTAGAAAGCTATGTATCAGCAACTGAATTGAGCCCTAGTTATCTGGTATGGGATAAAATGCATAGATATCCCTCTCAATCAATCCCATTGGACTGTATTGGTCCATAGTGGAAATATAGATTCTCAGCATGCAGGTGGTCATGTAGACATATACACTAAGATGTGAATCTGGAGGTGAATCCCACTTTGGCATAGCACTTGCATCTATCAGACCTCTGTGTTTGACAAAGAGGTTCACAAATTCACCAATTCACCACCTTGAAGTCCAAAGTGAAATAAACCTGTGTATGTCCAAGATCCTTTCCCAATTTTTTTTGCATTGATTGCTGGTGTTTAAGATAATTACACACTCATTAACTTGGTGAAGATGAAAGGACAGTATTTACAGGCAGGGTATTTTCTCTCTCTCAAAAAAAAAAAAAAAAAAAGTCTTCATGTCTATTTTTAATTTTTCTCTGCTTTTGGACTCTGGTTATACAGGGGTTTGCACCTACTTTATTAACAGAGACACAATATTTATATACAAATACTTTTTTAAAAAGTGTAAAGGCACCTTAAAATTTGGAAAACTGTCATAAACACTTATGTAAACAAGTACTCCCATCTATGATTAAACATAGTTTCTGTTCTTTTTCCCTGCCATCAGCTATGCTGTGACATTAGCCAGCTAGTCACTGATACTTTCCAGACATTCCCTTGCAGACTATTTGAAAAGCTTTTAATTTGCTTTTCACATCATCTCGTCTGGCTTCAAGATTTTTTAAGGTGAAGAATGCAGAAACAATGTTCCCAGCTTTGAACATGAACTTGGGTGAAAGGCAGGATAGACCTGGAAAGAAGGAAGCCGAGTGGGCAGTAAAGCATAAACAATGTGACAAGACTTTTCAATACACCACAAAGCTACTTCAATGTCTGTTCGAAAATGTTTATTTCCATGAGCAGCAGAATTGTCCCACTACTATCTTCCTATGGGTTTGTGGCCTCTGTCCTATCCCTTCACAACCAAAACAACTCTCCATGTACCGTGACATATCTCCAAAAACAAGTCCAGGCTACCCATTTGACACGTCTGCCAGGGCATGCCATATCTGAATCTAGATCAGTCTGTATCTATCAATAGCCACCCTTCTTTTTTTATGCAGGCACTGATGTGGGCTTTTTCCTATTCAGGATTTTCACAGAACTTTCAGGAATGTAATTGAGTTTTCCACATCTCTGTCAGGATAAGGGAATGGTAGGCAATAAAAACCTGACAGACAGTGCAATAATGGAAGCTTATTATTCTTAAAAAAAACAGGCAGGCAGGCAGGCAGACAGACAGACACACAAAACCTCCACAGGTTTCAAAGGTATTTTCAAAGTAAATGGGAAACACCTTCAGTTTCACTAATCCTATAGGTTATGAAAAAAAGAAAGTAGCACACTTTTTTTTTTTTTTTTTTTTTTTTTTTTTTTTTTTCCCAGTGAAAATGCTTAGTTTGTACACAATTTGAGGCAAAAATTGTGTTTAATGATGCACTGAGCTCACAAAGGAACTCTAGGAGCCATGTTAAAATAATTTGCCACAGCAGAAATATTGAGTTTACAGACTTGTCTCTCCCAGACATTGCACAGAAAAAGTAAACCATCACATTTTATCCAGGAGTTTCTGGAATTTTCCATCAGGAAAGGCAAGGAGCACAGACTTACCATATCTGATCATGCATTCAAAAAGAAAAACGGGTGCAAAATCAGAAAGAAGACAGTAAAAGTCAGAGATGAACTGGGGAGAATCCATTGCTTTCCTTTTCGGTGCAGACAGTTACAAATCAATAATTGGAGTCACTTTGGGGAAGAATTCAGTGTTAACATCCAATATTTTTGTATTGTTTGTCTATTTATTAGCAAAGGAAAAGAAAAAGGCTGTTTTCCTGAACACAACAGGAGTCAGACAGCAATGAGAAACTCTTCAGAAAGCAATTCCAGGCCATGGGAAAGTTTGTTTTCTCAGCAGTTTTTCCTTTCTAAGGGAGAATGATGCCATGACCTCTAAAAATTTGCAAGATCCAGCTACTGCCATGAATATTCAGTGGCTCTGTGATTATAGTACTTGTGCTGGATGAAGAAAATTCAGAGGTTGCTAGTTCTCTGTGGATTCCCTCATACTGCACCACTGAGGCTACTAACTCTTCTGGGATGTGTCTTTCTGAATTTTTGTCCATTGATGTAGACCTAAAATTTTGCTATTTGAAGTTGCATTGAAAGCCCTTTGGAAATTTGCTATAAATAATTAGCACTTCTTTTTATTTTTTTTTTTTTCTGTTATATACTTTTAAAAATGCAGATTTTCTCTAAATACGGCTCCAACCCTCTTTCTTCACCAAAAGGAACTCTCTCTCTAGGCTTTTCTGAGTACTACATGTCTGTGCCTGGGTCTGGTTTTATTTGTCCTGGTTTCAGACATATGCACAACTTCACTCAGTAATGCCAAACAGGACTTTTGTATATCACATTCCTGAACACCTAGACAGAAGAGGTGGCAGGAGGGAGAGGCTGGCCAAACGGGATGGAACTGGAGAAAAATCAGGGAGAAGTAGACGCATCGGTGGTGATGTGGTGGTTCACATATGGTGAGCTTTGCTTACCAGTTAGGTAACAGCTTTGCAGGAAGAGAATTTACTTTCATAAGTAAGTAGCCAACTGGTCAGGAGAATATAAACCAGTAGAAGATATGAATCCTTCAAGTTGTTGTTGTAACTCATCTTTATAGAAAAAGAATCATTAAGCGGATATGAAAGAGGTTACATGAATTAAGTGGCTACCTGCTTGAAGAGCTTTTCTTTTTCACAGTTAACCATGCTTTTCTTGGGGATGTTGTCAGTGTGCTGATTGTATCCAAAACTGTCTGGATTTGCACAAGAGAGAAAGAGGGTCTGTACTGCAGACAAATAAAATAATAAAATGTAACAAGAATATGCAATTGTTCTTAGCTAATAGATTAGTCAATTAAAGACAGATGGCAATGAAGAGACTAACAGTGGTTTGGGGTACTTGGGGTACTTTTTTTTTTTTTTTTTTTTTTTTTTTTTTCCCCCCAGTAATGGAGAAATTACAGATTTCTCCAGTCCCTCTGAGAGGTTTCCTCTTACATCTCCTAAGACACTGTGTCTCTTCTCTGTCACTTTCCGGCACAATGTACATGAATCTGTACACAACAGCTGCAACCCACTGATGTCTTATTGCTGGAATGTCTTCAGCAACAGATTTTCCAAACAGCTGGCAGAAGATTTCAGCTGGCAAAGAGGCTGAGCTGGAGATATAGGCTGGAGATTCAGTAGAGTATTCTTTCATTATGCACGAAATATTTTACCGGTCAGACATTTCTCCCCCAGAAATACTGTCAAATGTTTTCAACCTCTACTACTCTATATAAAATAGCATCAAGCCATTTAAGCAATGAGAATTTTGAGAAAGCCACTTTACATAGCTCATGGACATCAATGAGGTAGTCCAATTAATAGGTGGAGTCCATATCTAAGCACAATTGTCATCTTTTCCTACATATAGATGCAGGATAACAGAAAGTTAGGTAACATCTGATCGTATTTTATCTGTGGAGTAGTTAGACACCATAAAGAAGTCAGCTGCTAAACGCCTCTGCAAGACTTAAGGACAAGCTATGTGATAAATTTGGGCATTACAGATGTTTACTTTGCCTGAAAGTAAGCCAGCCAGATAAACAATATTTAGGATTGTCTCATTGCCCAGTAGATTTGTTTTTATTATGACTGTCTTCTCTACCTTGAAAAAGATTCCCAATATCATGTCAGGCAGTGTGAAGAACAAAATAGCAATGGAGACCCATGAAGACACAATGGCTTTAAACAGCCAAGAATTGTCATCACTTTATTTTCAATATAAACAAACAAACAAACAAACAAAAAACCCTGTGTCAGTCAAGAGAAAAGGACTGTTTAAAGGAAAGCAACAACTCTCCAAAATACCTTAAGGGAGATCTAAGGAATGAAGAGGAGTCCCTGGGACACAGTGATAAAACACTGTGCCTGTGTGATGAGAAATATGCAAAAAATCTCTCAGCTGAACTACCATGGTCTACTGAGATATTCATAGCAATACAGATACATTTGAATGGATGTTAACACCCTGATAATTTCAGAAAGAATTAAAAAGGCATACTACCCTAGGGACTCTGAAAGAGAAACAGAAAGACTCTGTCTCAGCATTATCACTATACCTGGTTCATAGGACACAAAACAGAATGGTTTTAATAGGAGTAACTAAATGTGCTTGTTAAATATTGCAAGTACCATAACTTGAACTGGACTAATTTCTAACATATTTTAAACAACAGTGAATACTATAATATTCTATATTTATGGTATTATAAACAGAACCAGTACAGTCAATATGCATTGATTCTGATTTATAGTTCTGATTTATAGTTTCTCATCCTCACCGTGAGTTACAATACATTAGGCCATCAAAATTCAGTAGCATGACTTTCCTGCTTTTCTACAATGAGGTGGTCCAGCCCTGAACTACAAACCTGAATCGCTAAATACTAAAATGTTATGAACATGGGTGAGGGGAAAACACCTTCACTGCCTATTACCAGGAAATAATTCTCAACCCAGTATAATCTTGCCAAACCATTTGGAATGTATTTAGCCTTTTTTTTTCCTGTAGACTTTGCACTTCAGAGAAATACTGTGAAATATGTAAATTTAAATACTATGGAAATACATACCACACATAGTTAATTCAGATCGCCCTGTTGTGGTTCAACCCAGCAGGCAGCTGTTTGCTCACCCACCCCACCAGAAGGGAATCAGAAAAAAGTAAAACTTGTGAGTTGAGAAAAATATGGTTGAATAGGATAAAAAAAGAAAGGGAAAATTAAATTAATAATAATAACAATAATTACATTGTTATTATTAAAAGACTATACAAAGCTAGTGATACACAATGAAATTGCTCACCACCTGCTGACCAATGCCCAGCCAGTCCCTGAGGAGCAGTGGCAGTGGCTCCCTGGCCAACTCCCCACCAGTTTTATTACTGAGCTGGGTGCCTTGTGGAATGGAATATCCTCTTGGCCAGTTTGGGCCAGCTGTCCTGGTTCTGTCCCCTCATTGGCAGAGCAATGTGAGAAGCTGGGAAGTCCTTGGCACTGCTCTGCAACAACTAAAACATCAGTGTGTTAACAACATTATTCTCATCTTAAATCCAAAGTACAGCACTATATCAACTACTAGGAAGAAAATTAACTCTATCTCAGCCAAAACCACTGAAAATATGTACATCACTTGATCACTAAAACCACACTGAGCCATAAGAATTTTACTGAAAATATCTCAGCAGAAGTAGTATGCAGCATGGAGAGGACGGATAGGGAAGAGTGGATCAACTGCTTTAAAGCTGAGTGAACACTGACTATTGTAAAATTAAGTAGTTACTCACTTACTAAAACTAAAAGGAAAACCTTTTAGTAGCCAACCTACTCTGTGAGTAACAGCTGGAAAACTAAAATGGAGAGGAAAATTCCCTAGTTATTATTTCAGTTCATAACTCACTTTATGACTTTATGTTTAGAAATAGATAACAAGAAAGAGTTGGAGAAAAAAAATAATAAAGATAAACTATTGCAATGAGGAATTTTCAGTTTTTCCAGGCTTTTTTAACTTTCAAAGGAAGGGATTGATTTTCTATTTCACCCCAAGCTGCTAAAGTTCAGAGCTCTTGGAAAATTGTCAGGTATTTCCTTACAGAGTTGCTCTGTATTGATATTAGCGAAAGATCATATCCTTTATGGAGAATACACATCCATTAGCTTCTACCATAGATAATCTTATTTCAAAAGAAGAAAATAACAGTAAGCTAATTTTTAGAAGTCACCACTGCCTGTTAACATGGGACAATAGGAAATATAAAATCTTCTTTGTTTTTAATAAGGACCTCCAAAGAACCTCTTCGTAATAAGGACCCCCAAAGAACCTCTTTGTAACCTGCATGGAAAAAATCCACAGGAGTGACACTAAATTCATGAAGAATTATCTCTTTCTTGCTCCTCATTAACTTTTGATCTGCTAACATTTGCTTTAAAAGATCAAATTCTGAAAGTCAACACTAATCCTTAGTGTGTAACACCTCCAGTTTGAATAACACTTAAATAAATTAAATGGACCAGCATGTCTAGTTAAAACTTCTTAAGAGCATGAAGATGTTACTATAACATGAGCTGGCAGTGTGCCCAGGTGGCCATGAAGGCCAACGGCATCCTGGCTTGTATCAGGAACAGTGTAGCCAGCACCAGGGAGGTGATTGTCCCCCTGTATTTTGTTCTGGTGAGGCCGCACCTCGAGTACTGTGTTCAGCTTTGGGCCCCTCAGTACAAGAAGGATATCGAGGCCCTGGAGCACATCCAGAGAAGGGCTACGAAGCTGGTGAAGGGCTTGGAGCACAAGTCCCGTGAGGAGTGGCTGAGGGAGCTGGGGTTGTTTAGTCTGGAGAAGAGGATGCTCGGGGAGATCTTATTGCTCTCTTTAAGTACCTGAAAGGAAGTTGTGGGGAGCTGGGGATTGGCCTCCTCTCACAGATAACCAGTGATAGGACTAGAGGGAATGGCCTCAAGTTTCCATGACATTGTACTTGAAGAATAATTCTCACAAACTGACTAGAAAATGTCTTCACTACTTTTTGCTGCCCAGTATGAAAAGAAAGTAATAAAATCAGAGAACAAGTGTTTTATTTTAAATATTAGGGATAACTGACCATGAACGCATGCAGAAAACATAAATTTAAACTATTAGTTGATTTCCTACAGTGAAGTTCTAAATTTTTGAGAAGCAGTTTTACTTTAATTTGCTTTGAAAAATGCCAAAAGGAAGCTGAGGATTTGGCCCCGGCATTTCAATAAAGTAGTATAGTAAAAAGATAAACATGTAAATTTATGCACATATTCAAATCTGAGTCACAACTTTGATATAATTTGCCATATGAACTGCATTGTGGAAAGAAAATAAAGGGCTCCACTAAACAGGAATATGATAAGCACCTAGCTGTACCTGTACGGAGCAAAACTGACCTAATGTAACTAACATCCTAATTCAGCCAAAAATCACAGCTATAACATGCCACAGAAATAAATCACGAATGATCAAGAATATCGCTAGCATCCTTAATCCTGCCAGCAACAGAGAATTTGCTTTGTAAATCTCCCCTTTACTCCTGGTACGTCGCATGACAAAATCCCAGTCGTGCCTGCCACTTGACCCTTCAGGAAGGACTCTGATTCCAGTCCCAAATGTGGCAACCTAGTCAACCCTGTGAGTGATCAAAACACACAGATCAGGGACCTGAAAAATATTCAAATGTCATTAGAAAACCAACACACCCTATTTGTATTTGCAGCTTTAGCCAAACTACCATGTTTTAGAAACCATTAAGAGAAGGAAAAAATTAATTCCAGCCCTCTCCAAAGAGATAACCACCTTCACAAAGCCCCTCCAAAATAAGACAAAGGAATATTAATATATTAATATCGACAAATTAATGAATCAATAAATATTATAATATATTATGTTATAATATTGTATTGTATTATAATATATATTATGATAATGTGATGATAATATATAATATGTTATATTATGATATCATTAATATCAATAAATATTAATAAATTAAGACATAATAAATATTGTTCAGATCAACATTCCTTTCAAGCCCCCTGAAGGATGCCAACACATCAGACACAAAGGGATTTGGACCACAAAAATATTTTTTTCTTTTCCTGGACCTGCTCTATCTTCTGTCATATATACTCCTCCGTACAGCTTTAAAAGTCCATCCTGTCTCTTCAGCCATGTTTGCAAGACTAGTTCAGACCTCATTCTTCAAACTGGTCAGAAATCTTGTTCTGATTACCAGTATAAATTTATGACAAATGTACAACACTTTGGTTGTATGTCAGGTCTTCCTCTTAATTTAAACAGATCCTATTTTTCTTGATGTTTATTTGCCTCCCTATCCTAAGAGAATTTACCTGGGAATCAACTTTCTTAACCTTTTGCTAGGCCTCACAAATATAGAAGAAATGGAAAAAAGTCATGCACAGAGCAGTTTGAATGTTTAAAAAAATAACATGAGAGTCATATTGGCTGCCCCATATACCATCCCTATGTAATATAATGACTACATAAGATCTATAACAATTTGCGTTTTGAATATAATTTAAAACAGTTTGTTCCTGTTCAAATTATTCAGATTCTAAATATATACATAGGAAATACAGTTGATGTGTGTCTGAATTCAAGCTAAGCTCAAAACAAAACTTAGTCTTAACAAATTACACTGATGATAGCAAATAAAATATAAATTGGTATATTCACCTAATTGAATATTATACATAACTATGTATAATAGTGCAGTTACTCCAATAAAGTTCCTCAGCATAAAAAGGCAAAAAAGTATAGCATCATTTTAAAGAAAAATCTTTAAATTCTTTTAGCAAATCTATTTAAATGGCATTTATGGAAAAGAACGTGACCTTTTATTAAATAGTCTTAATGTGTTTAGCCTGAGTAGATAAGATTCAGGTTGGTTGACAAGGTTTTTAAGGGAGAGGAAAAGGTGAAAGAAAGGTAATTATGGTGTACATTGGCCAGTCCTTATCTAAACTAAAAAGACGGAATCAGCTGTAATTCTCAAACATAACAAGAGCTGAAGATAACTCAAAGCAGAACAAAGATTTCAGCTTTTTAAGATTTATTCCTTTTCCTTCCTTCTCCACTCCCTCCATTTGAATTAAATATTGACTAAAAGTATATATAACTCTTTAATAGGTCTGCAGAGCCAAACGCATTGCCTCAAAAGGCACAAAGAAAAAAAAAAAAAAAAAAAAAAAAAAAAACGAAGCCATTAAAGAGCTTGAATATGAAACCTCAGAGAAAATCTGTCATCTAGAATAGAAAGTGTCAATTACAGACAGTCTAAAGCCAACACCATTTTTGAGAAGCATGGAAAAACTACCCAGCATTGTTCAGATAAATTCTCCAAAATTTAGCTCTATTATTGGTCTAGTGCAACTGAATCAACTACTTCTGTTTCTGAGTAGCTGCTGAGTCCTTACTACATTCTTCTGGGAGAGGCCACTAGAAATTGTCTCCTTGATTGAAATACAACATGAGGGTTTTATGCCAGCCTAAAAAAATAATAATGATAAATCAATCCTATTATACCCTATTTTGATGCAAATAGTTTTTCAGCCAGTAACCAATGAAGTTAGAGAAAGCCATATTTCTATCACATAGTCCTTCAGCAGAGTGAGTTTTTCACTAGATTGGTTATAACTTTTTAGAAAGAGGAATTAAATTTATCTGCCAAAGCATGCCAAAAAATCTTTTTGTATCACATCATTACCCTTTAAGTTCTAATTTTTTCTTTAATCATCAAAAACAGAGCTCAGTGTATGATAAGGAAAAACAGTTTTAGTAACTGTGACCAGTGAAGTTGAAAGCTGTCTTTCTGTATCGTGGGTAAACTCTTTTACTGCTATGATATGCCTTCATTCAAATTCCTGCAGTTAGATATAGTGCTTAATGCACCCATCACAGTATCACTTAAAAATATGAGGCAACCCTTCATACAGTTCCCCATATCTGTGCTCTTCTTGGAGGTGGGCTACAAGGGATGAATAGCTCCCCTGCACAACAGTTCATGTTGTACTTCCATTACTTTACACTTAACACTGTTTCTGCAGTACCTGATTTACTCAGACAAGGTGTCAAACACACTGCTCCCAGGGAGTCTCCAACAGCAAATATGTCTTCTGCTGAAAAAGCACAACTTCCTTTTCTCGGCAGCAGACATACATACACACAGCTCTGATACGAATCAGGAAACTACAAAACTACTTCTAATTTATAAAACCTACAACTTGACTTAATTACAGGGTCAATGGAGAAGAGTTCCCCTTAACAAAAGAAGAAACATGATCCCTGGGTAAATCTGTAAAGTGCAAGCCTGAAGGAAATAAATAAATAAATAAGTTCCAAATCACACACGGGTTAGCTGCCAAAAGGATATCACACCTTCTGCCAGCAACACAACTGTCAATAGATAATCACTGAGCCAGCCTGACAGTGCGGTAGGGAAGTGAGGAGACTGTCACATTTTGCTCTCCAGCACAGCTGTGAGAACCCCAAGTCTTGCTGCTTGCCAAGCAAAATACTACAGTTAATTACTGACTTTACAGAAAGGGACTGATAGAGGCTGACGATCGGATTTCTTCTTGTTTCAGGTGTAAGGAATACAAAATCCAACTTTAGTGTTGGAATGTGAGCATGGAGAAGATAAAAACAGCAGCTACAGTATGGGAATGCATCCAATCCTCTTGGCCAGAATCATCAGTGAATAAAATGCACTGAAAAATGTGGTTTTGTTCAGAAAAGTGACTGTAAACAAACCAAATGCTGTCCACTGCAAACCATAAGGCAAAACCCCTGCTGGCAGAAAGAAGAGTCTGTGCTCCAATGGAGGAGAAAGCAGGACAGCAAAATTTGCTTGCCATCTATCTGTTCTGACTGTTATCTACCCAGTCTTCTATTGAAAAGCTGGTAGGTGAAAGCCATTTCTGCCTATTATGGCTTGTAAGTGTTGAATCACATCCTGGGGTTCAGGGTTTCAATTTCTGGGCAGAGAAAAAAAACAAACTGTACTCCTCATCTGGACCAAAACAATAGAGAGGGCAAGAGATTTGAGTCCCAAAATCTTCTTTCACTGCTGGAAATGCTATATTGCACTACAATTTCTCCATCCTCACAGCAAGTGTCCTCCTCACAGAGAATATCAAAGAGAAAAAACTTCAGACCTTTGCTGAACTTAGATCTAAGATTAAATAAAAACATTTATCATTCTCCTAAGCATCCTCTTCACAGGTTTGTTATTTGAATACTAAAGCTTACTAACAGCTGGTGGGTGCTACAAATATGGCTAAAAATGTTTAAATTTAAAGTTCTCATATGGAAAATAATACTGAGTCCAGCTGCTTAGATCTGTGTTACAAACATCTAATTAGAAACATTGGAAGTTCCACATTCTCCTTTTAAAAGCAGCGAAGGATCACAAACACATCGCTCAAAGTCCAATACCAGCGAATTGTCTGAGATTCATTTTATTATTTAAGAAAGAATTCAACCTTGACATTTCTTTTAGTGAAGCAATCATCTATGAAGAACGCTTCACACACTATTAGCTGAAGAAATGCCATCAGAAGTTAACTTTTTATTGAAATATCCAGTTTGCTCTCTTTGTTTTCTTGCTTTAAGGAGAAAAAAAAAAAAAAAAAAAAAACTCATCTTGTTGATAAAAAATATCATTTAATTAGCTTGAAATCAGTGGTTTCAAGAACATAACAAAGAATATTTATAATCTGACAAAATTGGTGTGAATTCCATATCTTCAAATAATCACAGGGTATTTATTTTATCACTCTCAAATCTTTAGCTGCCCTCTCAGGCTTCCATAAAAATTAATGATAAAAAATAAAATCAATTTAAAAAGTACACTTGTACAAGACATCTACAACATCTATAAACATTTTGAAAGGAGAGACAAGACCTACAAGGTAGTTTTAATTTCGTCAGCACCAAGCATATGTGCCCAGAAAACCAACTCAGTTCTGCTCACGTCAATAGAGCTGATTTTTCTAACACTGACCAACAATATAGCCTGTAGTATTTAGCTCAGTCAAGGTTATCACTTCACAGTCTCACTAACGAGCCTTGCTGATCTGAGCCATATTCCTGTTCTAACTTGCCAATAATGAAGCAAATCTTCAGTGATTCAGGCTCCCCTTTCATGCAAGTCACTGGAATTTACCAAACAGCTGAACATATCTGGCACCAGTGGGCTGCATGGGAAAATCTTTTTCTCAGGCTAGAGAATGGCAGCACTATTGCAACAAGACCATTCTGTTATGTGAAGAAACAGATGGGGAGATGGCTCCCAGGCTCACTTCTATTGAGTGCTCTACTTAAAACCAATTCCCTGTGGGAATTGAAGAGTTGCAGTTGATCTGCATGCATGAGAACAACATTATAAATGCATCTGTTTTGCATCTCAGCATGAAGTCTGATTGGAAGATATTTTCTGAGCAATATAAGCATATTGCCACCTTGGGAGGAAAAAAAAAAAAAAAAGATACCACCACCAAAAAAAAAAAAAATGACGCAAGACTGATGAAAGAAAAAAAAATACACTCCTGATTTTCGTAGTCAAAGTAAGTGTATGTATATCTGCTCCTTGTGGGAAGAACTCAGGAAGAAATCTGCCCCTGTCTATTGACACTTTTATTTGCATATTTCAGAAGTACCTTTAGACACTGAAAGCAAGAAGAAAAGTGAAGGGATGTTTTGATTTTACAAGCTCAATGAAATTAGCGACTTCAATTTGTATCTTATGAACAATACACAATCTGGTAAGGAGTGTGATTAAAAGCTTATGTCAACACAGTTTCTGTATAGGCAGCTTTCTTAGCTTTGAGTCCAAGATGTTACAGGGAAATAGGATTTAACAGAATATAATAGCATATGATACCAAGAACATGCTACGCAACTACACTCTACCATTTTGAAGATGTATAGGGAATAATCAAAGAGAACATTATCATAATAGAGATAAACGGATTGTGTAACCTGTACTTCTCCTTGTTGAGCATCTACCCATCTTTCCAACACCTACAACACCAGTAGTGAAGAAACAGATGGAATTAAAAAGATGGGTGAAGTTAAGATGCCTGGTGTAATGCAGCGTCCTGGGCAGTCTAAATAGCAATCTACAATAACAGGGATAACCTTTTACTCCAAATGACCTCTCCTTCAACATAGAGTTGACATGGTACTGAGGGAGAGAAAACATGAAATCCTGAGGTGTGCAAATGTTATATGCAGTATGAGCCATCATGGGCAACAGAAAGCCCCAGAGAATACCAAGTCTGCCAGTCAAAAGCAGGAAACATCCAATTATCCCAATAGGAAAGGGCAAAGAAGTGATTTGCCACTTTTTTTTTTTTTTTTTTTTTTTACTTGCTGACGTCCAAAACTACTAGTACACATTCAAATTATTGATAGAAATGCATGTTTATTTGTAGCATGAATTCTGCATAAAATATTCTGACTAGCATATCTTGTGCCTGCCATTCTGCATCGCATTGTGTCAGATGGCTGTGGCTCATTAACAATAGCTGTGACCAGCTGAATGCTGTTCATTTACCAGCTTGCTCCACTGCAAGTAGTGGGACTTTTCCTAACTGTTTTGGGATTCTCTTCTGATTGATGCAGACAGGATTCCACTGGTACAAGCACTGGTGTTAGTAATGAGGTTCGGCACATAAACCAAACGTCTCATATATGCAGTAGGTTACCTCAGTAGGAATGAAGGCTACTTAAAATGAAGGATCATATGCAAGTAAAACTAATATTTCTCTGCAAGAGACTTGTTTACATGAGCATTAAAAGACAGTAATTGTTATCTTTCCGGAGCTAGATTTTCTTGAATGTCTGCAAGTTGGACCCATCCTATTAATACCTGCCAAACATAGCAGGAACAAATTGTATTTTTGCAGCTGACACTTCATGCTGAGAAAAAAATAAAATAAAAAATAAAAATAAAAAAGAAGAAGAAGAATATGATCTTGACTCCTTGTCAACTGAGACACAGCATAGGAATCTCTTCCCTAAGATAGGAAAATTAGCAGAACCACACAGGAAATCTGGCATGAGCATTCTCACAAAGACAATTCAATGTCTTACTTATTGCACCCAAAGATTTATGCAGCATAATTCCCTTCTGGACTTAAGCTCATATTTCAAATCTATGAAGAAGAAATTATTCGAAAGCGTCAGAATTTGTAATGCTTTTAAATATTACTTCCCCTCTGTGTTAATATTTCCTGAGAGAGTTTTATGTTGAAATTCATTGAGTGAGGCCAAAAGTATCCATAGTATCATCCTACAGAAGTTATCTTGCATTTTCTGACTGATGTGAGCAAGAAAATTTTATGTGCAAGGATAAGAAATAAAACTGTGAAAAACAGAGATTATATTAAAGTCAAAAATACAATCTAGGAGAGAAAGTGAAGAGAAAAAAAGAGTTAACCCAGTGCTAAGACTCTAACCAAGTTAAATGAATGAAAATAAAATTATAACAAGCTAGAAAGCTCATTAAAATCAAATAGCCAAAAAATAACATTTTTAACAGTGCTAATTAACCACTGGAACAATTTACTTTGACATGTGGAAGATTTTCCATCATTTGCATTCTTTAGATCTACACAGGGCTTCTGGCCAGCAAAGAACACTGCTGTTCAAACAGAAGTTGTGTTCAATACAGGAATTACTCGGTGTTAGGTTTTGGTCTTTGTAGCGATACAGTCAGATAAAATGACTGCAGTAGCCTCGTCTGACCTTGAATTCTGTGCATTTCCATCCCAGAAGAGCTTGTGCAATTGATGCACCAATAAATGGCACATCTGGTTGACTGCCTGGGGGCAAAAGAAAATTCCAGTAGAGGCAATCTTAAGCACTTGCTCTAGCACATTTACTTGCAGAAGGCCATTTAAGACAGCGTCCATTTAAGACAGCATACTGTGCTGACCACAAGCCTTCTCTCAGTAAATTGTGTTTATATGTCGTTGAATAAGAGTATGGAACCATCAACTCAACAGTCCTAGCTTTTTCTTTTTCCTTCCCCCCCCCCCCCTATTAATAAGAGAATGTGTGTACACAAATCTTTGTACTTTTCATTAAGTGCTTCAGTTCTTGTACATTGTTTTCTGTTAAAGCAAACCCATAAAAATAAACAAGAAGCACAATGTATCTCTCTTGAGTGTTTATTGTCTTCAGCAGCTGCTTAATTGGCAAGTTTGTTTCCAGAAGGTTGAACGACCTATAAAAATTCTTCAGTTTTAATAAACTGATGCCCTACTGATCATCCTAGAATATTCCTTTTGTGAGTGAACACTCTACATTATCCTCCTATGTTGCTTCATGTAGATGTCACAAGCTCCCGAGAACCATGGAGTTAAAATGAAAATGTTGAAGAGCTTTCAGCATGGAGCTGTTTTTCATGTAATTATTCCTGCTGTTAATAGTCTTCCATTAAAGCTATGGCACAGGTTTTGCTAAACCACTGCAAATGATTTCTTGAAATTTAAAATACCACAACAAGCATACCAGTTTTCCTGCTGAGCTCAAATTACCAGATTTCAAACCTTTTTTGCCTCTATAAGTGACAGGGTGGGCAATATTACAACAGCTATTACTTAAGGGAAGCACTGAACTTATCAATTTGAAACTATGAAAATCTTCCTCAGGGCTCACCTGTGAGGTGCTTTTCTGAAAATGACAGCTCTGCCTATTGCTGCTGGTGTCAGTGTGAGCTCCAAATTCAGACAACAGGATCTAATAAATGGCTAGCTGCATAAATCCAGACACTAACCAGCATTCCCTGCAGTGCTCCAGATTGCCTGAAGAGGTGAATGCATAGGTAATTGAGCTTGGGCATTTTTTAAAGAAGACTTCTGTCAGTAAAGAAAAAAAAAAAGCCTTAAAGAAATCCCAGTAAAGTTAACATATGCAGTACCTTGAAATTCATGCAGGGATTCCTGATTTGTTTGTTCTTATATATTGGAGAAATCCCACAGCAGCTTCACAGTGAAAGTTACAGAAAATATTTTCATTTTTTGAAGTAATGTTTTACTAAGCATTGTCCTGTGCCAGAACCACCATCAGCAGACCACTCACTTCCAAAGCCATATTCAAATGATTACAATTAAATAGTTTGTTATCTGTGAGCCTAAAGGTAGGATAGATTAAGGATTAAGCTGAATCAGAGTTCCTCATGTATTTCACAGAGAATCCAGTCAATATTAAGGCAGGCAAATGCAGGCATATAAAAATGCAAGCGTGTACATGTGAGCTAGAATCCAGACTCATGCTGAAGTCACTGAACAGAGCTAAGCAGGCCACCCTGTAGTGAACAACTATTCACTGGTCCATGGAATCACACCTTTGCTCCACTGCCTGTACTCATTTGAGCTTGATTCAGTTGCTTGCTCATAAAACCCTGCTGCTTCTTCAGATGCTCTAAAGCATCCCACAAGACCTTCAGCAGCAGTTGCATGAGTATCTCTTAAGCCTTGCATAACGCCCCCAGCCCCTGGCTGATGTCCTAGTCAACTTGACATCTCAAGTAGCAATAGACAACTGTGAGCATTAAACTAAGTTTAGACTCATCTTTTTTCCCCCCCCCCCCCCCCCCCCCATTTTAATGGGAGTACAGAGGTTTAGCCGACCCTTAGACACCTATACTTACATGCATGCACATAAGGGTTTTAACCTTAAACAGAACACCTGAAGCTGATGAAAGACAGAACAACTGGTTCTTCTTCCTCCCTTCATCAGCACCTAAAATAATAATCCAAAAAAAAAAAAAAAAAAAACCACAGAAGTGCTTCACTGGTAATCATCTAGATTATTTTTCTCCATAGGAATTGTTCTCTTCTCTTCATACTTGGTACTGGTTAAGTAGCAGTTAATTCACCAACTGACCAACTGGCAGACAAAATCAAATGAGACTGCTCAGATTCAGTTGTATATCATGCCTCCATAAGGCAAAGCTTGGGTCTTTTTCCTAACCTAAGAGAAAGTTCTCTTTGAAAATCTCAATACATTGCAAATTTCATGTCATTTATTAAAAGGTGTCCTTATACAAAAAAACAATTTTCTTGCTGTAACTGCAACATGTTCTTATAGTGAAAGAATCCCTTTATCCAAGAATTTTGAGCAACGGCCTTAACATGATCTGATTTTGATCCCTCAGCTTTCTTGGCCTTTTTGATGACCTTTTGTGCAACCAAGAACTTCTCCATATATCAGACCTAATATATACATAATGCTAAGTCTAGCATTTCAGAAAGGTGCCTGGCCTGTCCACAAAATTAAAACCACAGACAGGGCTCTTTATTGTGCAAGCTGCATTTACACACTGCCATCTTGTGTTGCTAGTTTATAATTGTTTTTTGCTGACCAGAGCACACTACACTCCAAATACTTTGAATATCAAAAGACACAGATATGACATTCATAAGATGAGTTTTTATGCCTCCTCCACTCCATGGAAAGGTGAGGAGGAAGGAGCTTTCTTTGCTCATATTTCCAACTTGAATTAGCAAAAAGCAGGTTTGAAGGAGCCCTGTTAAACTAGATCTTCAGCAAGGATGGTAAACAGCTTCAAATCTGGAAGAGTTCCAACTTCAGCTTTCTGCCCCTCATTAAATCTGAAATTCTTCTTTTTCTTGTTTGCTCATAACCAAAGAGAAAACGACTTGGAACAAGCTAATGATATTATTTTGCAAATGTTTGGTGGGAAAATGAAATTGCACAGAAATACTTGACATTGTTTATGGAAAGCCAGACTGGCTCAGAGTGCATCACTCCAGGCTGCAGGCCAGCAGTCAGGCAACTCTAGAGGCATCAGATAGCAGAGGTTGCTGAGTTTTCTTCCTTCCCTCCATTCTTCATCCTGTAGGCATTTCTGTGCCCAGGGACAAGGCAACATGACAAGGCTCAAGATCTAAAAGGTGGTTTGGCCATCCCTGACTCTTCCACAGCTTTATTGCATAATACAACGTTGGGAGAAGGGAAATTATGGGTAAGTTACGATAAACATTTTGATGCATTGCAGGGTAGAGAAAATGGCCCATGACAAAGTTCTCCCAGTTTCTTTCAGGGCTGATGGACAGTACTAGAAATGGATCCTGAATTTACGAGGGGGCAGGAAGGATTGTCTGATGTCACTTACCAAATAAAGGAGGCTGAAAAACAGACTGTAGAGGAGTATCTACGCCATCTCCACCAGGCATGTAATTGTATGTTTCCTACCCAACAGTCAAACCTGCACAGCATCTATTTTAGGTTCCTACTCTGGGATGCTCTCAGGGAATCAGTCTTCCACCACCAGCAGATAAGACCCAAGATCCTAGACAGCTGCAGGACCAAGCAGTGTGAATGCCTTGATGGTCTGCATTTGGAGTTTAGGTTCTTCATATCGCCAAGTTCTCGCTTGTGCTCTACCATGTCATTACTTACCATGGTAGTGGAAAACGAAGTATCTTTGACAGTCTGCTTCATTTTAATTGAATACCAAAAGCCAAAGCCAAATCACAAAGGTGATTGAACAAGGAGTTCAGCAACTTTGGATTGATGACGTATTTTATTCTTTATTTTTTTTAATTTAAATCAACATAGGAAAACATTTAGCACTTTGTAATTTAGCATTTACTGCAGGTAATTCCTTGGTAAAAGAACCCTGTTCTGAACTTCTGAACTTCTGTTCAGAGAAAAGATCAATATAGCAAAGCAAAACAGGAGACACATGGAGTTACAAGCGGGAGTTACAGGAGTCTCACACAGATGAGCAAGGTGGTCCCACTACACTAGAAAAGCATGATCTTCCCTTGCTTCCCTCAGCTACTGCAGCCATGATGCCTCTCCTAAGTCTTCTAGCTCTCCTACCCATCTCAGTGATCCCCTGAGAGGAAGAGTTACTTCAAGTTACTTTGTCACCCTCCTTGGAGCTCAAACTCAGGACCCCACCACCCTCCTTCACATACCATCAGTTTCATCTCCAAAAATGCTCTCCTAGATTTCTCTGATCCATATCTCATGTTTTCTTTGCAGCTTCCACTGATGGATACCAAACACTACACAACCATGCCTGAATGGATTTAGGAAAGTGACTGACCAAAGAAATTTGGGAGCCACTGAAGAAAACCACATAGGGCACTTTCCAGATGCATTTTCAGAAGCTGCAGAACCTAATCCAAAATACTTTAGGCACCTAGTTTCTAGCCACAGCAGAGAAATTTTGGGCAACTTGCACTTCACCTGATTGTCCTGCTTCAGTGATGAGCATACAGGACAGAGAATCAGTCTCACCACTTATGTTACATGCTGAGGGGGGAAAAACAAAAGGAATTTGACAGGAGAAATACATATAAAATTTGAAGTCTTCTGTGAGTGAAGAGAAAACAGCAAGTTCTTACATATCTTTATCGCGACATTTTAACCCCTTCATAAAAAAAGGTTTTCCCAGGACCAAAATTCAAGTTATATTTCAGCAAATCACCTTAACAACACATTTTGACAGAGTGAAAGAAAAGAAACTTCCAATAAATGCAACATCAGAAATTTTATTTACAAATATACTGTAATTCAACAACCATTCTCCATCTAGTTTGTGGAGGAAAAAGTGATAGTTACATTTTTCAAATAGGAAAAGAGAACTCTTTCCATTAAATGGATTCCACAGAATATTATGCCATCACCACTGAGCAAACAGATTATTCTTTGTATTGAAGTTTCAAAAAGCACATAATTTTAGAAACCAGCGTATGGAAAGCAAACACATTTGTGTGCATTTAAACGCAGCTTCGTATTAACCTAGAGAATTCACTCTCAATATATGTCAAAAATAAAGACAGCAATTGCAAATATATATTTATATTAACTATTTCTCTAATGCTCATTTCGAGAGCTTAGAAACAAAATACCCTCTTCATATACCATTGGAAAGTCAACTAGTTGATTATAAGCCTCAAAAATATTTTGAAGTTATTATTGAAAATATACTTATTCTCCCTTGTGTTCTCAGTACTTGAAGCTGTAAAAGTAAAAGTATCTTCCCCAGATATTTCCTTACTGCAATTACTTCATCATAAATAAAAATACAGTTGTATGAGGAATATAATGCATTGCTATGAAGACTAGACAAGCAAAAGAGTTACTCTTAGAAAAAAACCACACATACACACAATATATATATTTATAGATCTACATCAGCAGCAATCACCTCTTCTTTTATCTGCAACAGTGGTTTCGTATCTAGGTTTGCTTCACATGGAGGTTGGTTGTCCAGCTGTTAAGAGAGAAAAATGTAATTAAATTCTAGCTATTGAAGAATCTTCCTGACAAAAATTAAAATTTTCACTTAAAAATTGCAGACAATGGTGTTACCAGTATCTATGAAATTGGTAACAAAGTGTAAGGCATACATTGTGAGTCTAGAAAGTCAAATGTAATAAGCAATAAAAGCTTGGATTTAATTCAATTACAGCACTGCAAATATTTCAGGCCAAGTAGTTTTCCACAGAACATGCACCTTACCAAATTCTTAGGAATTGTTTTTAGTATCAGCACAAACAGAGGGTCACAGTTTTTCTGAATTTATCCTTCAATAAATTGGATTAGGATTTGCTAAATAATTATGGCAATATATATTAAAAACAAAAAGGTTATCCTCTCTCTCTACATATATTTGAGGGAACCTGCCAATACACCAGTGTTTCACTACAATATTATAAGCTTAAAACAAAATCAACATAACAGTGTGCAGAAATATTTGACTGTAAAATTACATTTTGAATATTAATAATCCTACAGTTCAAACATTTTAGCCAATATGTTCACATTCCAAACTACTGAATTATCAGAGTGATGTGAAATGTTAACTGCAAACAAAAACTTATCTGCATTACAGACCACTGCTGCATTGTCAGTATATATTTTCATTGCCTTAATCACATAGCTAGTTTTTGTATTGTTCAAATCACTAATTTCAATATTTCATTTCCTACCCACAAGTTCGCATCAGCTATCTTACATTATGAGGTGCCCACTGACCCAAGAAGATGCAGTCTGAAGGGAAGGGTATACAGCCACTAAAGGGTATACAGCCACTTCTCTGAGATTAATTTTGCTTCTGAAAGACTACTCACTGTCATGACTTTATTGGCTATACTGTCAGAGAGATTAAATAGTGTTTTATCCATGATAAAGTTTTGAGTTAGTTCCATCGCTGAATACTGTCTTGTCAGGGAATAAACTTTTTTTTTTTTCAGTTCCAAACTAATACAGCAATTTTGCACCCAAAAGAAAAGATAGGTAAAGCTAAAATAACATGAGCAGGCTCCAGATTGAATTGCTCACACATTTTGGTGCTTTAGTTAGGAACACGGTCACTTCAGCACAGTCTCGTCCTCAACAAGGAGATATAATCTCCAAACATGCATTTGGAGAGATCTGACCCAGTGCTCTGGATCATCTCCAGAGGGAAGGGGGGGTGGGGAGTATTTTCTTCCTCCTTCCACTGATTGCAGAGGTGTCCCTGCACTTAATATTAGGTCTCTGTGAATACACTGTTAGCGTCAAGTAGAGATGTGGGGTTTACTGCCTTTTTTTTTTTTTTTTTGGCTAGGGCATCACACAATCATTTCAATGGTGCAGTCAGCTTTTCCTCCCCGTGGAAGCCAAAAAGAACCTGAAAACAGCAAAAGCATCAGATACAGAGCTTCTCTTTTTCTGAGCTGGGCTTCTCAGCCAGCAGATGCTGAAGTCCTGCTCATGTGTAGTATTAGTATCCTGTTCCCTTCACTGCCTTCTGGACCACAATGAGAAAAACGTGCTGGGCTCATGTGAAAACATGCATGCTTCCAAGAAAATCATTCCTTCCCCTTAGCTGAATTCTATCATTCTAGATAATTCCATATTTGCTACATAAAAATAAAGCTATATAAAATTCCTAAGATTTCTCAAAATTAGGAGGTTGTCTACTATCATGTATGACAGCAGAAAAAAAAAACAACACTACTATTCAAATCCTTAACATGCTCCATAAATCAGAATTCTGCAAACTATAATAAAGGAAAAAAGTTATACTGCACCTTTCAATTAAGATCTGTAAGTAAATCAATTCCTGCTGAACTTGTACCTAAATGAATAACCAATCACAGACCTATAATTCAAATAATGATAGCATGCAAAAAGAAAGAAGCATTTCTGCCACCTGCACAAGATAAGTTAATATCTTTCCACTTTTGGTTAGGACTGAACTAAACACATATTTAGATTACCTTTTTTTTTTTAAAAAAAAAAAAAAAATGTAGACAGTTTCTCAAAAAGACTTCTCTGTTATCCATAGAAGTTGTTTTCTGCCTAGGCAACTTCTCAATACCACCTTCTCAGATCTATGAAGAAGACAGCATGACTAAATTGCATTGTCTGTTTGAAGCCATTTAATAACAAGGTGGTAAAACCATCTACTAGCAAGTTAAAAGATAAGAATGACTATACCCTACAAGACAGGAACGGACAATGAGACCTTTCTGAACCTTTTCATTAACACAGCAACTTAAAGCAAAACACGAAAGCTATAAAAAGTCTCAGCTGTACAAGCAGTTGAAGTTTTACAGCAGAAAGAACTACAGTTGTGCACACTGCAACTGGATTGCCTTACTTTTAAATCGGATATAGCAGTCGTTGCAGAAGAGTTTGTTGTTTCGGATCCTGACTTCGGCTCCAGAGCGGGATCCCCCAAGGTCGCATCCACAGGCAACACACTGTATGATAGATCAGTAGTTAGGAACTCCTTAAAAAATACTAAAAAATAAAATGTTGCTCAAAAGCAGCTTGAATTAAGCCCAACAAAGCTTTAACCACAAACCCATAACCACTAGAAGCAAATGTATAACAATTAGTAGATCAAAATGCAACCAACCCTGAGAAAGTATTTTTAAGGCGATGACTGGACAACAAATAGCAGAGAGACACCAACTAAGCAAACATAGACCAGATGCTATTTAGAGATTAGTTCATTAAATCTAATTTGAACTTCAGTTTCTCCGAAAACTAAAGTTGGCTCAACAAGGAAGAATTTGTTGTCTAGATGGCAACAGCAATTTTGGCACCAAACACCTGGGTGTGCTACTTGCAGATTTCCATGTGGCAATACATGTGCTGGGTTCCTCAGCCCTTTGGCAGTCAAAGCAGCATACACTTGTGTACTGTACGATTTATTAGCTTTGCATCATAGCAACAAATCTGTATGTGGGAAGAAGGGGCCAGTTTCACTTTTCTGGAACACATGCATAAAGGGCTTGATAACTTTCATGCTAAAACTAAACAATTTAGCTATGGTGGCTGAACACATCTTTGCTATGGATATGAACCACCTCTGGAAGGACTGGAACTCAAATCATAAAACTATCCTTAACAAATTTATGAGAAGAAGTAACTGACTTTTCTACACATAACTTGCCTGCTTAAATGAGAAATGGATCTTCTGGATGGCAGGTTTTCCAAAGTTTAAGAAATATTGAACAAATAAATCTTAAGATTATGAAAGCTGAACAAAAAAAATCCAGTTGCCTTAAGTAGTTTAGGGCCTACAGGTGGACTCCCTTGCACAGAATATATGTTCTGCAGGAAGGGAGTAAAGATCAGCCTCTGTGGATTACTGTCTGGGTGGGCAGGACAGTGAAGAGCTTTGAGTCAATCCCTTATAATACTCTGATAATTTGAGCTGGGCACAGGGGGAAACTGAATGAGAGACAGAGGAGTCTTTACTAAAGCCATGGAAGATGCAAGGTATGATGGCACCTCCAAAGCTGAGTCTAATTCCTCATCTAGTTCTATGTCAGGGAAACTATGAGTGCTTTTACATCTTTTGCAGGAAGGCTTTTTTGATTATTATTTTTCCCCTGCTCTGCATTTGCCCCAAGCTGACTGGAAATCATGTAACTATGTCTCAGTGCTGAAAATGAGGTTAATACACCTAGCTACTAACCAAGGCTGATTAGTTAAAAACTTCTGGTTTGGTGCTTGGTTGTATCTTGCCAGTTTGAACACTGACAACATACCTTCACTTGGAAAGCACCACATGAACACTGCTAGGATTAGTTTAGCAGTGATGGATCATCATGTTGCAATTGCCAGGGTCCAAGCTGAGATATTTTAAAAGGACCTGATTTCTCTAGGAAAGAAGGCTCAGCACCTTCTGATTCTTTTGCTGCCAATTCAAAGAAAGATCCGTGATCTCACAGTCCATCTACTTATCAAATTCCTACTTGTTAGCTCTAGCATTTATGAAATAGTCCTAGAGTTGAGTGCTAAATGCCTGCAGATAGGACTGCCTCATGGAAATATGCAGATACCACGCTGTCAGAGTAGAAGGCAAAGCAAGTGATTTTAGTAGAGCCCCTGTGAGCATAACATTGAGTAGCCATGCGTGCTTCTGATTAGTTCCTGTTCCTTCACGATGATACTCCCAGCTCTCACCTTAAAGCAATGTAAATGATAACAAAGACCAAGAGACTCAATGATCATGGCTGCTCCTTTGCCCAGAACGTTATTACAGTATGAACAGATTTTCTTCCCACTGACTGACCTAGATACAGAATGAAAATCCTTAAAACCAGCTTTAAAAGGTTTAAAAAGGGAAAGAAAATTTAAATAATTTTTGAGATTAAAACCAAGAACGTACTGGTAAAAAGTAGACTACTAGGCTTGAGGAAAATAAACTGAAAAGTAGTATTATTTGCAGTAGATCTGAGATCTAGGAAAAGCTGAAGTGTTATAATTTAGATCAAAGTTACATAGGAACAAACGAAGAATTTTCTGTCACATTCTTGGGAGAGATTTTGTTGTATACAATACCTTCTACAAATAAACTTAAAAGTATATTGTTAGATTAGGACAGTAAAAACACACAGGTTTTGTGCTCCTGCCT
This sequence comes from Oxyura jamaicensis, assembly GCF_011077185.1. Taxonomy (NCBI): domain Eukaryota; kingdom Metazoa; phylum Chordata; class Aves; order Anseriformes; family Anatidae; genus Oxyura; species Oxyura jamaicensis. The sequence continues at coordinate 161,004,473 of NC_048893.1, forward strand.
TATTTGCTAGGAATTATCCTGAAAACTAAGTTTCAGCAAGCACCCTTGCCAAGTCCCACCATCTGCACCTTGTTAGGTAACAGAAGGTTAGTCCTGGACATATAATATTACATTAACTCTCTGAACATAAACCATATGGAGTTCAATTTCCTTAGATCTACCAAGATGTTAACAAATCAGAAAATGGAAGTGGTAACAAGATAAGCAAACATGTTTAAGAAGGTCATTTTCTTACATTATAAGGAATGTAAGAACTCAGCTTCAAAAAAAAGAAATGTTCAATTTATCAAAAAGTGTCTGAGAATGTAAGAGCTAGTGAAGCAGTGTTTACAGTGGTGTTATGTATAATGCATGTAATTGTGTGCATGTGATCCTCTCCAGTCTTATCTAGAGGTATTTTTAAAATGTTTCAAGTACATAAAACAGCAGACTTATCTATCTTACCACAACTGAATTCCAGTTTGTTTCAAAACATGTTGCAATTCCTGCTTTCCCCTCCTATGTTAAAAACAACATCCTACTATGTAATTTTCCAGGGTCACGGGTTATGAGCATTCCTGAGTGCTCCTTGAGATGATATTGACCACATGCCAGGAAAGGGGGAGGAGAGATGAAGGTGAGGGCCGTAAAGTGTGGGTTTGAGGAATCTTTTGTTAAAACAAACCTATGGAAATAAATATCAGAAGTGCCAACTGGAATAGGTTTTTACTAAGCATTTTGATAACCAATATACAGCTTGGAGATGGAGAGACTTATTATTCCAGTGTTCTTTTTTAACCTATGTCAAGCACTGATGACAAACCTGGGGAATTTTCTGAATGTCTGGAGCAGCGAGGTAATACCAGCCCCGTTTCCGCTATGCCATCCAGCCAGAAAACTGCAGCTACTTTTCAGACTTGTTCATTAATGTTGCAGGTAAGACCACTGCTGTAGACGACCACATCTACAGAGTCCACTCTTCAGTGTGCCCCAACATCTGTATGTTCCCAGAAGAAGGGCACCCACTCACCTGCTGCGTGTCTGTGACCCTGACTGGGAAGCAGAGATGGGAGACTGAACCCGGGGGGCTGGCTGGGACACAGATGGGGCCCTCACAGAGGAGGCCACAGGAGGTGCTTTGGCAGAGGAAGGAGTGCACATGTAGGCTCGGTTTGAAGTGGACACCGGGCGACTGAGATCTTGACTAGAGGACAGAGATGAAGTGGAGGCAGACTGGTTTAACCACGAATGGTGTCTCCACGAGCTTGTTCTTGGAGAATCAAGGTTGTCCAATGACTCCCCTCTGTAACACAGGAACAAATACACAAAATACAAATTTAAGTGGTAGCACAGCTGAACCAAAACAGCTACATACTGAGTTCAAAAGACAAAAGAATTTATCCTAGCATATTATCCTAGCAGCTGATCCGCTAAGATTTTCTAGCATGAATATACTTGTATGTTTAGGATATTGCTGAAGATGATCAGACCAGCTTAAAATATTTGAGCTGCTGATTATCCTTTGTGTCCAGTCCTAGTCTCATGGGAAAGAAAGCAGAAGAGGTGAAGGAGAGGCTGCACTTAATGACTGCAGAATAAAACACCCTTCACTGCCACCTTATCAGGGTGAACTATGTCAGAATTTGTTGTACAGCAACATACTTCAGATAGAGTTGTTTGGTTGTGTTTTTTTTTTTTTTATTATTATTATTATTTTTTGTCTCTAAGGGATACCAGATCAGAAATAACAATCCGCCCAGGCTGTAGAACAACATGATCTATGAACAAGGTGTTGGCCCAATAGCCAAACACTCTCCTGACTGATAATTTAGCTATTTCTGAAGGGACAAACTTCAGAAATAGCTCATGCTATTCATCAATAACTCATGCATTACTTAAAGCAAGAAATGAACTCAACACTTTCTGATACGATATTTCTGTATAAAAGTGGTACACCCTTTAGCTATAGTCATTTCCACATTGAATTGTCCTACTGAAATTCTTAAACACATCTGTCAGAGCTATTGATTTCCATTGTGTTATTTGCAGGTCACATCCACATTATTTTCAGAGATTTAATCTATCTAGAGCATCTAGAATACCACTACCACCTTCTACCTGCGTTGCTATTCAGTTTATTTTAAAGCCTTTTACATGATGGATTTGTTTCAGCACTCTGTAATACAAGCTGAAGTTTAGAATAGCCAAACATATCTGAGGAGAGACAAACTTAACTTTTAACATGGTTCCTACCTCCTCATACTATTGCCGTACAGACTAATAGGCTCCTTATGTACACTGGAACTGCGCTGCCTAATCCAGCTGCTGTCCGTGTGTAGAGATGTTCTCTTTCTCATTTCCTGAAGGATTTGTTGTCTCTCTAACTCTGCCGCAGACAGGTTGTGCTCCTTCTGAGACCCCTTCTGCAGGTCACCTGTGTTCCAAGACCTCTCCGAATGCTTGCCCTGAGTACCTGTTTGGACAACATTCAGGCACAAATGCAGTTAATGAGCATCTAGTACTCTTAAGTATAACTACAGAAGCAGCCATTCATCTCCACATTCACAAGCTTCTTTAGTTCCTTTTTATGGTTGGGTTTCATATGACTAGCATCAAACTTGTCAATACCTCACTACTATTGTAAGATGTTTTATTCATATTTCCATTAATAAGTTAAACATATAGAAGGAAGTATTGAATTATCCAAAAATAATTATTTCCTTTTGCCTCTAGTAAAATATATACACAAATGTGTATATACGTATTTAAAATGAATAATTTCATCTAGTTTCACGAGACTTCCTCCAACACAAACTGAAGCACACAAAATACATAACTGAATGGCGGAATACTTTCTTTCCCCTTCAGAATCCATATTCTCTAAGTTGTCTCTGTTTTCAGGAATTCTTTCTCTACTCACACTAAACACATTAACCTCATATTACAAAAAGATATACATCTACACACATGTCCACGTGTGTACCCGTATATATAAAAAATAACTAAATACATTTACAGAATGTTTCTCTAATACATCGACACTGTGGTAACTAACCAGTGGAAATTAGATTATGCTGTACAAGCTCTTTTGATCCTTGTTTGAATTTTTGAAAGAGGAAACCAGTAAGCCATATTTCTCCAGTCTTCATTGGCAGATGACTTTTTCTTTATCTTCTAAACCCAGTAACTATTCTTTATAGTAAGACTATTTAATCAAGACAATCACTCAGCAATAAGTCACTTCAATTTAAATTTCAGTTCCTTTAAATACTGCTCTGATTACAGATATGCTCTTGATTTTACTGCTACAGCTTGCCATTATAAAATATTGCAAGTATTCTTTTATTAGCTTCAATGACTGTGCTTTATGTGTGAAAGCAATGTTGTCAATTTGCAATATTCTTTAATGCACCAGCCTGACAGAGTTCAAGAAGCATTTGGACAAACAACCCTCTCAGACATAGGATTCTTTTTTTGGGGGTGGGGGGGGAGGGGGGGGGTGGTAGTCCTGGTCATCAAGCCAGGAGATGGACTTGATGATCCTTGTGGATCCCTTCCAACTCAGGATATTATATGTTTTATGATTTACTTTTCTATGATTACTTTTTCTAACTATGTTTTAGACACAGGAATAGCTTTCAGGAATTTTTAAGTGTAATATATTTAAGAAAGTCTTCCTCCCTCTCCCTTGCACTTTCCTCTGAAAACCAAAAAAAAAAACATTAACATAACTGAAGGACAACTCAAGAAAGGTAGCAGTGAACTGCAGTCCAGGAAGCTGCAGGGCCACTGTGACAGTGTCAAGAGTTGACTTCCACCTGTGTTATTCCTTTGCTAACATAAGATAAAGCCAGCAAGCACTTGTGTTAAAATTATCAACTTGGTATAGTCAGACTTTTTTTTTAATTGACTGAGTCAACACATCAAGAATGCAAATGTTTTCAATAATATATCTATATGATGGGTTTCGTCTACAATTTCAGATGCCAATCTTTTAGATGATTAAGATCCCTTTGTAATCAGTGGTACTTCAAGACAGCAGTCAATCATATACAATCAACAGATAAGCCTAGGACAAATGAATTTCCTCGTTATGTTGGAACTTCATTAAACTGAGCCATCATATAAATTTGAATTTACAGTGTAGCTATGAAAAAGCACCTAGACAATTATTTTTTATAGGATAACTACTCCTGATACACCTCTTCAAAAATGTATTTAAAAATACTGGAAATTAAAAAGTTCTTACCATTTCTGTTTGCAGTGAATTCATTCAATTCTGAAGTTGACTTGGATTTATTCCTAAAAACATAGTAAATGTTCATTTCACTACCTCAAGTAGAAGACCTCATTATGGACAAAGATCTTTGCAAAGTCATTGCAGACTACAGATACACAGCCACCTTTTCCAACATCCCTTTCATCAAAAACTTACAAACAAGCAACACAACAGGGTATTATATTGTCAAAAATGTATTGCAAAGTATAGGTAAACATATATTAAAAGCTGAAATTATATATCAAAAGTTCCCAGTGCATCAGCTATAAGGGACTGGTTACTTGCTTGACAAATTCCCACCTCTAGCAGCCCTCCCTCCACTCCTCAGAAAAATATAAAAACAAAGTCCCTTCCCTATGGAAGTTTTCAGAAAACTACAATCAAGAAGCAGTAACTTCAAAGCAGGTTTATAAATGATTCAGATTCACAAGTAACTTGAAACATACTTCAGTAACATCTCTAAGCTAAATACCTTCTCAAATGCTGCATGCAGACTGTTCACAGGAAATTTATTATTCACTGATCATACCCAGCAGCATATTTTTTTTTTAATCAGTTTGAGCCAAGAAATGTCCTTCACTATACAAGATGGCAAACCAGCAAAAACCTGGGTTACTGACACTACATAGCAGGAGCTTCAGCAATACCTCTGTGCTGTATTATTAGTCTTAAGTAATAAGAGCCAGTTTCCTATTTTAAAATTCTTCAGAAAGGGACAGAAGTCTTTCCCTGGGACACAACTCAAAGCTACAACAGTATGTCTATGAGCGTAGCACTTGGTGCATAAAAACGTGCTGAGGGAGTTTTGTCCTTTGTGTACAAAGGATGCATAAACAAATTGCAAACTTCTTGCTCCCTGAAGTTCTGATTATTTGCCCTATATTGTGGACCTATTATTTTATTCCTTAAGAATGTGCAACAATTGCACATTTGTTCGTATTGAACAGGAGCTCCAAAAAGCAGGTCAACCTGGTCTGGAATGCTTTTAAGCACTTGAGTGTTCTCCTCATACATGTATGCAAGAGGTAACTACCTAGAGCAGGTACCTTCTGAAGTTAGATTTAAATCTTCCAGATAAATCATTTATTAGTTGTTCCTGTAAACGTTGGGGTTCCTCTTAATATACAAAGGCACACTCACTCAATTATAAGACCTAAGTACACAGCAGAGATTATATTTCATTACTGTGAGATGCTATCTAAGACAAAAGCTTAATACAAAGGCTCTGGATTTACATCTGGATACAAATGCTCAGTTTTTTTGTTGTTTGGTTGTTGTTGTTGTTTGGTTGTTGTTGTTGTTTGTTTTGTTTTGTTTTTTAAACCACAGCCCAATAACTAAAACAGAGACTATTCAAAAAGTCCAGTGGATCTGTACCAGCTAGTACATTCTATTGAAAAAAAGAAAAAGAAAAAAAAAAAAAAAAACAATCCCCCCAGCTAACCAACAAGCAAAAGAAAATACAAAGTTGCTAAGGTAAGAGAGTATAACTTAACAGGTGGCATATTACTATCTTCTGATAAATACGCTGCTGCTGTCACTTCCCTCCCTGTTTGCTATCTCTTAAATTTCACAATCTTCATTGAGATGACTGCACCTTAGTTTGTACAGCACACTGTGACACAACCACAGGATTGTTTTCCAGCCAGATAAGTCTAGTACCACCCACATATTTACTTCCTTATAGTTCTGCTTCTCCCAGTAAAATCCTACTGACTGACTGTTGTTTAGAGCACAGCATATAATTTGCTAAAAGTTTGGCTACTTGTTTTCTCAATACAAAAACAAGACATGAAAATTGCAAAACACAGCAGTGATGCATGGTAGACACTTAGCTGGCTGAAGTTTATTGGAAGTTTCAAGACTTTCTGACACAGAAACAGTAATATCACCATCTATACCAAAATCCAGTATCACATACCTGTCAGACAATGACTGACCAGGATGCTCCTCAATGGTTTTGGAAGTTTCATAACATTCATAATGCCTATATATATATATATATATATAAGATATATTACCTTTATATACAGAGAAAAAAATGAATAGAACTCTATTTCCTGCCAAAAATATTCAAAGCAGATCTTTGAGAAAAAAACAAAACACTACAAACACAAAGATCTAAAGAGGTTTATTTTTATCAGCCCAAAACAACGTAAAAAAGAAGCCCGGAAAAGAAAGCTTGTTGGAAAAAGCCTGAAATTACTTTTTTGTAAGTGACAAGGATTCTAAACTTCAACATGCCTAAATAATTAGCATTTATAGCTGAAGATGTTTCAACCTATCTACTGATTCAATTTCTTCTTACCTCTCAATGAGAGGATGGCCAGGTCGGTCCTCTATTGTTTTAGGTCCTTCATAATGCTCATAAATTCTAGAGGAAACAAAGAAAACATGTATTAAACACACAAAAATATCTAGAAATTGAACAAGCAGTAAATATGCATACAGAAAAAAATAAAAATTTCAGAAGTTGGTCAAACATAAATACATGAGAGAGAAGAAAAAAGACCAAGGCTTTTTAAGACAATGCAAAAATTACAAGGACCAATACACGACAGTGATTTTCTCGTCCGTAAGCTTTATCAAAACACAGGAGTTCCCCAAAAGTTTGATGCACTTTGTAGCAAATTTCATGGGTGCCATCTGTAATCCATAGAGAGAAACACTCACTAACTTCTACAAACAAAGCTCTTCCAGTCGCCTGTCCCCAGCCCCAGCACTCTGCCATCAGCTGAGGAAATCCAGCTCTTTTTAGTAAATATTGTGCCTTCATATATGTGTTTATGGAGCATTTCATATTTCAACCCAAATCTTTGGATATCATTTTAAAACAAACATTTAACAAAGGCTACTTTAAATTCCAGTTTGAACTTTATTAAACAACATCTTTGTTTTGCAAAACACATCCTTTTGTAGCAACCTTAGAAGCAGTTGCATCCCCTGAGACTAAAGCATATACCAGGTATTTAGATATGCAGATATTACAGCAGCTTAATAAGTTACTGCACAAAGTTGTATTATCTTGCAACTGGGGAAAGCTAAAACTACATAGAAACCCTGGTTCAGCTGCCAACAACCTATTTAGCCATTGTAACAACTGTGCCTCTGCTTTGCTCAGCAGGGATCTGAAGCAGCAGTAATTCTGTGAGCTGAAGTAACTCCAGATCTCACAGCCTCCCCTGGAAACATATGCAATTTCATAATCATATTTTCTTAAGATTTAACTTGATACCATGTGTTATCTTCAGTAATTTCTTACTGCTTATACAAGAACAAAGAAAAAAAACTAAGAGGAACAGCAACTCAAGGCAGTAAGTTAAGTGCACATGAAACAAGAAAAAGTTACTGTTATAATCTTCTGAACAAGTTAATCTCCCATGATGCCTGCAGCAGGAGTTAGAAAACTTCTGGACAAGAACATGCACTTGTAAACTTTCTTTTTAAGCTGTCTGATGTAGAAATTAATGGAAGAAACTTTATCATGCTCAAGGATAGAAATATCCATTGTGGGTATTTCTAACAGGCTTTGATAACTAAGATAGTATTTGTTAACTCATATAGCATGATGCCCCTCATTGAGAAATTAGCACACTAGCACAATTAAATTTTATGGTCACATTGTCGAGCTACAGTGATAGACGAGTCTGGAAAATCAGTCACACATTTGTTGGAAGAGAATTAACCTGGTATTTCTTCTGAAGGATATGTACTTTGAGCCAGTGGCTCTTTACAAGGGTTCTTACACAAAAGTTCATAGTAAGTGTTTTAGGTCATCTTTGATTTGGCTAAAATTACTGTGTATGTACTTCCTATTTAAAAATGAGTAGAAGTAGGTTAATAGAGCACTTGATTCATGGAAGAAAATTTCATCTCACATCTGATTCTTCTACATTCAGAAAGAAAGAAGAGCATTTTATTCAGCCTCAGTAGGATACTCTGTGTAATAAGATATTTATAGCAATGAGCACTGTCAGTCAGGCTGCAGAATTTTGAGTTATCACCCATCAGTTTCTAAATATCTTTCTTCAGCTGAAATGCAAAAAGTGAATATACAATTATTTCTAGACTTTTAGAGCACAAAAGAAGACTGGTCTGCACAAGGTAAATAAGTGATTTGCAACAAAATGGACTAAGAAGCAGTGGGGCTCAGAGTATGACAACTTAGTCACAGGTACCTATCTGATTATGCTTACAAAATGTAAGAAGTATGGCAGAACCATGTATAGTTTTACTGTTTCCCTGCCAAACTACATATACAAGGGGTTAGCAGGCTGAGGCTATCATGCACCATCTTGCTCTGATTAATCCACAATACAAATCCTACATGAATGTACTTATATATTCAGGATGTACACTCCCTTTAGAAAGGTATTTTAATTTTTATGAAGAAGAGTGTGTTCATCTCGTCACCTTTGGTACTGAGATGTCTCCACCGACACCTCCTTCAGCCTTTCTGCCCGCTGCCTCTGCTCCTCCATCTCTGCCCGCCGCCTCTGCTCCTCCATCTCTGCCCGCCGCCTCTGCTCCTCAGCATACTGCTTTTCCCTCTCTTTACGTTGTCTTTCAAGCTCCAGTTCTTCAAGTTCCCTTTCTTGCTCAAAACGCAGTGCTGCTTCTTCCTGGACACTCCATTCCTTCTGATGTCTCCTCTCTTCTTCCTTGCCCAGCAAGTGTGCTGCCAGCTCATTTCCTACATCTCCTTCTTGCTCCTCAGGAGTACCTGCTTCAGGGCTTGCCCCCCAGCTGGACACAGATGGAGCCCGTGCAGAGACAGAGAGTGTGTTTAAGGTTAGAACGGTCTGCTCCTGTAGCAGAGAAAATAAATGTTTTTAGGGGAGAGAACTCTGTTTTTGTTTGTTTGGTTGGTTTTTAAACAGGTAGCTGAATTAGGTTATCTATTCCACGAGGGAAGACTGCTGTGAAATGCATCCCTAACACTCTGAATGCAAAATACAGACAGCATATAATTTTGATTTTATTTGTGTGCCTGCTAGCACATTCTCTTAATTCTAAAGCTTCATTCCACACAGCAGTCTTAGCAAGTACAATGGGCAGCCAGTCCAAAAGTATATGAAGCATTCAGCCTTCTAAAGCATCTCTTACATTTCATGCCACTCCATCTCCACTTAAATCCCCACTGGAAACAAGCTCTTTGTGACACATTTCTCCGTATTGTTTTGACTTCCAAGACCTACCTAAGAGAGCCATTGTAAGTGGCTATCAGACCAATGTATTTCACATGAATCATCATGTGGAGGAAATTTCATCCTCCCAAATTCTTCTGCCATTTGAATGTCAAGCCTCAAACTTACCACTCTACAACTTTTCTCTCTAACACACAAAAAAATAGATATTTCAGTGGTCAGAAGAAGCTTTAATGGCAAAGAGTATTTGTTCTCTGCAAATTAAGGACTGGTCCATTCAAATTTCTTATAATTTAAAAAAATAAATGCTTTATATTCTCATACAGCAAAGTTCTTTAACAGATCAAAGAATTTTCTTCAATTTGAAGTCCTAAGATTTTAGAGTCTTCATGACCATATAAACACAACTGATCTAGCTGAGATGCCTGAGGTTGCACTCACTTAACAATAGAGATCTCACACTTTCCATGCTCAACAAAAAACCTGTACATCTTCACAAAAATAACAGACACAAAAGTAGGCAGCTATAGGAACTACACACACAAAGTTTTGAAACATATGATATCAAAATTGAAGCTGATTTGATACGTAAATTTTCCAGAGATAGGACAAACTGGATGCTAGTAACAAGCCAGAATATTACCAGCATGCCTAATAATGAAGCATTGAAGCAGAATTTCAAAGGTAAAATTAGGAGGTAAATATTATACAATAAATGTGAGCATTTCATTCTCATTACAATAGTGATGCTGTAACATTATGCCAATATCTTGTGTTAGTTATCTAACCGATCCATGATGAAAAAAAGTCAAATTCAACAGGTCTCAGAACACTGCATTTCCTCTTTCCTTTCCACCTTTGCAACCTCCTTCTACCAAGTTATAGACAATATTTTTATTTTAGGACCATTTCTTTTCCAAAACAAGATAAATGACATAGCAAAATAACTACTTGCCTGGTTACGTGTTTCTAACAGAAAAAAAAAAAACAAAAAAAAAAAAAAAACTATGAAACCATGAAAATTATCAGTCAGAAGTGAAGCCATATTAATAGTTTACCTCATCCAAATACTTGGAGTTCTCTCTTTCAGCTTCTTGCTTGGCTCTCAGCCATTCTTCCCTCAGTTTTTCTTGTTCTCGTTTGTATTTCTCCTGTTAGGTTAGATTGAAGTGATACACATAAAAAAAAAAAAGAAGCTTGGTTTACTTGTGTTAAAATGTACTGCTCTAATTTAATGTATTTTGTAAAAGACCAGAGTGGTAAAAACATGCTTGATCTCCATCAGGACATCAGGTGTGCCGTAAGTGAATGATATCCTGTCTCAAATACAATCAAAAGGAGTTCAGTCATTGATTTCAGAGAAGCCAGGCTTCTTGCATGCTAACATAACAACTGACCTCAAATCCATTACATTCCCTGTCTTTACAGTTTAGTTCCAAACTGAAAAAAAAAAATCAACTATCTGAAGTATTTATTGGAAGACAATACTTATATTTAACTTGGAACTTGACACAGTAATATGATAAAGTCATTACTAAGTGAAATATGAGGCAGGAATTCGGTTTCAGCAAGAACATTTGGTCTTTTGGAAGCTTATCCTAACAAAATCCAATTTTTGGACCACCAATTTTGTCCTATGACTAGATGCAGTGTCTTAAGACTTTACTCAAGGTACACAATAAATATTTTGGTGTTTTTTTCAGTCACTCCCTCAGTCTTGGGAAAAACAAAATATGTAACATTAAAAGTTTTCCTTCTAAGGTTTTAGGAGTATTTTTTTTTCCTCTCCTCTTTCTCTCTCTCTCTCCTGGAAATAAACAAAGACAGACTTACCTTCCTCTCTCTGTTATTTAAAGAACAGTCATTATTGGAATCATTGGGAAGAGAAGTAACATTATGACTCAGGAAAAAATTAGTTTTTCAGGTGGCAAAAAAAGGAAAAAGGAAGAGAAAAGCAAAGGCAGAGGGATCAGATTGGTCTCAAAAAAGCAAAGACAAGTTTTACATTTTTCAAAGCCATCTCTCCAGGTGTCAAATTGTACACCCAACTGTAACAGAGACCACAAATATGTTTAGAAAGGCACAACTCTCCTGCCTTGTAGAGTTTGCAAGCTAAAAAGGAATGATAAAAGCCAAAACATAAAAGGGTAGTTAAGTTGTGCTTTGTCATTGAGATTTACTACTGAATGCCTAAATTTTATTAACACTGCTTGCACAGAGTAAATGATGTTCATTGTTACCTTCTTGCTAGCCAACATACATTAGATACTTAATTTAATTTCCAGAGATGTGTCTTAAAGCAAGAACCTCAGCTTAGTGAAGCATAAACCTCCTCAACCAAGTTCTTCTTTTATTTTGTGTCATCTTAAGGTGGAAAATATTGCTGCTTCCCTTTGCAATGCTTTTCTCCATCTCTGTCACCTGGTTATCAAGAAACTCATTCTAGAGACAGTATTCTTACAAAAAAGATAAAATTCATATTCAAAAGTGATGACCTAAGTGGTCTTTGCTTTTAATTTTTTTTGCCAGTGAGAGCAAACCAGCCTTCTGATGACTGAGCACTTCTGGCTGTAGTGATTATACACGTCTGGCTTTGATTTCATGAAGCTCAATAATGCATTTCCCTCTATTTTGCTGAATAATTGCTAGTGTCTTCTATTGTACAGACCAACAAATGTATCTAGAAGTCCTCTTAAGCAATCGGTAAGAAGAGTTGCAGAAATCAAGAAACGTTTTCTTCCCTAATAGTTAACACACAAAAGGGATTGCCATCCTATCATCATGAAGATTAACTATACCTGCAGTAAACGATCCTGCTCCTTTTGCCATTTTTCCTGTCGTTTTCGTTCCTCCTCTTGATCCCAAACCCGACGACTTGAAGCACTAATGGATGGGACTGGGAGCTAATACAGCATGGAAATTAATGAATGTTATCATCCTACGCACAATCAATGCTACATTTTAAAAGAGAAATAAAAGCCATTACAAATGCTATAGCTTTAGAGTGACAAGAACCTAAATCAACTTCTTCAAAGGGACAGTAAGTGACCATTCTCTTAGACATTTAAAAAAATCTTAGTGCTCTCTGATTTGATTGGAATTTTAAGTCAATGTAAAAAGCAATAGAAATCTGTGGGCTTCTTGAAAAGACAAGGATTATACAGCTCATTAGTTATCTGTAAACAGTACTTACATCAGGCAGTGCAGGCTCCGGGCCTCCTGTGGGATTTGCAAGTAGAAGGCAAAACAAAACAAACAAACAAAGAAAATTATTAGAACCATACTAACTACTTTAAGACTTGCTCAAGTGTGGGAAGTCTGAACTTCAGACTAATTTTCACTTCCTTAGTAATCCATGCTTGTAGCATTTGACCCTACTTCACTTACTTGAGATCAGAATTCATTAGGTGCTTTCAACTAATGTGTGCAACTCTTTAAAAGCTTTACATGCTTACAGGTGCTATCAGCAATTGTTTGAAATAGCAGTACTTCTCCCACTGTGGTAAAAGAGAAGCTCCTTGCTGCAGTTTTCCTGTTGTTATTGTGAAAACTTGTTCAGCATGCCAGATGCTCAGAATGCTGCTCTGGTGTACAGCAGCTACTCACCCAATAACCTTGACATGAACTAAGAGCAATAAGCAACTTCTACATCACGAAACTGTGCTTTTTCCCTTTGCAACTGCTCTCCCTTTCCTACTCTCCAAAGCACACTTGAATTTGGTCAACTTGACACCATTTACTACAAACCTTATGCTCTTTGAGGCGATCATGCTTGATCACAGCTTGTGCTAAAACGATCATTAAAAAATAAACTCTACATATTCACAATATTTTTCGTCATTATCAGACCAGAACAGCTGCAGTAACAACAGGACAAATAAAATTGATCTCCTGTGCAATTGCACCAGGAGAAGTTAAATGGAGACATAAGCAGCAGCTATCTTTGCTCCCCTCTTTTCTCTCCCCTGTAAACTTATGCTGGCCTGCACAGACTTAAAGAAAATTCTTCCATAACATTGTAATGTCAATGGGCTAAAAGTTAAAAATTAACAAAAATACACTGAGTGTACACTTTAGAAATCCACCCTTCTCTTCCCCCTGAAGCAAAAATTCATCAAAACAAAACCAAATTTCACAGCCAGCCTTAAAAAAAAAAAAAAAAAAAAAAAAAAAGAAGCAGAGGGGAAGCCATCAACAAAATACCAGCTTATAAAAGATACAATACAGCAAACAGAACCACAAACACAGATATATGCTGTGGCACTTCACATATCACTTCTCAAAAAAATAAAAAATAAAAGCCATCACAACCAAAGGCATAAGTCATGGCTCTGCTCAGATCACTGGCCAAACTCACACTGGACTTCCAGCAGGCCACATTTTCACTCTTTCAGGCTACAGCAAAACAGCAAGGCATGTATAGTCAAAAGACAGCATTAGACATACATTAGTGGAAAATATGCAAGTTGTGACATGCAGAACACCAAAAAGCAACCTACAAAACCAAAACTGAGAGCCTCATTTATTCATTTATTTATTTTTGCCTTTAAAAGCTAGTAGATTCAATTCAAAGTTTATATTGGTCTTCTCAGAAAGACTTCATCACATAGTGGAAGACCAGCCACTACTGTTTTCCATTGGTTTAGAAGAATGTATAGAGAGCTGCAACTTCAAATAATAAAATGCTTAACTCTGAATTTGATTTTAACAGTTGTTTGAACTCTGCAATAAGCTTCTGCTGGAATGTTTAACATTATTTTGTTTTGTAGGTAGCAGTAAACCTGAACAGAGAGTGCTATCCCTTACTCCTACCCAGTGGAGAAAAAAAAAAAAAAAAAAGAATATGAGCAATATAAAAGATTTAAATAGCTATAGGTAGAACACACAAAGACCCATTACCACAAAGGTAGACCCATGAATTGTAAGAATAACCTGATGACCCTGGGGAAAGAAGGGAAATGAATTATGTTGCTTTGTCATAACTGCAGCAAACAATGCTGAAGAGGCAGAGTACCCAGCACCAGACTTGTTAAGAGTGTGCAGCAGGAACAATTTCATGGAAGTACATGAAATGTTAGCTTTTTGGTTTACCTTGTTCAAAAAATTGTGACCGTCTTTTTAAGTTTTTCAAAGAAATTGGTTCAGATGCTATTTGAAAAATATAAAGAATACAGACAAGTCAATGAGGTGCTTTTTTTTCTTTTAAATGACTATCACCACTGGATAACAAATGTTTGTTACGCCTCCAGTCTACAGACATGTCACAAAAAAAAATGAAATAAAGGAAAACCTAATGTTTCATAGCAATAAATATAGTTTTTAGTAGGTTACATCATATACTGATTAGTATTTAATTTTATCACTGGCACTTTTCAACTTTAATAACAGTACAAGCATCAAACTTGGACTCAGATTCTTCCTGTCTAATTTCAGCCACCTTGACTGAGATGCCAAATAGGGCTAAGGAGTCTAATCACCATTTAACGTCATCAGAAAGGCATCTCCAGAGGACAACTTATCTCTTGGGGGATACTTTTGTATATCACCAGGCACATGCAAGATAAAATGAAATACCAAGTTCCCATTTAAGGCTTACTGTTCCATTTGGAAGCGTAAATACCTGGTTTCTCTCCCTGTCATCAAGTAAGATAATAGTTGTTCACAGCATCATAAGTAATTATTGTTCATACCAGAACCATCAATATCAATTCACCAGGGAACACAACTAAAAGTAGTAATAAAAAACAACCACAGCTTCTTCCCTAAACGTCACAACTAAAATAGAGAAAAAAAAAAAAAAAAAAAAAAAAAAAGATACTCTACATTTTTTTCCTGGGCAGTGAAATAAATTGATACTCATACTGATCCAGTCTCCATACGATGAAGTAGCAATTATAACAAATTCTGCACCTCCCCTTTCTTTCATCCCTACTCTGCATTAGGTTTACAACCACTAATGCTGAGACAAGGGATTTGTCACTGCTTTGTTTGCCAGTTCTCCAACTGTTTAGCACATTGAGGAAGCAAACTACACCCAGTTTGGATGCAATTAGATCTGTGATACCTGTCTAGCTTTTAGTTCATTAAGGTCTCACTTAGCCCACTGTATAAAGCTTGCAATAATTACAGGTTTAGTATCTGTGCTTGTTGCAAACTCATACAATTAGAAGATGTACAGTAATTATAGTAATACCTCTTTGTTCATTAGATCCAAGGTCTCCTTGCATTCCATTTATCAACTTTGTTTCTGTGCTCTAAAAAATAGAAGATACAGGACTCAAAATTCATTAGACTTGTGAAAGTTGATCCAATTAAACTTCTCCCCTGATAGGAGCTATGTATCATGAAACACTTGATTTCAAAATATTAGAAAATTCCACAGGAGGATATAAAAATTAACTAAAACTTCCTGAGTATATTATATGATAAAATGACTGGAGGCATTTGTGGGGATCAGGAACAGGCTGTGAATTGGTAGCTGAAATAAAAGCCATTAGTTTGCAAAAAAATGCCAGGAGACAAGATCTTCCTATTTCAGCTTCTCGGCAGGCAGGTTGGGAGTTATTTGCAAGTAATTTGGAAGAACGTAACTGCTGTTGCTTTGGACTGCAGCATTCATTTACACTAATGATGGAGGTAATATGCTTTCCTAAAGAATAAACAATGAACACACTTTAACTAAAGCACGGCCTTTAAATATTTTAATATTTTTCAGTCTTTAGAGCACCGTGTCTATCTTACTACCTAGTTATATCTCCATATTTGCAGTAACCTTTATGTTCCTAAAAATAAGCAATGCAAGTTAAGAAAAAGATATCTAAGGTCTTTTCTTCTTCTCCATCCTTCTCCTTATCAAGGCAATAAATTTTCACTTCTCCCCAACATCCCACAACTGTTCAAAAACATACTCACAGAACTTTGAAGGCTGCTGGAGAATTCTCTTTTTGATGATATGGTTGAAACGTTCGAAACACTTTCTCCAGAAGTTGCATCAATCCATTTATTTTCAGATGTACCTATAATGTTGGTACCCATACTGGTGAGATTGAGGATTTTGTGCCTTACATGTGGCAGGGAAGGCTGGTCTTTGCCCCAGTCTTTTGGTATGTGGAGATCAAGAAATTAACGTAGACAGTAATATCAAAGAACAGAACAACAGTTAGCGAAAACACATTAAAATAACACACGAGACACATAAACAAAGAACGAAGAT
Source organism: Oxyura jamaicensis (assembly GCF_011077185.1). Lineage (NCBI taxonomy): Eukaryota > Metazoa > Chordata > Aves > Anseriformes > Anatidae > Oxyura > Oxyura jamaicensis. The sequence goes on from NC_048893.1 coordinate 161,021,091, forward strand.
GGAGAGACACAAATCAGGTAGAATTTGTGGAGACAGGAAAAGGGGCTTTTATGAGCAGACCGCCTTCCCCAAAAATACAAGTGTTAGTCAGAAGCCACAAGTTTACCAGGTATTTTGCCAACATGGACTATAGCAGCTCAACATTAGAGAGTAATTAGTATTAATTGAAAACTATTTCATCAGCATTAGTAATAATCAAGAGAATTCTTTCATCTTTACTCACACAAGGTAATGTTTCAATCACACACTATTCAGGGAAGTGTCATTTTCACGTCCAAGCTACTCAGGAAACACATAGGGCAACAAAAAAAAAAAAAAAAAAAAAAAAAAAAAAAAAAAAAGGAGGGGTAGTCTGAACTAAAAAAAATGATGAGGGGAAGGAAAAGTCAACATCCTCACTCAGCCTCCATGATTCTCCCCCAATCCCCATTCCCTACAATTTATTCAATGAACTCTCCAATAGTTTTTCACTCTTCATTTTTGCTAGGTCCTGTAGAAATCATGATTTGTTTCATGTCTTTCTCTCAATTATTTTCGTTTTTTTTTGTTCCCCACTTGCTGTTAAAGTTTTCTACTCAGCATCCCACTAAAATAACGTTTTGTCATTATACTCTCAAATAAGTCACTGATCACTCTCCCAGTTCTGGAAAAGTTATTTCATGATTTTGAAAGGGTATCCTGATCAGACCCATGTCAAGCCCAGAGACTAAACAAGGCCTTCAGCTAGGATGGAAATCCTCACTAGCTAGAATGGGTACTATCATTCTGTTGAGATTATAGCACCACAATATTTGGGTAAATGGTTAAAGTCATAGTACAGAGGTGTTATATCAACCACAAGCTCATACACCAGCAAAAACTCTCCGTGAAGGTATACATGCAAGATTCTCCCTCACTGACGAAAGGAGCTGCTGCTGTTTCAGGGACAGAGGCTCCAAACGTGATTATCTTCTAGAGACTAGCCCCTCTTAGTTTTTGTGGTATGGCAGGAAAAAACATTTTGTATTTCCTTGTGTATTGGTTGTACATTTTATTTGTTCATTCAGCTGTGCATTATCTTAAAAGCAGCCCAGAGCACCAGACAGACCTAAGTTCAATGTTTAGTAGACTAGCTTGCTACAACATTTCTAATGCACGAGGAGTTAAAAAAGCCAAGCTGTGTTAAAATGCAACAGACGTTAGCAAACTACTTAGCTCAGATACACGTTACTTCTGTAAGGGTAATAAGGACTCTCAGCTGTCAGGTACGGCAGAGACAAAGCTTATTTGCCTTACAGAGCATACTGTATCTGCCCTATGAAACAACTCACCGTTCTTTCCATATCGTCTAACATCCATGACCAGGTTTCCAGTTTCTAGTGCTTTGTTGATGGCTTCTTCCCACTGACTATAGTCCATATGTGAAATCTTTGTGCCATTGATAGCAATGATCTCATCATCTACATGCAGCTGACAAAGTTCTGCAGGGCTACCTGCAGCAAACAGAAGGAAAAAATATCTTTTTTAACAGTGATTTCACTGTTAAAACCACAGGTTTTGTTGGGGAAAAATGTAACAATTCATTCTGAGAAATGCTTATTAGTGGATATTCAGATAGTCTTGAAAAAAAAAATGACAGTACTGTGAATATAAGGTCAGTAAAATCAGTTAATATCAGAGTAGCATTGAACTTTGAAACATAAAAATGACAAACATCAGTCTTTTCGGTTTGCAAGCATCCACATAGTGAACAGACTTTGGTTAGCCATCTCCTGCCCTTATAATTTGGGATAGTGAAAGAGAGGCAGCACCACAGTGTCTGTAGCCAACAACTAGCTGAAGTTCAGCCAATGTTTGGGTAATCCTATTTACACAAAAACTGTACTCCATTTTGTTAATTCCAGTATAAGCTGACTTCCCCATTCTTATTTACATTTTCTGGGCTCTATTGACAAGAACATGCTATGTCGCTTTGCTAACAATATTTTATAGCTCTGAGTTGTCCGGCAATAGGTGTCACTCAAGGTATTGCTAGGTGCTGTCCTGTTCGTCGAGTTCTCTGAATTGTATTTATTTTGTCAGTGCCTACAAGCCAATTAAGAGTAAATTTTATTGCAGTTTGGACTTTGAATTTTAATGATATTTTGCAAGACAGGCTGCACTTTATACTCTTTTTCACTTAATACTACGTGCTGGCAGGTGATCTTAGCAGCCTAAGGACAGAGTGCATACAGGACCAGGACTAGTGAGTGACCCCTCCTTTTCCCCCTCTTCCCCCCCCTCCCCTTTTTTTTTTAATTCAGAAAATGGATGATTTGAGAAGCTCAAACTTCCTTACATATAATTTTATGAATTCCATCTGAATTGTTCTTCCATTTAGAATAATTCCCTTAGCAGAATAACCACATTTTCACTTTCTTTTTTCTAAAGATGGCAAAATAAATCCTTATGTTAATAACATCAAACAAGTTTGAATTACTCAACAGAAGCATTTTCCAGATAGTCAAGAAATGCACACATCTTTTTTAAAATATTCCAAGAACAATGCTATATTTCATTACCTTAAATAGATATGGACAAACATGACAGAAGAATTTAGACGACATATAAATCATTCTAACCTTCTGACTCACTATAAAAATGCTTTTAGAAGTCTGGATCTAAAGATTCAAATAGCTCTTAAATTTCCTGGAATACCAGTAAAATTAAGAAACAAAGAAGAGCTATGCTTCCTATATTATACCAAGCAGTGATTCCTTGTATTCACACACACACAAAAAAATGACACTACTATGTTGGAAGAGCATAGATTCATATTCTGTTTTTCTGCATTCCTAAGGTATGGACTGATATTCCATTAACAGTTACCAGCAAAACTTTTAAAACACACTAAATACTATTAAGTAATGTTAAAAAGAAGAAGAAGAAAAAAAAAAAAACACTTGAGTTTTCATTTGGATGAAGAAAGTATAGTCAATAGTTAAACTGGGGAAAAAAAAAAAAAAAAAAAAAAAAAGCATCTCCTTAGAGCCAGGAAGATGTTAAATAATGAATAGATTTGAAGGTCAAATTGAATGTATCATCAAACATACCATCAAAGATACTAATATTGAAGTCACTACTTGCAACATTTTATCAATATTTGTGTCTGATGTGACAGACCCATGATATTTTGTACCATATAGTTTGAACACATAGATGGAACTTTACACTCATTGTACGGAGAATGCTTCAGATTCAAAGACACTGGAACCATTTTGTGTTGTGACAAGATGAACACTAGGAATCAAGAGGTGGTCATTTTACTCAAATAATTCTGATGGGATGACCTCCAGCTCAGAAGTGAGAACAGTACCTCTGGGCTACCAATTCAGGTTTTGGGAAAGTAAAGAAGTTTAAGATGGCACAATTCTTCCCATAATATCACCAAAAAAATATATCCAGACCACACCACAACCATTCAGATTTGAACAAACAGCAGTGGTCTCCAAATCGCAAGTGTACATAACACGTTCAGGAAAAATTACACTACACAATTTTTGTCACGTAACTTTGCTGGCTAGCCTTCCTATGCTGCCTTTGCAGTCTGTGAATGAAAGGGCTTCTCGGGAGTGCAAACTAAACCACCTATATTGACTGGGCTTTTGCTCCAATTCAGCCTCCAGAGAAGCCTCCAGAGATTAGCTGGCTATTCAGGTTCCTAAAGCTCTATGGTTCCAAACACCTTCCTTGAAGTCCTCCAGAAGCATAAAACTTAGCGATAATTTCTTGTCATGGGTGTACAGGACTTAGTTTAAATTACATTTAAAAAAAAAAAAAAAAAAACAGTATTTTTGTTTTACATAAATTTCCCTGAAGGTAGAAGATTTTTCTTTCTTACTAGCCCTCTCAAAAGGAGACCAAACAAACAAAAGAAAACCAACAAATGCAAAATAATATTTTCTCACTCATTTTCCATTCACATTTATTTCTCTCTAACCTACCCCCACCTGTTGTTACTACAGCAGACAAATACCTGCTTGTACACTTACAGAATAATTAAAACATGTAGGAAGTGGAACAAATTTACTTCATCTTACATGCCTGCGAGTGTTCAGTCACACACCTGTACACTCCTACATCAATGCAATCTCAAAAATCAATTGCAAATGGGACAACATATGGCAGGTGAACACAATACAGTGGTTACAAATGGAGACATGGAATGTTCTGACGTGGATAGACAGGAAGAAGTTTCTCCAAGAGAGAAATGCATTGGAGTAGATGGCACAGAGAAGCTGTGTAGTCTCCATCCTTGGAGGGTCTCAAAACCAACTAGGTAAGGCCCTGAGCTCTGGTACGAATTCAGTTCTGACACTTTTTTGAGCAGTGCATTGCTCTAGGTCCCAAGGTCCCCTTCCAATTTGAATTATCCTATATCTTATTTTTTAAAATAGGAGACACAACATTCAGTAGCCCTCAGCTGAAGGCATATCTTACTCTCCAACTAGCTGTTTACCTCCTTTATCCTTTGTTCCTTTAAAGGAATTTACAGCTATCACATAAGGACACAAGTCAATTATTGAAAAAAGATGTTAAACATCCTAGAAATTAGAATACCAAGAATATACAAGCCACCTAAACCTCAACATTTTATCTTTATTCTTTGCATCTTTCCTTGTGAGAATGGTATAACCCAGCATAACCCAGGTAACAGCTACAAGGTAGTCATTTTCTTGCCTACAGATCCAAGGTACAGAGTTCATTTGGAACTTCGTGAATGGCAAGTGGAAACACCCAGTACCCCCAGGTTTCTCATTTACAGCTGGCAGTGCAGAAATACAGTCCTTTGCCTCCCAGTAACAAAAGTTAAACAGATGAAGATATGAAGTTATTCTTCGCATAAAATAATTATTAATAGTCATAATCTAATTATGAGAAGTACTCAGCTGTAATGAAGAGAGCTATAAATTTAAAACAAAAATCAAGGCTGCTGAGTAAGTACAGTTAAACAGTATATTTTACTATCTGTAAAGAATAATGAAGGGCTAACTAATGAGGAATTTCTAGTTATTACTCTTTTCTCAAAATTATTTCATATTTGATGTAAGAAAGGGGAAAATATATACATTATACTAATTATAATCAAGTATTTTTAACGTGAGAGATCACTGTTCAGAGAACAGGCACTATATGTGATTTACTCATTGATTTTGCATTTTTTGTTTTTGTTTTAAATCAAGAAAACTGAGCTTGTTCTCTGCGGGAGACTATTAAAGCTTAGAAACGATCTTTATATATGCTTTATTTCAACACAACTTTTTTTGCTTTTCCTTAATATTAACACAGCTGAAAAACCTGTACTTTTAATCAATTTAGAAATTGCAATTGCCTAAAAATAACTGTCTCCAAAATACAAGAGACTAAGAAAGATAAAAAAATAAAAATATTAATGCCTAACAAATTTTGAATTCATGTTTTATAAACACATGAACTCCTTTAAAATAAGTTGAAAGGAACAACCTCGACGTTAAAAATCCATATGTACCCCTTACGACTGTTCTGTACAAGACTTGATGAACCTTTGAATAATCACATTTGTACTTTTTCAGTAGTCATAGGAACATTCTTGATTAGGAAAATGCTTTTTAGTATTTCTGAATTAAATCCATTTAAAGAGGTGATGATTCGCAGAAATAGAATATTAAACAAAATATTAATTCTTCAGTTGCCTACCTGATTGTTGTTATTATTAAAACTCTCAACTTACTTTACGGTAAATATCTTAATTTAGAAGCCTCTGAAAACTAAGTACAAGAACAAAAGTTAGTACAGTTAAATGCACATTTACCTTCTTCAACTGTTTGTACAAAGGCCCCTGATGAAGTCCAATTTGTTGTAAACCCAAAGTTGCGACTGTGGCCAGGTCTCTGGTTTAGACTGATTCTCAATTCACTGTACTGTTCCTGAAAAATAAAACATGACACTACAGTATCTGGTGTCACAGGAATCTAAATGAGGGAAAGTTTATCCACTAAATAAGAAAGGCTACTCACAATGTGCACTTTAATCATCTATTATTAGCATCACCAACAAAGGAAACAGCATTGAACTTTGTTAACTAACTAGTTTGTTTTCTATTCTAACAAGTGTGTTTTCAGTGTACTTTTATATTTTGTCTATATGTATAACATTATTTTAAATGTTTCATAAAGTGATGCTACAAAATGTAAGGTATTTGAGGAAACTAAAACCCTAAATGGGTCTTCATGGACAGGCTTGTGAATTTGTAGAATCCACTGCCTCCTGACTAGTCATCAATCAAAAAGGAACGTGAAGAAAAACAGCTCCAAAAAAAAAAAAAAAAAAAAAAAGATAACTAATTCATCTTATTTTTTCTTGCACATACTACAGAAGTCATCATCAGTTTCCTTTGCAGGCTCAATGCTGCAACTAGATTCTCTTGGGGTGAACAATCACCTCTTCAGTTGTGTGAAATACTACTAGTTTTACTATGTATTTTGTAATGTAGGCCTTAGATAATAAAAATAACCCCAGAATTAGCTAGAATCCAGTTTTTCCATTCTAGAAGATTTTCAAAATCAGAACGAAACCCAACATTTACATTTTAAACTACAGAAATATTTGACTTGGAATGCTTTAAGCTGAGGCAGGGGAAATTTAGGCTTGACATCAGGAGGGGGTTCTTCACAGAGAGGGTGGTTGCACACTGGAACAGGCTCCCCAGGAAAGTTGTCACTGCACCGAGCCTGTCTGAATTTAAGAAGAGATTGGACTGTGCACTTAGTCACATGGTCTGAACTTTTGGGTAGATCTGTGCGGTGTCAAGAGTTGGACTTGATGATCCTTAAGGGTCCCTTCCAACTCAGAATATTCTATGATTCTATGATTTTGGAACACCTGCTTTCAAATCTCACAATATATTATGAACATGAGGTGCACACATTAACATTCTAATGTGAGCTCATTCAAAACAATTAAAATACTCAAATGCATGTTATTCACTTCATTATAATGGAACTGATACTGTTATAAAAGGAAAAAAAAAGACTTCTGTCAAATATTTATAACAGATATATTCCAGTAACACGTTGCATGGAGGAAACCCCACATGCCTATGTGTACACTAAACATACACCTACATTTTAGCTCCCCAGCAAACCAGTTTTCTGAAGGGTGGGATTCATTTTCCCTAATTGCAAATATTTAGGAATTTGGGTATGTAAGCCAATTCCCCAGAACTCCTATGCTGGTCAACGGACACAATGAGCTGCTTTACAAGTAGAAGTAGGTAACTGGCTTCTCAGGGCAGGAAGCAGCCAGAGGAGTTTCTAGCAGTACCCAAGCATTGGGTCCAGAGGACAATAGTATTGCAAGGGAGCATCCCTTAGTTTCCCCTGTGTTACAAGATGTTCCTGACAAAACACTCCCAGTCACAGCCCATGGTAGAAACTATTGAATCCTTACTTCTAAACAGCTCCTTAGTTGAAATGTCTTCCACACTGAAACAGACTTTTTTCTATTCATCCCACCTCCTTAGGTGAGTAACAGTACTTTAAAAGTTATTCTACTAATAGGTTTGCACATATATAGAAATCTTTTGAATTTGATTGTATTCCAGGAAATCACAATCATCAGTATTTTTTATCTCCACCATCCCAAACCAGTTCTTTTTTAAACCTACCTTGTGAGAGGAGTAATGCAATTTTGTACACTGAGCTTCGTAATTCAGACAGGTAATCTCCAAAACATTTAGTGCTCTACAAACCTGGTGTTATTACTGTGATGACTAATGAACTATCAATTGGTCAGCTCTGGCAATGATTTACAAACATATCAAATAGAACTTGCATTCTTTAAATTATAGTTTGTTTGATGGACCACACAAGCAATATGTTATTATTATTATTTAAACACTTTCCTCATTTACAGGCAGGACAGTTTATAACTTGGTGACCAATTAGAGAAAAATAGAATCTAGTATGTTTTGCTCTCATTTGGCTCACCTGAAGGGAAATAAAGGACCCATATCTAATCTGTTTTCACTGATTAGAATAGCAATTTCTCTGCCTGTTTTTGCTACAACACAGAAAAAGGATCATAATTTCTTTGCTTATACAATGATCACAGTTTCAAAGAGTTATAATAATTTCATTGCAATGGCTAAGGAGTTATCAGCAGTATTAAACTGAAATGTGTTCCTTTTTCACAGGTGATTAGGAAGAAGAATGAATCAGAATTACTGAATATGTAAAAAAGATAGCGTGAAGTGATTTCTTTAATCAGCATCCATTTTTTTTTTTAAATGATCTTCATTCAAGGTACTGAAAATTAACTTGTACAGCAGTGTCAGGAATGCAAAGCATTCACCTTTTAACTCATCAAGGGGAATAAACCACATCATTTGATATTGCAGAAAGGTGGTGACAGTTAAAGCTATTGCTATTCATTTTTTACATGTGAAACATGACATAAATTGAAAGAAATAGCACTTGAAGTATTTTTCCAAGGTGCTGAAAGAACACTCAAAAAACAGCTCCTGGATAAGGATATACACAAGAAGATGGTGATTTCTTTTTAAATTCATTAGTGTGAATACCAAGTAGAATAATTTCAAGTACATTATTACAAAACCCAAAAAGGCTTAAGCCACAACTAATGGAAAAAAAAGGATATTGTGATATTAATGTATAAGGTTGACCTTTGAAAAGCTGATCTTTATTTTCCACCACCAGTTTAAAAGTGCAAATGAATGCTACAGCAGCTCAGAGCATTCATCTAATTGACATTCCTGATTGTACGCACAAAGTGCTGATTGGGAGAATACCGGAAACCTCACAAACATCAAATTAAATATTTAGAGTATCTACTTTGAATTTTATTTCTAAATAAAAGCACAAGAGAGAGAGAGTAGGGAAAGAAAGCTTCAAAAGAACCATATGTATGTTCTTTCCTAATGCTCTTTCCCCAGAATTAAATCAAACGTAATAGCAGTTCTTCAAGTTAATTTCTTACCACCAAGGAATACTTCCATGAGATCTTTCATGGGATTTTTTATTTTATTTTATTTTGACTCTGCTGCAGCATTCAGTTACACTAAGCAGTTATATGACCTCCGCACTTACCAGGGGTTTTGAATCCTCATGCTCTGGCAGACTCACATTTTCTGCAGAAGATGCAAGTGAAACAGAATCAGCAGGAGAACAATATTCTGATTTAAGAATACTGCCTCTGGCATCTTGGTCTTGGGGTTTTACAGGTAATGTCAAACTAGGACTAGGTGTTGTCTTAACACCTCTTTCCTCCTCCTCCTCCTCACCTCTGCTTCCAAGTACGCTGGTAGAGAGAGAGTATGAAGAGTCTGGTAGTGAAAATGAACTGCTAGTTAAAAAAGTTTGAGTTCTTTTAGCTTTTTCCACTTCTCCATTGTATTTCTGGGTATCATCCATCTAGGACAAAAATAACAGTTTGGTAAATATGTGCTTTAAAAAATCCTTTATCTTTCAGCAGCTTAAATATTTAACAAAGTACTCCTCCCTTTCATGCAGCTTCTAGTCATTGTACCCATTTCTAATTACCTACTAAAAAAAACAGCAAGGCTTTTTTCCTTTGAAATACTTGCAGAATATATAGTATAGACTCATTAAGATAAACTTGTTAAAATGATCTGCTTAGAAAAATTTGCATGCTTCCCCTTTAAAAAATTGAGCCAGATAGGGATTTATGAAAAAGCTATGAAAATCCATGTAATAATGGAAAAATCAATTTCTGTGTTTCAGTGCTTTACTGAGCAGGCAAATTCTATGCTGGAGTAAAGCTTTCATTTCAAACTCAATAAAGCAGAAGAAATTTATATCACCTGAAAATTTGTCTTTAACAATTACGTTAAATTAGCTTCAGACAGTTACATCAAAGATAGGTTTTTCTCTCTTTGGAGACTGTTTTTTTTTTTTTTTTTCATTTTTAATGTAAAATTTAATTTAATTTAAAATTTTATTATTCTGCTTTTGTAATAAGGAGACATTAAAAATCAAAGATTATTCTACAAAAATATTAGACATTTCTAAAAGTGCCTTTAAATATAGAAACAACAATCTTACATGACAGAATCATTTGCTGCATTAATGCAGCCTTCAGCAAACAAAAAGAACATTTAAGCCCTACTGTACGCCCAGTTATACAAGACAACAAACATTTATAAACTTCAGGAACTAAAGAGAATTTTACCGTGAGTGACCGCGGAAGTGAGGAGATTCCTCTTGAGTGGACACCAAAAGGTCTTGGTGTAACCACGGATGTTAACCTGGAGGTATCAGTTTTCTGGTAATTTCTAGGGAGAGAAGCTGAAACCTGAGCTGACCCAGTTTGAGCATTCACTGAGTAGCGCGTAGACAAAAGAGAGGAGCTCTGCTCTTCTGCCAGGCTCTTCGAGGGAGCAGGAGCTTCACGTGTGGCAGAACTCTCCTGCTTTGGCAGATGATCCTTGCTCCTTTGAGCAGCAGACAGGCTTTTGCTGTCTTTAGTGCTGTAGGAGGTTTCTTCTTCCAAAAGGTAATCTTTCACCACTGACCGTGTAGAAGGTTCTTTCTCATCAGTAAACACATCATCGTTCAGTGAATACGTCCATCTGTGCTCATATTTTCTCTGCCTGTAGGAGTCTTGATCTCTATCCTCCCTACGGGAACAGAGCTTATTAAAATCCCAGTGAACAAACAGGTGCGCCCTAGGTATTTTAACTACTGATTATTCAAGGCAGAGCATAAACTGAGAAACACACCTCTGGTAAGTGAAAAAATGAATGACATCACTTAAAATATATTAAGATATTAGCATTTTTAAGTTCACCCCTACTCCCTCTGAAAACATTAATGCATGCTACTGCCATGTAGGGTGGGTTGCCACCATGACAGAAATCTCTCTGCCAAGAAAATGATACAGCTATTCAAGTTACATATCCTCAGAAATTTTGGGATTCGTTCCCTTGTCAAAAAGAAACCACCACAGGGAAAGATGATACTTAACATAATTTTATTTTATTTTTTAAGATGTTGACAATACTGGACATTCAATAAAATTTGAATCCATATTTGCCTTCAAGTTGTTGTCCTCACAAATGTCCTTGTCAAAAAACACTCAAAACACTATGTTTTAAGACCTACTTAAATTTCACTTATAAATACATGCCATATGCATATTCCCTTCTTCACCTCAACCGTATACATTTAAACTTAAAAACAAACTTCAAAAAAAATGACTTATCAGGAGACATGGTACTGCACTACTCTATTGAAACTTGACTCTCCAGAGAGAAGTTTGTTCTGTAAATACCCAGGGGAACAATAGGAGATACAAAGGAAATAAAGTAGAAGTTGACCATTCTGTGATATACATAAAAATTCTGACTGTATTTATGCACTGTGGTCAAAAGAATAGCAAATTCAGTGTTAGAGGAAAGAATTAGTTAAGTTGATCCAAGAATAAAAGAGGCAATTAACTGGCTTAATTTTCTATTGTTTTAACCTCTTTAAATTGGATACAAATACTGACTTCATAGTACATTTATTCATGGTTTGAGTAAAACATCATTTATAGAGCCAAACTGTTCATCATTCTATGAAAACAATGTATTAGCAGATCATATTCTGCCCTTTAATTGCAGAGATTCCTACTCTATAATTCGGAACTAAAATTGTTGATATTTCTGAAGAATCAGTTGCAACTTGCCAGTAAAAACTGCTCAAGAATTAAAGGGAACCAAAATACTCAAATTTAAGTTCTACAATTTAATACTCCCATTAGGGTCATTACCTTTCCTGCTGCATTTCTTTCAGTGACTTGCTGCTCCTATCAGAAACCTCAGAGGCTCTCCTTTCTATTTCTTCTCTTTCTTCCTTTTTCTTTTGCAATTCTGAAGTGAAGCTCTTTCTACGATTCTTCCATTTTGCTAGATCCTACAAGAATCACATGAACAAACAGAATGAGATTTTCTCAAGACCTCGCACATCTTGAGGCATCCCATCTCGAGCAATCTGATGCCTTGATTTTACTTGCATGTTTGCATCAATTGTTTTCATGCACCTTCCCCCAAGTGCTTTTATTTTCACCCCTTGACATTTTCAATTTTTTAGTAATAGGTCACACAATGACAGACAGTTGAAAACAAATGCAGATGGCATGTGAATTTCTTTGTTGTAGGCTTTGTTTTTTTTTTCCTTCCCCCAAATCACCAGTATGTTGAACTGATATATTAGCTTGAGAATAAACACGCCTTAAAGTCTAAATTGGAAACATAGGAGATCAACTTCTATGTTTTGTTTATTTCTGTAAAAGCAGAATGTGAACTGGCAATCTTCTCCATGAAATACCAGAGCTGGGTTAAGAGAACTATTGAATATTTGAACTTCTGTGAACTGCTCACTTGGCGTTCTGCTGTTAATTTCAGCCTCTTGTTGGTAATCATTGCCAATCAGAGATTTTAATTTAAAAAAAAAAAGTCTTCACATAATCTTACAATGCTGTGCAAAGTTATCATATCACATTACAATCTGAATTTAAGACACATTTATTGTGAGATAAGAGCCTCAAGAATTTGCACAAGGAAATATTATTTCCTTCTCTTCTCCCAGAGGATCGAGTTCTCAGACATTCCAATCACTTTACAAACAATATCCACAAATTTCAGATGTGAAATTGTGCCCCAGCTTTTATGTCCACAGAACTCATGCCTAAAGGCTTTACTGTGACACCACAACAATACATACAGATCATATAAGAAATATTAAAAATAATTTCAGTTCTGCCTTAAACAGACATCCTCCAAAACACTAGTAGTTGCATGAAACGCATAATTTTAAAGCGTGATCCTGTAAATTGCTGCACATATGCCAAAAGCCAGTTTTCTAGGGACACTGAACATTTGCAGGACCCCTCCCTTTAGCTGGGCATGTCCGGAAGACTGAAAAGGAGTATTTACTTCTTGCCACTTCAGATCTTGTTCTTGCAGCTGTTCTTTTATCCTTTGTAGTTCTTCGTAACGGATTTTGCGCAATGACTGCAGCTCCTCTGCACTGACATCATTCAAAGATTTACTCCTAGAAAGAAAAAGACTACTCAGCTTCATCACATCTTAGTCATTTGTGCAAGTGAAACTTTCATCAGAGATTTATATTAGTACAACTGAACGCTCTTAAGTGTTATTTCAAACAGAGCAGGAAACATACGGGCAGCTGAATGAGCAAGCCTTGGATGGAACCTAGTGCCAGCACTGAAGTCAGTAGTTGCATATTTGGGCAAATAAAATCAGGAATTGAATAACCAGCTCCTCCTGCAGCAGCTCCATGCTGATGATTCACATTGAACTCCTCATGTCTACTACTTCCGTTTAAATTTGTTACTCCATTTATTGACCTTGCCTGTTTCTTTTATCTAAAAGCTATTGTGTACCTGTCCCCCCACCCCACCCCCCGCAAATTCAAACTCCCATTATTTCACGTTTTCTCTCCAGCAATAGCCTCAGAATCATCTCCTATTTTTTCCTTCCTTAGGTCAATTCTAAAATCAAGTTAGTTATCAATGCACATTTCTAAAAGACAAAAGTAATTTGCTGCTCAGTCAGTTCAATCATGTTATGGACCTCACTTGTCTATATAACTCCTTTCCAAAACCTTCCTGAAACTTTTAGTTAAAGCTGGGATAGCTAGCACAGTCATCCTCTTGCTAATTTCTTCTACATGTCAGGAAGTTTTTCCCATGAACTGCTACTCACTAGTTCACTGTAATCTCATTTCCTCAGAACTCACTTTTCATGCCCCCTGCCCCCCCCCCCCCCCCCCCACCCCCCAATTCTATTCCTGTTATTTTCTATTTTTCATCCATATTACAGTCTCTGCATTTAACCATAACAGAACTTTTAGCTTGAGTATAAGACGAGACTCCTTCTCAGACTGATCCGAAGCCTGTTAGACATCAAGCAACACGCAGATGGTTGGTGTTGTAATAACACGCTTTGTAACGTTTGGTGCCATGATATAAAAGGAAAGCTAGGCTTCTGATTTTTTGATTATTATTTTTTCGTTTGTATTTATTTGTACAAAATTTAAGTGATGGAAGAATTTTAGTGTAGCCAAGATCTAACAAGACTTGAAACCCTAATGCTTCTCTGGTATGACAGAAAATCAGGTTAAAAACAAAAAGTGATTCCACACAGGGCCTTGCTCTAATCCTTGACATACCGAGAGAGCTCTGAACTAACAAACCAGTCTCTTTCACTTCCTCCCAGGAGGCCCAACTTACTTACATTGGTAACATAAGACATTGGCCTCTGGAAAAAAATGCCAAGGCATTAACTCATTATTCCTGTTTGCTTGTTTATTTTCTGAATGGGAAGAATGCCACATTCAACAAAAATCTTATAGACATTATTGCAGAAACTCTTCTCTTGTGTAGTTCTCTCTCCTTTCTTCTTCCCCTCCCCCCCCCCTTTTTTTTTTAATAGTTAAGTTATATCACATGTAGAACGGGTTTTGAATTAGCATCAAAACCATTCCAGAGTCACTAAAGGAAACTTACATGATGATGTTTTCCTTTTCTTTCTCTCAAGTTTCTATATCTGCTTGAAACAAAATAGGAAAATCTAGACCTAAATACAGTATACCCTAAGAAAGGATATATTCACATATTCATACCAGCAAGCAGTATGTTAGTTTTAATTCTAGTCTTAATTATTAAAAAAAAAAAAAAAAAAATCTAACTAGTGACTCAAGCCTCCTGAGTTTCCTTCCACTAACATCCAGCCTCTTCAGACACATTTCTTGCTTCTCCTAGCAGCATTTGTTCGTTTACCAGCTTTTGGCTCAGGGTGAAAAAAAGAATGTATAAACACAAATATATGTTCATATACATATGTTTACTCTCTTTTTCCCTCTTTGGAAAATGTAAAGCACCATGCACAACCAAATACTTAATATGCCATCGCACAGTAAATGTGAAAATATTTCTCTAAGCCAGTAAGCTGTAAACTAGGCTACATAAGTTAACATGGTACTATGTAATCAGTTTACCACTGAGGATTCAATAACTAGAAGTAGGATTCAATAGAAGTCCAAAAACTAGCCATAAAATGTTCAAAAAGCTCAATGTTCAGAGAAACTACAGGTGAATAACCTCAAGAACACTTTTCATTTATTTATTTACTTTGATTCAACTACCACCTTATGAAAGGTATGTGCCTCCTTTTTTGAAAAAAGGAGGCAAAGTAAAATAATTCTTTAAGTCTACTACCATCAGAACCAAAATATAAGATGTGAAGTAATAAATGTCAGGCCAAATGGTTCTGACATTCATTTAAACTACCACTGAAATGTATTAAGTTGTAAATTTTATTCTGAGAGTCATCTGATACTGTCTTACAACCTGCCCTATTCGAAAATAACAGATTTTCGATCATTCCCATGGTATATATGCATGTCATTAACTATTTTCAGAATTCTTATTGTGCAGTCTTTAAAGTGAAATATTTACTAATCCTGCTTTACATTTCTGAATGTTTTAGAGCCTGATTTAAATATAGAACTGCAAGTACTTCAGCTGGCATAAAATATCAGAGCTGATTTTCAAAACGCCTGATAACCATAACTGATATAATCCTAGATGCCAGAGAGGACTTTTGCCAGATGCATAGCTTTTAGTGTCTTGCATTTGTTATGTAAATTGCTCAAGCACAAAACAACAAAGCATCATGCACAAGTTGCTTTGACCACAAGTTTTTAGCTGCTGTGCATGCATGAAAATTTAAATGAGGCAAAAATAGTGTTATGATCTTTCAAGCTTTTACAAAACTTACCCTTGCTCATCAGAAAGCTTTTGAAACAGTCTGAGAAATTAGAAACCAAAAAAAAAAAAAGGAGAAAGATTCAGTGTCTTGCTTGATATTCATAACAACAGTCATATGATCAGTACACCAGCACTCTCACTAAGTGAATGAGTGAATGGGAAACTATGAAAGCCTGAGGACCAGACAGCATGGAGTAGCACATCAGTGATCTGACACGAGCCAGAAGCACATCAGGACTTGCATGATGTGTAAGTCAGGCAGAAAACTGACAAAACAAGGCAGTCTGTAAGTTTCCAATGCTTCCAATTTAGAAATACTGCATGAATAGAGCCTTGTTTTGGTTCTGCATCGCTTATTCCAGTGCTGCTAAACAGCATGACACTTAGAAGATACTCATTTCAAGAAATGAAAATGAAGCCCAACTTGAATCCCAAAAAGAAACCTGGCTTTCAAAGGCTGTCGTGTTGTTAATTCAACCACCTCTGATGCTAAATGCAAGTAATACATGGAATGGATAAATCTAGAAGGTCCTATGTACAACTTTACACATTTAGTGGAGAACCGAATACACAAGTATGATTCAAGAGGATTTTTAGTGTTCTTGAATGAGTATTTTATTCTATTAATTCTTGAAATCTTTTCAAGCACTTCAGAAATATTCCTCAGTGAAGCTTGCACATTGTTAACAGCATTAAGCTTAAAAATTAAATGTAATGACAAAGGTTCAACTGGAACACGGATGTGTCTTAGTCACAAATTAAGGATGCACAGCTGGTAGAACTGCAACTTGCAATGCCGTATTTTCAGAGCCAAAAAAAAAAAAAAAAAAAAAACTATACAGAATTCCACTCTCCTACAGTAAGTACAAAACCTACAGGAGAGTTAGGAAGTAGTTAAAAAAAAAAAAAGACTTCAGTCACAGGAAAGGATAGAGGATAGTATTAATTAGGACTGTATAAAATATGAAAGCAATGTAAACTGCTGGTAGAATAAACATGTCACAGTATAATTTAAAAATATGTGGACACACACCTTGCATGCACCATGACTTTAGATGGGCAAAAAAGAGCACTAATCTATTTTCACCTCATGGAATCATCTCGTAAGTGTGGCAAGACATTTTAGAAACAAGCATTTTTAAACTTAGGTGCAAGCAATAAGCAATGCCCATCTTCAGAATTTATTATTAAAGCATTCATGTCATGAAATTTATATAAAACTGAGTCTGAAGGAATGATTATATATTTTCTACAAAATTGCAGCCTAAAAAACTTCATTTTTTGTTGAAAATATGGTATTGCAGTCATGAGCTTCTAATGAAAGCAAATAAAAAGCTTGCCCAGGACGACACAAACAAATTGCAGATTTGCACTCTACAGATGGTTGAGCACAAGACGATGCTTTTCTGAATGGAAACAGTTCACTTAGCTCAAGCACAATCCGTGCAGGACACAACCTGACCTCTCCACCATCTGACGCTTCTTGTGTCTAACTTTGCTGGCTTCCCTGATTGCTTCCCACTTCTTCCAGTCTTCTTCACTGCATGGACCTGGGATAAAGTTTACTGGCTGTGCACTGCTTCCCACTTTCCAAGATTCAATCTTGCGTGTCAGCATGTCGTCCTTCTTATGTCGGGAAGACGGTGACAACACTCTACCATTGCTCTTTCTGTCTTCTGGTGTTGCAGTCTTTTCAAGTAAACATAGAAATTTGGACCGTATTTCCTCAGGAAGACTCCAAGGATCAGGAAAGAGTGCAGGGTGATACTTGTCTGGAGCACCTGATAAAGGCACCTCTTTTTTCTGAGAGAGGATTTTACGAAAAATCATATCATCCTTTTCCAAATCTGGAATCACAGTTTGGCCTTCTCTGGGCTGCAGAATTATTTCACCCTCTATAAGAGGCTCTTGCTCAGAGAGTTTTTTAAAGTACTGGGGGTCTTGGAGAACAACTTGATTCATATGGAAAGCACCAGTTTTGCGAACAAACAAATCATCATTTTCTAAATCTGGATACAGATACACATTTTCATTGTCTCCTTGGTCACATCCTGGTATAAAGGAAATATTCTTTCTACATTTTATGAGCCTAGGGCCAGAAGTAGGATCAATTTTGGTCTTCGTTTCAGAAGACAAGTAGTCAGAGTATTTTTGCAGGGCCTGAAGTAACGAAAACTGACTGAAGCATATAAAACAAAAGGAGGGAAGTAAAATATCATTAACTACCAAAATACAAGCAGATCACAATGTATTCAGATACACGCTTGTTTTAGATTTGCAGTATTCTGAGCAGTACAGCTACACCATTTGGCATTCACCACCACTAACCAGAACACAGCACACGTCAACCGATGTAAAGGTAACATGACATACTGACCTGCTCAGAAACAGCACACTTGCATGCTCACACACAAAGCCTATGCAGCACGTTATGCTTTCGCATTTACATCTTTCAGAAGACCACCATCAACTTATGACTATATTAAAAAAAATAAAGTTGTAATAATAACAAAAAAGCACGACATCACAGGATGCAGTTTAATTTTATGTAGCTGTTGCACGTCCAGCCATTTCTTTCTGATGCAGCAAGAGTACAGCTCATGCAGCAGTATCAACCTGGGCTGGTCAGAAGCCTCCAAGATTTTTCCTTCTGTAATCTGTGTCAATGAGCTTCCCACGTACTCAGCAGTTGGCTTATAGCTTTGATCCCTTCTGCAACTGCTGTTCCATTCGAAACTTGGTCTTGGCTGGTTAGCAACAATGGCAGAGCTTTGTTTATAAGCATATCCCACATCCTCAGAATCTGATTTCTTTCTACTGTGCATGAGCACAAAATAAACAGAGGGAAAGAAAAAAAGTGTATGCATTGAGTAAAATGTATAGCATTGAGAGTGGAAAAATTGTAATGAAAAAGAGTACTTCAGTTTGTTTTTTTTTTTCCTCAAAAAAATATATCCTGCTGCTATGCAAGCAAAAATTTAAAATAATTTTTAAAAGTCACAAAACAACACTTTTAAGGTTTTGCACACAGGAGAGAAACAGGGGCATGCATAAAAACACACCTGAACCCTTGAATCTCTTTATACCAGGGTTTGAAAGAGGATTTCCTGATTTTTTTCCATAGTAATTCTTCTTCTGGAGTCCAAAACTTAGGAAGAAATTTGTCAAAAGCAACCACTGTATTTGACGCTGAAGAATTTAGCTTGCGAAAATAGAGATCATCTTTTTCAATGTTTGGGATGCCTATTTCTTCTTCCTCGTCCTCATCAAAATACCCAGATAATTCTGAAGAAATGTTAACTCTTGCTTTGTTTTCCACTTTAGTATCCAACTGCCTCTGCCTCCTCTGGTTACTGTTCAAAATATCCAATCAGTTAAGATATTTTAGGAGCAACTTGACAAAGAATGCAAAAATACATGCTTTTTGGCTCAGGAGTTCAACCTCGTGAATGAAGCAAATTAGTTCTCAATTCCACCACTGCAGCACCAGAAATAATAACAAAAAAAGTTAAATTGTTATATCAGCATCCTATCGCCTCTGACAAAAATACAAGATTTGACAGAAATGGCATAGTAATTTATCATCTGTGTTAAAATGCTGATTAGAATGCTAACCTTATGGAGTTATTTATGGACTGCAATTTAAGTAACACAATAGTTACTCGATCTTGGATTAGTATTTCTGACCTCAGTGGTTCAAGCATTGCAGCTAGTGGACCAGCTGGATCATTTTCTTGTGAGCAAGATTTAGAAGAGTCATTGCGCAACATGAAATGATGTCCAGGTGCAGCAGAGCTTACAGGGCTCTTTTTGTCTAGAAATCTACGTTTTGCTAAGTCATCCATAACCACGTCGGGCAGCCTTCTTTCATCTTCTGAATCAGAGCCACTGTCATACTCATAGATCATCTGGAGGGAAGCTGGATTTGTGAGCCCACACTCTGCTCTGCTATTTTGGCAGGAAGCTACGGGATTCCTTTCATGTCCACTGAGGTTGACCAAAACAGGAACAGAATGAAGACAGTGAAGTCATGAAGGTTATGATGAAACCCAAGAACTGCCCACTATTCTCAGGTGTGTACACTAAGAAGTTGGACAACTGAAATTCATCGCCATATTTTAGAAAGCTTTAACAAGAAACTAAAGCTGTACGTCTAACTCACTCAAGACTTCATTTAAGATCACTTAAATCCCCTGTGTAAAGTTTGACGAGCCTCAACACATTACTCAAAAAACAGAAAACTAGTTATGTGGAACAAAATCAAAAAAATTAAAGAACAGGAAAAATAAAATAAAAATTAAAGACCTGAACATCAACCACCCTCCCCTTAAAACATTGAATACTTTACTTTCTATTACAGCAACAGCAGCTTTTCTTAAGTTAGTGAAGAAAACATTTGTTAAAATGATAAATCAAAGTTTGCTTTACTAAGACTTCACACACCAGTACCTTGAAAATGTTCCATCTGACTCTGTGTAGACAGGACTTGCCCAGCTCCTTCTATTGTCCTCATTCTTCTCTGTCCTTTTCTTCCTTAAGGGTGCTGGCATATATGTTGGCTGCTTGTTTTTGTTAGGTAAGAAGCGATTGAAGTCAGTAGTAGGTTTTGGTTCAATCACTGCAATCCTTCGGTATGACCTGTCATCTTTATGGGAGTCACGCATTTTGAAAGGCAGTTCTGAGTCTGTATCACTATCACAACCTTAAAAGAAAGGGGAGACAACATTATTTTCTAGATACAAGTTGCTAGAAGTTACACTGAAATATCCTAAAATCAGTTTAACTCCATGTTTGGGATGTTTCTGCTGCAAACTTGCTGTAGAATCTTGCAGTAGATGGGGCAGTAGAAGATGTATTTTTAGAAGTTTTGTGAAGCTGTGATAAGGTCCATTAAGCTGAATTTGGTTTGTATGCTCATGCTACATTCATTCCGTTCTTTCACTATCACTGTTGCCTGCAGGAAACTGTGCTAACCTCTAGATTGAAGAAGGAAAACAGCAGAGAAGTTTTTAATTAAAAACATATTTGCCACTCAGATTTACTAAGAAAGCCAAGTTATTAGCAAATAGTATAAAATATGCTCATCTCAGCAGATTAACACCCATTAGAAGCCCTGGGTATGTTGCATAGGTAGCATGGATAGACGTTGCTTTGCTCAGAAGAGATATGCTCCATGTGACTTTGGCCCAATGGTTTTATGTTACCCTTACGGTACAAAATACAAAAGCTCACTTCAAAAAAATATAACTTCTTTAAACTACAAGTTCATATTGCATTTTACAACTGGGAGGAAAATATAGATTACAGATGTCTGGATCTAATGTAACTTCTTGTTACTTTTTTTCCCATGACAAACTAAAATATCAAAAATAACTACCATTCTGATTTTAATGTAGGTGGGAAAAAACCTACTTATATTGAATATTCACAAATAGAATGAAAACACAGAGGTTTGATATATCCATACTACAAGCTAGGCAGGAACAAGGCAACTGCTGCAGTTTTAGGTGATCCAATCAGGATCTGAATTCTTGCATTCACCTTCCCTGAACTATAGAAAAATACCCCCCATGGACACGCATCCTAAAACAACAGCAAAAGTAAGAGTCCCAACAGCTCTTCCTAGGGAAATTCCTGCGGGCATTGCTTTGTTTCTACCAACTGTTCAAGGCCAATATTTGCTTAAGCAAAACACAACTGTGGCAGTTACAAAGCTAGATTACTTTTCAAGCCAAGTACTGGGCTCCCAAAGGACTAGGCCTATACATTGTCTTCACTCACATTCATGAGACATATGCTAACAGAAAATTTTAAAGAGGAAAACATACCTTCACTTCCACCTTTCAAGGTTATATCTGATGAAAAGCTTGTAGAGGATCTTGAGCCAAGAGAGTCCAAGCTATCAAAGGAATCGTCTCTTTTATGGCTAGCTGAAGGTGGAAAGGGTTCTCCCCGGTCCACGTACCAAATGTCACCGTACCCACTATCCCTGCCACTTCTGTTCAGGTGGCTGGACTCTTCAAGTGCCTATCAGAGTAAGTTTTGAAAGATGGTTTTGTAATAGTTTAAGGCAGAATGCTACTAGTGATTTTTCACTCAAAAACTTTAAAATGTGTTCTGACTGCAAAACTTTAACAAAGACTATTGCAACACCTCTGAAAGAGACCTATACAACACAAGGTCTTAAATTTCTCTCACTTCAGCCTAACAGAATCAAAACAGGACTCTTCACAATCTACTAAGTCCATCACAGCAGATAACCTCTGAATTTCTTGATTATATCATTAGCAGAAGAACCAGTGTAAGCTAAAATGTATTCCTTTCACACAGCCTTTGACAGCAAGCAAAACAAACAAAAAAATCCACAGGACTGTGTTCCCCAGACTAAAAATAAAATTAACCCCCCAACAAATTCTTTAGTGTTGATGCTATAACATACAGAAAAGTATAAAATTTAGGTTATTTACTACTCCTTGTGGATTTCTTACCTTGGTCAATGCTTGCCCTAATAACTTCTCAAATGCTTTAAGGTTGAGGTATGGACCATTATAATGAGGGTTACTTTGTGCTTTTCTCCCAAGCCAGTATAATGTAATCAAAACCTAGGGGTATAAAACAAACTCGGAGTTCACTACTTGCCTCTCAAACCATACACCAGTATAAAAGCATCTAACTATGCTGTTACAAGATGTTCTCCAAAATCAAGTATTAAAATCTTGTCTACAGTATAAGCCAGAATCTCCATTAAAACCAAAGAGTGTTATGATGCACATAATATAACTCAAGTAATCAGATATAACTACTGTTTCTAATTATTACATTTGTTTGGAAAGGAGGTTAGCTGCACAGAGATAACCATAACATGGCACTAATTTGCATCAGATGAAAGAATCAGCAGAAGAATAAGGTAAGCATGATAGTGTCATAAACAGAAATGCTTTTAAAAGATATTTAACCAAAATTACTGTAAAATTATTTCAGAAAGCATTGAAGTAAGTATCTTACATTTTTCACTCTTCTGTTGGTCTCCTCTGGTCTGAAGCAGGGCAGGGAATGAGAAAGAAAGAAAACAAAAGGAAGTTTTAAAATCACTTACTTAAACTTAATTATTATTCAACATTTAAATGGTTTGAAATCCAACTAGAAACTAGTATAAAATATGAAACTATGACTCTTCCAAAAGAAATAAAAAGCAATGTGCTTTGAATTCTCAGGCATAACTCCATACTATTTCAATCATTATATATAAAGCAAGAAAACATTTTAGTTTCTGATTTGAAAGGAGTTCAGAAAGGCTCTAGGCTTTTTTAATTAGCCAAGGTTTTTAGTTACCAACAACTACAAAAAAGT
The DNA here is from genome assembly GCF_011077185.1 of Oxyura jamaicensis. Lineage (NCBI taxonomy): Eukaryota > Metazoa > Chordata > Aves > Anseriformes > Anatidae > Oxyura > Oxyura jamaicensis. The sequence continues at coordinate 161,044,251 of NC_048893.1, forward strand.
GGAAAGCAAGCTAATGACTTTGGGCAATATAGTTTTTATTATCCAGGAAGAGCTTTGGTTCCATATGAAAGCAAATTCAATTGCTACAACTAGGGGGTGGTGGGAGGGTGGTGAAGTAGCATTATATTTTCCAAAATATTTGCCTCATAGTTGTGCAGGACACTTCAATCTAAAAAGATTTTTTTCAGACAAAAAAAAAAATATCTAAGTGAACATCTGAAACTGGGACATCCGGAGAGAGCTGCTGCAGGGTTGGAAGGAGGGTTTTGGTTTGCTTTCATGTGAGACATCTCTCTCCAAAAAATAATAATAATAATAATAATAATAATAATAAAAAGATACAAGCACTAACATTAGTGTTTTGCTTTGTTTTTTAAATGAGTGATTTGTGGCACATTTTGCAAGCATACCAATGCACACCCATAGTGATCCTGTTCTCCAGCTACTCCTTTTAAGAACATGAAGAAACTTCTCTGATGGGAGTCTCCCAGACAAGAGGTACCACCGGTTCAGTCCTCAAGTGTAAATATCCACAGCTGGACTGCAGAGAGCAGCCGTGCCACACTCCCATCCTCACTGCCAGCAGGTAAGGAGGGGAAAACCGCTTCTGACCCATTTAAATAACATCTCATGCCCAAGATGCTTTTGGTTTTGGGCTGCCTCAGCAGCAAAGCAACACATGACAGAGCAGGGAGATTCCAACAACAACAACAAAAAAAAAGTGAGAAAAAGTGAGGAATCAATATATGGTGGCAGAAAGTCCTACACAGAGTCGCAGTTCAGACCCACAATGCATCAGGTCACATAGCCCGTTTCTGGCTGGCTGCCTAGGAAGAAGTTAGTCAAAGGGTGCAAGGAAAAAGTAAAATGCACTGTGCAGTAGTTAACGAGCTAGCAAAATGACTGGACCTGGTCAGCATAGACAGCACTCATTAGGGAAACATGATACTCAGTGCAACGTGACAACCAGCCCACACAAAGATTTCCCTCCCTCTCTTTCCTCTTATCTTGAGGAGTGTTTGTTACCACTCAGGCCAGCTGGGATTGCCATGCCCATCCGCTACACCATGAAGAAATCACACAGCCAAGAGCATGAAGTCATCGTGCACCCAACCTGCACAATGCCTGCCTGAGACTTCCTCAACATCACGTTGTGAAGGTGACACCAGTTTTGTAGCAAGCAACATATTTCTCATAGAAAGGAGAAATGCATCTCTTCTAATGTCAAATATTTGCAAATATGTTTTAAAACCCCTTCTGAAACACACTGCCTTTTGGTTTTTTAAAAGGGCATGAAATTTGAGAATTTTTTCTTCCTTTTCATCAGTACATGGATATCTTTGCAGATGTAGATAATACTGTACATGCTAGGGCTGTTATCTAATGAACTGACTAGAGGTAGGTTGGTTACCAAGCAGAAAAAGGAAAATTGTTCTTGTGATGCTGTGTATCAGCATAACTTTTTCCATGCCTGAAGGAGAACGTTTTAAAGGTCTCTTTAGTTCCAAGGTCTAAGAGCCTTTCATTAGGGCAGAATTTCCTTCATTATTTGCAATTGTAAAAGCAGAGTCCATGTATGCCCTTGCTAAGGATGCCTTAAAGTTTGCTTCCACACATTTGCAGCCTAGTAAGCAGTGAAAAAATCTGCCTTTAGTCAGCTGTGGCCCGTATCTAAGAGATTGCTAGTCACACCAACTTTCAGAAGGAAGCTCCATGATTGAACATGGTGTCCACTTCTGCTCTTTGAGTTCTCTAGGATCACTTAGGTCAATTATTTGCAACAGGAAGAACACTCCACTGCTTTTATCTTTTATATATTGCCTAAATTTGAATAATCATGTGCATAATGATGCCTATGTACCTGGGCTATAAACAGTGCAAAACTTAAATATATTCACATAAACCAGTGAGTATGGTTTGCCCAAAATGCAGGCAGAGAACTATTTCACACACACACACAAATGGGAGACAATGCTCCATTCACATGTTTGCTAGGCTAACAACGGAAACAAACTGTCAAGTTGTTTACTCAGTACAGCTTTTCCAGATTTGTGACTTTACTTACGTTACTGCTCTGTCTTTGAACTATGCCCGTTAGCTTCTGAACCTTTTAAGCAATATGTCACAATAGATGTAGCCAAGCATAAGAACAAACAAAGCAAGAAAACCCCTGCTAATCTAGAGCAATCAGTTCCTCATTTATATAGGTATATATTAATTCTTCGACAGCCCTTACATAAGGAAAAAAGGGGACTCTAGGTGATTAATGCATTGTCTGAGAACCTGTGTACATTTAACATTATTTTTTTCCCAAAAAAATCAAAAAAGCCAATGCTGTCATCTTATTGGAATGTCATAAAAATGTTGTCACATACAGACTTCACAGCTGCTTCTCCTTTGTGAGGTGTGCAACTTGCAAAAGATGTAGTTTGGATTTGTTTGCTACCTTCTCAGTGACATAAAAGCCTCTTACATCTACATCTTGGCCAAGCTTAAACCATATCCAAGCTATGTGTGCACAAGCCATAGCCAAGTTATTCCCCAGTATATTGCATTTAAAATAGCATATTGTTAGAATGTTGTGGAAATACAACATGAAATAGTTATATTAACAGAGTTTCTCCTTCATAAAGAGCTATCACCAAAATGTAAATACTATGCAGTACTATGCAGGTTGGCTGGGGTTTTGAACAACCTGGTCTAGTGGAAGGTGACCCTGCACTGTCCATAGGGGGCTGGAATTAGATTTTAAATTTGGGTTAGATATTCCAGTTTGGGTTGGAAGGGACCTTCCAATATGGTTCTATGATTCTATGCAAAGAATAGTCTAATGGGTAGGTCTGAAAAACTACGGATCATAGCAGCAACACAAAGCTAGAAGCCATAACTGGCGACGGCCTCCTCTGAAATACAGCAAATTCTTTGCTGCTGTGTGAGGAGGCAGGAACCTACCTTCTCTGACAATCCAAAAGCAAGCTCCTGCTCTCACCTCTGCTCTCTTCTCACACAAGGCTGCCTAGCTCTAAAAATGTGGCCAAAACCCTGACATTCTCGCACTGTATTTGATGAAATAGGTTAGAAGATGGAATGCAAGAACTTCAGAAATGCAGATTTAATATTTTTAAACACACCAGGACAATTATAACCTAATTTTGAACATAAGTCCAAGTGCACACACAGCACTGGTTATACAGGCATTTGTTGCATGAAAGCTATTCTTGCAACAGGTAGAGGTAACCAACTTGAAGTATTTTCATCAATGCAAACAAGCAATCCTACAATGAACAATTCTGAAGGAAAGTTGCTTTTTGATGTTTTTATTCAAAATGATGATAGTGCCTAGCTGGTGCAAACTATAGCCTTTATGAAAATGTTATTCTGTGTAACCTAATTTCTGCCTTGAATAAATGAATGCCATTGTGCTGAAACTTATAAGCAGGCTGCTGCTTTACTCAGGAGGGTACAGCCAAAGCTGCATCTTAAAAACAATCTGCTGAAAGAAGCTTGATCCTGTCCAAATGACAATTCCACACTGCTTACTAAATCATTTCATGTCACTTCAAACATTATCCTCATTTTCCCAAAGGTTTTTATTTCTCATTTCACTAACAATACAACTTCAGTAAAGATGTCTGAACAAAGAAATGGAATCTGCTAAAGAGGGCAGCTGAGATTTTACAGAAGTAATCTTATTGCGTATGTATGCTTTGTCTGCTCCTGCCACAGCCACAATGGTTTTAGTGTTTATTCTGAAATTTAAAGAAACACAGTTCTGATCCTCTGTGTTGCCTAATCTAATCTCAATGTCAAACCCCAACTAACATTGAGGTCTCAAATTAAAAAACTGCAGCTTCTAATTCATGTAAGAATGAACCTTAAACTTTTATTGAAACCACTGTCGATAGTTATGTACAACTTCGAGGTTAGCTATCCTGGATAATATACATCAGATGAAGCATGAAAGTCTAAAGGCCATGACATAACGTGTGAGATATTATAATTATGAAGAATAACTGCACAATTCCAAGCTGAACACTGCTCCAAAAGATGTGAAATAACCACCCATGAAGAAGTAATACCTTCTGTGTAAGTCATCTGATCTACGTCAATCATTTAGCAAACAGAAAAAAAAAGACAAATGGGACAAAAATAGCTTTCACTTGTTAGTAGATGAAATCCTTAGAGACCAAATACCTTAGTTACGTTTGAACAAAATGCACATTCACACACATCGCTCACACCCAGTCATCACCAAGGGAGGAATATTTCTCTAATGAGGACCACTCTATGAGAATAAAAGAAAGGGACATGGCAGATCAGCAGACTGAGCTACAGCTCAAGGAATTTATTCTCAGCTCCACTGTTTGCTCAAGGTTAAATAGCAAAATTAGTCACTAAGGCCCTTGCCTGACAACACAAAGGCTTTGGCAGCAGCTCTACCTTCAGGATTTCCTGGTCTCCCTTCCCCTTCCAGCTGCCTCTGTTTGCCGCCCTGTGGTTATGCCAACAGAGCTCTGAATCACACTGTGAATCAGGACCACGGGGCTGAGCCAGTTTCTCTGTTTGGGTTTTTCTAATATACATTTTTAATGCCCCAATTAGCTCACTCATCTCTTTTACGCCACACTCGTACAGCCCCATACTGCCTCAGCACAACAGCAGAAGCAGCACATGGCCACATGGCAGCAAAGAGGTGCTTGGTTTTGAGGCGCAGGGAAAGCTTTGTTATTTTGATGTACTTTGAGGTATTTCAAAAATAAAAATTGTACAGGACAGTCATACAACTTACAGTAGCAAGCAGATTATAGTAGTTGAAGAAAAATCAACTCAACTTTAACAAATCATAAAACATATCACTGGAAATGCTAACACTTGCATACATCTATCTTCTGAGTCTCTGTACACTAGAGCAGTGTATTATAAGTAGCTATGTTTAGGTTGACTGATTTAAAAGCTTTTATTAAACATACCCAATGGTTTGGATTTTGTTTTCCTAACATCCTAATATATATTAAACTCCAGAAGCCATCAATTCATGGCAACAGCTCTACTTTGACACTTTGTTGCTTTCCAAAGAGAAAATCAACATGGAGCTTAAGACCAAAATCAAGTTACAAGACATCGGAGCAAAATCTTGGAAGATGATTTTACAGCAGCCCTTTCAGAAAACATGGCTTTCTGAAGGTCTTTCTAGTGTAGAAATGCATATGAAATGCAGATAGAGGGAGAATTAACAAAATCTAGCTATATCAGAGAATCCCCTTCCCCTAAATGAGCTATCTGCTGAGTAGTAGTGAATGATGTGGTCATGAGAGATAAGATAACTCTGGTTCCATTTACAGAGAAGAAGAAGGGACAGAGACACTCCCACTGACAGAAAGGAATGTGCCAGTGACAAATGCACCGTGCCCAGTGCCAAACCCTTCCCTTGGTGACGAGTACCCCAAACAAACCGACAGCTGCCAAAGCTATCTGTTTCCCATCCCTTCCTCCATGCTACATTTCTTACTAACACAGGACTTAAACAGAAAACAGATTTCAGTTTCAACAGAAGTATCGGTGCTCTCCTTCTCACTTTTCTACCCACCCAGGCAGTGGTTCCACCACCTAGATGCCCTCTGAAGGGCTTGGGGAAGCATTGTCCTGACCTAGGGGCAGAACAAGCCTCCTTGCTGAGCTCCAGGCATTCCAGCCCAACACCGACCACCTTCACTTACGCATCTGAGGAAGACGTTGGAGGGTTCAAAGGGATCTCCACCCCCGCCGAGGTAAGCCACACAGGAGACAAACGCCGTCTGTCCAACTAGCAGCGGGCTCGTGCTAAGTTTTAACCTCTTTGGACACCTACTCAACTGCTATTAATATTGCAGTTATCGGATTTCACTGAATTCCCGCATGCTGCTCAGAATAGAAAGGCTTCAATGGACGACAGGACTGCAGCATGGGTACGGAAACATGAGGACATTCCTCCAGCCAGCACTTGGATACTTAACGAACTGATACTCAGCCCTGAGAGCCACAGCTCGCCGCTGAGATTGCTGGAAACAGAATGGTCTGGTTAAGGCAGAAGCGTTTGAGAACAGCTTTTGAGAACGCACCTTCCTACTCGACTGCTCTATAAATACAAAAAGCACATGTATTTTCCATAGCAACATAACCACCGCACCCCCGTGCCACTTACATTGTAACCGTATACAGTGTCAGGTGTAAAATGACGGCAGAAAGCGTTTCTCCATGCCCCTACAAAACCACCGGCATGCAGCAAGGAGCTCCATGAGCCCTGGTGGCTGAGCAGCCTGTCCCCACCCCACACCCTGCCCTGCTAATGAAGGGGCCAAGGGGTGGGGAAGAGAAGGATGCCCAAGAGGGGAAAGGCGGTGAGGGAATTCAACCGACCAACACCCTCCATGGGAACATGGCCCTGTCCATCGCCTCAGAGCCCGTGCCTTTGGACTGCCTCTCCAGTATGGTGCTTCCTTGCTGATCTCACCCATTATGCTCCCGTGCTATTCTTAAATCTCTTATCAAAACAAAAACAGGCACTTCTAGAAACGCGCATCAACCCTGGTGAGTTACAGGACACTCATATCATCCATTTCCTCACGCTCTTTTCCAGCCCCTCCCTGGGTGGCCCATTTCTGCCAGCTTCCTCATATCTCAGCATAAACCATGGGCTCTCCCCAAGAGGAAACTAACATTCAGGATGTTGCAGGGCAGGCAACATACCTGTCAAATAAATTAAAGAAAAAAAAAGCCACACCCCACACCAAATCCACAAAATACAGAGCCAGAAGAACAAGGCTGTGTGGAGGAGCCTGGCTGATAACACTAGTTTCTCTCACGGGTCAGGACTTGGCAGGGGGAGAGGGAGGGATCATTGCTGCAGTAAGAGCTGACAGAGAAAGAGGGGACTGAGAGGTACCTGCATCCTTCTGCTCAAATTTTAATGTATTAGAAATACTTCAACGTTCTTTAATATCATTAGCATGGCATTATTGATTGCTCCTTTTCTGTATGGTTCATCTACATTAACTTCTATTGCATACGGTTTTGAAGAACCTTTCCCTGCATTCAGTCACCTCTACCAAACTACACCAACTTGTGTCAATTTTGTAGATTAATCTGAATAGAAGTCCATATGTGTCCTCTTGACATCAGGAGGAGGTTCTTCACAGAGAGGGTGGTTGCACACTGGAACAGGCTCCCCAGGGAAGTTGTCACTGCACCGAGCCTGTCTGAATTTAAGAAGAGATTGGACTGTGCACTTAGTCACATGGTCTGAACTTTTGGGTAGACCTGTGCGGTGTCAAGAGTTGGACTTGATGATCCTTAAGGGTCCCTTCCAACTCAGGATATCCTATGATATGTGGAACATGCATGGCACATTAGCATTCTTTCCAAAAGGACTAGCTGGTATATCTGTGGGGTCGCTCTGAATAAAAAGTATCAAAATAGGCAATTCAATGCAATCCTGTAAGATTTTAGGAATGCATAAAAGAATACATGAAGGTACAACTGTTAACTAGCACAGAAATAGTTCAACAGCAAGCCGCAAAAAAAAAAAAAAAAAAAAAAAAAAAAATCTGTATAAAGTATATTACTTGCTTTAGCTGAACTGCAGCAACCATGGCAACGCACAGTTAGCATTTTTTCAAGGCAATACCAATATTCACTTTCCTCTATTGCCTGATGCCTCTTTGCCATTATTAAATATTTCCAATACTGTTGTCCTTTTCACTCCCACTCCTCCATCTAATGACAGCATTTCAACATCCCCTCTTCCCACAGACAGATACTAGAGGTAATTTTGTAGAATAGCCCTCAATACTGACTCATTTATTCCCTTTGAGTATTGCTCAGACACCTCTGCACCAACTCAGGGTATAGATAAACAACTTACTGCAAGGTAAGCTAGGGTAAAAATTTTCCATGTACCAACCATTCCCTAGCAACTGCCTGTGTGCACTCTTTTGCCCTCAACCCCCAGGATTAATACAATTGTTCAATTCGGATAAAGCATTCAGTAGTGGTCCCTGAGGAATACGTAGGATTTGGCAGGTTATCCATCTTTGCTTACTCAGAGAGACAGCGATTTTTTTTTTTTCCTATAGACTATATAATCAGATAAGAAAATAAACTCTGACTTCAATCTCCTGCCTTGCCCCATGCTCTGAAAAAGATTCAGTAAATATAATCCTTTTGTGTGTGTGTGTGTGTGTGTGTGTGTGTGTGTGTCAAGCAAACAGGTGGTGATATACAAACTCCTTGAGTACAAGCAAAAGATTTTACTATGGTTCATAATACATAATAGTAACTTCAGAAGGTTTATTTAATTTCTAGGGGTACAAAGAAAAGTCTAAAAACATCATGTCTATACAATGTAAGTTATACCTCATATTTGGCAAAGAACATATTGGTTGACAAAGAAAAAAAGATGACTGGCAGTAACTTATACCAAGTATCACTATGCTCATGCCTGTGCTCATATTGAGTTTCAACAGTGCAAACAGGTATTTACTTGGTTGCTGTTCTAACGCATATACAAAAACCAATTCAGTGCATAGAGGTGACTCACTACTAGTTTGGAGAAAAAACTACATATGCCTCTGCTATGGCCCCTGAATGGGAGGTGGTCCAGTCTTTAGTCCACTCTAATCACCATCTCTGCATGGGAGCCAGTGGAGGACAAGGTTTATTTACCATTCAACACAAAATATTCCCTGGAGAATCTCTGGATTCTCTGACTACCTAACCATAGTCTGGTTATCTTATTTTGGATGCCTGTATTACCTTACACAGGAAAGGACATGCCTTTTGGCAGCTGCTAGGTGAAAAGAGGTAACCAACCCAGCTATAAAGGCTGGACTTTCCCATTCCTTTGCACCACAAAATAACTAAGATTACAAAAACTGCGGCTGATGGAACATCCACTAGCCTGAACTGTCTGAACATGGACATGAATATTGCCGATCCTTCAATGCTGGATGAAGACAAATATTTGAAACTGGCAACCAGGACAGCGTCAACCCCAGCCCCTCTATATTTTCAACTTTTGTCTCAGTGTTAAAGAACAAATACTTTAACATTTTAAAGCAGGATTACTAAAAGCACAGCTTCTGGGGAAAATATCATGAAACTGATATTTTTAAAGTAATTTAGATCTATTTATAGAAATTGACGGAGGAAACATGACAAAATGGAGGTACAAGGGTAAGTACAATTTATCCCATGATAAATATTTTGGAAAAAAAGTTAAAGCTATGTTGGAATTTGTCCTTAAGTAAACATAAGGATCCAGCCATGCAGTAGTGATTTAAGTTTAATGTCTACATTTGGAATAAAAACTTCAAAGGACTACTGGGTTTTGTAGGTAATATTTTGGCAAAATATCTCACAATCAAAAAGCACTGAAGGAGTTATAATGCTTCCTTTTTAAGATTTTGCCTTATTTTCTTTATATTTCTTTGAGTTACTCTAGCAACACAGATCACATCATCACTCACCACACAGAGCACAAAAACATTACACAAAAGAAACCTGACTTTTCTCTATGAGAGAAAGTTCTCTATCAACTTGAGTTGAAGCACGTGTACCCAAAAAAAGTGAGGTAAGTAGATCACAGAAATACAAATCAGACTTCAATATTTCCTACCTTTTTTCATCTGCCTTCATTTGGGAAGACAGATTCAGAACTAGGAAAGAGCCCTTCAATGAATGCAGAATTAAATGTCTATTTATTCAGCCTTATCGGAAAAAATGCTGGAAGAGAACATCTCTTCAACAGCTCTCCAAGAAGCCATGGCATCAAACAGAAACAAAATTCAAAAAAAAAAAAACTTCATAAAGTGAATTTTTTAACTAACTCTTAGCAAAAACATGCCCTCTTTTTTCAGGGAGCAGACAAGATCTAAGATGAGCAGATTCTATTTTCCATATTTGCTAGAATTCTCACCTTCTGTCCTCAGTTCCTGCAACATGTCCATGTAATGGAGCTACTTAAGAATGTAACTATTCTTATTCTGGTTCCTTATAGCTTCAGATTTATTTCTGTAACATATGAAATGACTAAACTCAGTTTGTTCCCATCAATATCACTGGATAAGTATTTGCTTTTTGGTGGAAAAAGAATCTGTCCACCCCAGTGGACAAAAGCACTTTAAAACTGCTTTAAGCAGCCAAGTCAGATAGAGGGTATTTTCAAACATTTGCTCAAAACATTAAGCATTTGAGGGCAAGTTTTCTGGCCAAGTTTTTAATGTTGGAAAAATGAATGCTTCTTTACTGCAAAGTGAGAGAATGGGTAAAAGTCCAAATACTTGCTTTGCCAGAATGTTAGAAAGTCTGTGTGGGAGGCAAAAAGGGGGAGGAAAATGAAATAAAATAAAATTAAAAAAAAAAAAAAAATCACCTCCCCCAGCCCTCTCCCCACCCCCCCACCCACCCACCCCCCCCCACTATGACCATATACCTTTGGAGTTGGAGAATATATATCAAGCAATATTCCAAGCATCCCAGCCTACTGAAACCAAATGTACTAGAGTTTCTGTTGTCAACTTAAAGGAGTCTGAAAATAAAACCTTGAACAAAATTAATGATATGGAAAAACTATCCCAACCACAAAACTGTAGATGATCTCACACCATCTCTTTTCACGGATACTCATGAAGTATGTAATTTGTACCATGAAACTGATGACTGAGGAAAAAAGCTTAATACACCAATTAAGACACCACCAAAATTCTCCAACAAGCTATTACAACTCAATCTGGTGGTAGGGAAGGAGTGGAACAAAAGGATCCAATTCTGCTCCAAGTGAGGCCATGGCAATATTCCCAACATTTTTAATGAGTGTATGAGTAAATGCTAAATTAGGAATCTTCCTTCTCATGAGAAAGTAGATACTATATACACTAACTCCTGGAAACTGCAGTTAGCCATCTGCAGAATTTCCCCAACTGTCTGGCCAGAAGTAGGCTCCTTAAAACACACATGGTGGTTGTAAGCTATCGTTCCCAGAAGTCGTTCAAACTGCAAAGCCTGGATAATGAAACAACACTTAGGCTCTGGAATAGGTTAATCTAGAGATCTTCTACCTAACAATCCTCTACAGCTATCTGAAAGGAAGGTGTGGGGAGCTGGGGGTCAGCCTCTTCTCACAGAGAACTAGTGATAGAACTAGAAGGAATGGCCTCACGTTGCACCAGGGCAGTTTTAGGTTGGAAATGAGGAGACGTTTCTTCTCAGAAAGAGCAGTCAGGCATTGGAATGGGTTGCCCAGGCAGGTGGTGGTGTCATCGTCCCTGGGGGTGTTCAAGGAAAGGTTGGACCTGGTGCTTAGGGACATGGTTTAGCAGGTGACACTGGTAGTAGGGTGATGGTTGGACCAAATGATTTTGGAGGTCTTTTCCAACCCTAATGATTCTAATTTCCACACAACAACTGGGCAGAAATTTTAAACCTGATAAGATTAATAGAAACCTAAAAGTTTATCTAGGAATTCATGGCTTAAACATATCTCTATAAAGGGATCTCTTATAAAGGCTGTGAATTGCAATCATTATTGCATTTAATCATTGCAAAGATTATATCAAACTAATGATTAAACTTCAAAGTATGTCAATTGCAACAGCAAGCAATACGGCTCAGCTTCTTAGGGAAGAGTCCGCACATTGCGTTAGCAAATACTAAATCCAGACTAGATACCTTGGAGGTGTCTGTGGAAACAGCCCTTTTGAACTCAAGCTTTTAGTCCTCTGAATTTAGAAGTCCCAAAGTAACACTTCTGTGGCTGTATTCACTGTTTTCCAATTCAATGAAGAGACAAGGCCTTATCATCCCCCAGTGAAGACTTCTATTATAGACAGAATGAGAAATGCATAGGTAATTTGATAAAACTAATCGGATGTTTCTCCTCTTGATTACATTTACTTATAGAGTTGCTAGCCTACCTGAAATGAATTGCAGTTAGTGAAGGATCTCACAGGTCTCATCTCCATGGTGCACATTGCAACAGCAAGATTTAGGATAACTTCCAAGGTCTCCTTCTCTTTTCACCACCAAACTAACAGAACTATGTAACAGACCTACAAGTAGAAGTTAACTTGGTGCAATAGAGGAGTAATCAGTATCATTCTCCAACAAGTAGAATAGATCAGTCTCTGCTGATGATTTAGGAGTAGGGTGTCAAAGTACAGCAAAACTAAAGCACTTCTTGACTCAGAGACAACCATCATAAAGTGCAGGAGAAACAAACGGGATGGAAACACCTTCATCCTTTGACCCAGAGAAAGCATATGTGAGAGATAAGCAAACACAATGATAATGCTCAAGGTTGCCAGGTGGCAAAATGTTGACCCATGTTATCCACGCAACACTGGCTGGCAATAAAAACCTACACTAACTTTTTGCAGTATACTTTCCCTTTCTTGCTGCATAGCAATAGACAGGTGGAGAAGGCAGCCATGAAAAACATAGCTGGAGTGCTCTTTACGTGTTATCCTTCCTACATGTCAGTACAGATGCAGTTCATGATCCAATTAATCTGCTGAAGTCTGTATCTTAGTCAGTATTCTAGATGTCTTTTTCAGCAAGTGAAGGTAGAAAAATGCAACAGTCATCATCATCATTATGGAAATACATTAATGGCATAGTATAGTGTACAAGTTCTTTGAGTACTCAAAAACAGCTTATACTGCAGTGTAAGTTATGCAAGCCTCATTTCTAATAACATAAATCAGTTCCATCAAAAACAGCTCATGCTATAACAAATCAGCCATCTGTTTGATGCTAATTTATTGGAAGACACTGATTCAGAACCACTTCAGTAGTCAGATATTTATTGCTCAGTGAAAAATAAGGGTTATGAATATTAAGGCCTCTACCACACTGCATTTAAAGCTCCTCACTTGGAAAACAGCACATTGAGTAAATATAAAAGTATGCACCTCATTTTTTATTTTTTTATTTTTTTTTTCAGGCTGGAAAGAAACTGCAGAAGCTTTCACTAGGGAAAAAAATCCAGCATTGTTGCAGGAACTCTGGACAGAGCATCAAGTATATAATTATATGAACCATTATTAAAAATTACACAGTTACTTAAGCCTCTGAGTGGGGGGAAACAGCTAACAGACACAGGACATGTACACAGGTGAATATATTTGAGCTTTTTTATGTAATGAAGTTACCAACAAAAACCAGGCAATATTTCACAAAGAACAGCTATTAGAAAAAGAACAATGCATTAAAGAGAGATTCTATGCAAGGGAAAAAAAAAAAAAAAAAAAAAAAAAAAAGCATCCTGTCGAGCAACCCCTAATCCTTTCTCTTTTTAAGCAGTGACACTGGAATTTTAGCACTGATAAAGGCTGAAACAAGAACAGAAATCTGCAGCTTGTGAAGTAAACAGACTTTTTTTTTTTTTAACATACAAGAAGACACATTTAAATTAATTTTGTGCTCATTTACAATGTGTAAAATCTCAAATACACTCATTCTGAATGTCATACCAACTACCCCTTCCCAGTATGTTCACTAACATGCCCCTCATTTCAGAGCAACATCTAAAGATGACAACTGCTTTGAAATTATGCTCTCCTAAAGGAAAAAAAAAAAAAAAAAAAAAGACTTATTTTTGCTAATTTTTGTTAGCACAGCAGATTCTGCATTTCACATGTATAACTGAGCCTTGCCAAAGTGCTTCCACAAGCAGAAGACCAGCCAGGGAGCACCACCAGTGGTAAGCTAGCATTAGTGTAGTCATTATCAAAGTCAAATCAAAACAATTCTATTCCATGAACACAATATCATGTACTCTCTTAATTATCAGATTTATTGCAGGTACAGTTTTGTGTTTTTGTTTGTTTTTAAAGCAAAAAAAATATTAGTATAAGCTGCAATTTGCTTTATTTAATGAATCAACTTTTTTTCTGCCGTCTTCTACGGGGCTGCCCAGAGAAGCTGTGGATGCACCATCCTTGGAGGTGTTTAAGGCCACGTTGGATGAGGCCCTGGGCAACCTGATCTAGTGGGTGGCATACCTGCCTTTGGCAGTGGGGTTAGAACTAGATAAGCTTTAAAATGCCTTCCAAACTAAGCCATTCTATAATTCTATGGCTATCCCAGTTTCCTCATGCTCTTTATTCCTGTATCTCACTGAGTTTGACCATCACTGAAAAGCAATCTATTCAACAAACTAGATACTTTCAAATCCTAGCTATAAACAAATTACTGCAATATCCTCCACCACCAAGGAAAGTATGAGTTTTTTTTTTCTCCCCTAATAATTACCCACTATTTTCTTCTGTGTATGGATCAGGGCATTACACAATTTAATAAGGAAATGTATGAAAAGCTCTAGAGCTACATTTTGCAATACCATTAAAGAATAACCTTTTATAACTGTCACCTGTCTTCTACTTCAAAGCAGGCACTCTTTGAGGCTGCCCCAGTGTTGCTGTTTGTTTTGCAAGTTGCCTGGCAGAGAGGCCCAAGCAATGGAGAATGAGAAGAGAAAAAAGCATCTTCATCAGGTATCCTATCCCAAATTAGCTGGAGAGCGATCAGAAAGCTATTTCCAAACCACAGAAACAGTGGCATGTTTAATCGCCTACGGTAAGAGGACTTTAAACTGAGATTATGCTACGCCTTCTTCATTTACAGGAAAATGCAGATTCTAGAATATTTTACAGGTAAACATTGACCTTAATACACTAGTTTTGAAATTGAAAGCAGCTTTCATAATTAAATATATAACATTGACAAAGATGCCACAGTACCAAGAGCTGAAGTAACCTGAAATAATTAGCTGGAGAATTTTCTCATGGATGAAGGTAGAAAAAACACTGTTCAGTAATTTTCTTCCACCACTCTCACTGCTACTTATTTCAGCTCACAAGGAACCCAGTCTCTCCAGTGTCTACAGATGCACAAATAACAGGAACATGTTCCATTAAACACTGTATGCCAAAACCTACATGCAATTAAGCCTGACCAAACAGTTTCTAGGAGCATGAAGATATTTGCTTTCCTGACAAAAATTTCACAAACAAAAGCTCCTTACATAACTACCAATGCCTTGGGTACATTTCCATCAAAAAGATTCCTTCCCCAGGAAATAAAAGCAAGCTTCTGCCTCCGACTGATCGGTAATATATCTTCGTTTTTGCACAAAGGAAACCACGCAAATACATTCCTGCATAACAGAAAAAGAAGAAGCTCAGAGTGTTCATTGCTTCCCCACTTCCCCTGGACTGGGATTAAGCCCGTGCAGAGTCTTTCAGTTCAGTTTCCTCTATGAAAATGAGAAAAACACCTGTGAGTATGCAAATGAAACCATTCTGCCCTAAGAGGTGCTGCATTTGAGAATGGGAAGATGGATTTTGGTGATGCTGACAATAGGTTGCTATGCTTCTGTGACCAGCTGAGATCCATTTCTCCACCACAGTTAATAATAAAGAACTGTATTCTTTAACGTTAGCTTTGCATCTAATTTTACTATAATTCCTTTATTTTGTCCTTGCTATGTTATCTTCTAACAAGATGTGTAGAGCAACACAGCAATTTAAGTAAAGCTCAGGTTAGACAGCTACATCAAGCAGCACAGAAATACTAAAACTTTTGCGGACAGGGAAAGACGAGGACAAAGCCATGGCATGATGCCACTAAACGCGGGGTAAAGTCGCACATAGCCATGACACACAAGCTCTGGGCTGCAGCTCAGTGTTCCCAAAGATGCTGCTGTTCCCACAGCCCAGGAGCTAAGTCAACCCAGTACACTTCAGTGCACAGATCTACTTTGTTAATTTAAAACAAAGAGAAGCTGTGTACTGTCTGTACCAGTATACTCCTTTCTTCTTCAGAGCCTATGCTACTTAGGAAAGAGAAGTCTCTGCTTTTTGACCTACTTCTAACTTCACCAATTTCATTTGTGTGCTCGTATTTGAGTTGCTGGAGGGAACCAGGACTTTTTTATTCTCCTCATATATCTTCATGTTCAGTGTGTATTTCTATTTAGACAGTTTTTCAAGCCACAGCACTTTTTCATTGCAAAATTCATAGTTTGGAAAAAAAAAAAAAAAAGGGTAGGGGGTAAAAAGTTCTAGGAAGAAAAGATATTTGATACATTAAGTTTGTTTTCAAAAGTAATATTTCCTTTCTCTTCTCAGCCCTATTTCACTTGGAGTTCAGTGAAGATTTCACAACTCACACTTGAACTGAGTTTCACAAGTGTGAATCCAACCCTTACCTTCATATTCTTCTGTTTTTACCTTGTCCAGCTTTCTCCCACACACACATCTCTGCCCTTTCACTGCAGCACCTTATTGCGCAAATATGCTTTCTGACAAAACCGACAAGCACCAGCACTTCACTCCAGCTTTTCTCTTGATAATACTCACACTGTCCATTAAAAGAAGTAAAGTTATCGAGCAACTTTGGCAGACACCCGACACAGTACAAACATAGGCTACCTGCCTAGTTTATTCTGAGTAATTGAGGCAATACTGTATGCTCTTTCCACAACAATACTGGGAAGGCATGTGATGAGCTGAATTTGTCCTCCTGCACACAGAGCCTGGTGCACAGCTGCAAGCAGCTACTGCACAGCCATCATTCACGTGGACCCCAGCAAACAAAGCTCAAGACTGTGGGCTTGTACCTTGGCTGCCATCAGCCCATGGATTCATAGGCTTACAGTCCTGCCCAAACAATGAAAAAGAGTACTGAATAGAAAAATGAAAAGAAATTTACAAGCACAATCACATTATTTTGGTGGTGATCGCCACCCTAGACTGACTATACCACCCAAGTAACTGGAAATTTCTGTATGGGTTATGCCATAATTAAACAAATTGACTTGTTGAATGCATTTGTGGGTTATTAGAAAATAACCCAATAGTATTGGGTATTAAAAGATACCCAATAGTATTAAAAAAGACTGAATTAAACTGAAGAATTTGGT
The DNA here is from genome assembly GCF_011077185.1 of Oxyura jamaicensis. Classification (NCBI taxonomy): domain Eukaryota; kingdom Metazoa; phylum Chordata; class Aves; order Anseriformes; family Anatidae; genus Oxyura; species Oxyura jamaicensis. Next base: position 161,061,208 of record NC_048893.1, read on the forward strand.
CACAGCTAAAAGTGGAAAGTGTCTCAGAAGGACATAATGTTACTTATAAAAGTTATTCTTTTGCAACATAATTATTTTCCTCTTGAAGGAACAAATCATAATGAAATGTCAAATAACACTAATTAGTAACTACTGTTAAGTGGCGTCTCTATGATTTCTCAACAGCAACCAACATCAAATACGAGAGTCCGTATTTCAAAGAATAAAGTGTTCTGCACAGCAAAAGCAAGCGTTTTGCAGGACGAGCACAGCAGAGGAACATCATTACTGATGCATCTTCTGTGCTTATTCAAGCTGGGTGGGTGTGCCTTCTGTATAACCATCTGATGTGTGATCTTCCAGTTACATTACCCATGCCAAAACCAGTAACAAATCCTCTTAAGTTAACTGATCTTTTTAGAGCAAATGTAGATTTTCAGTAGTGATGCTGAATATAGCATATGCAAATATATGTGCCAGCTTATTGGCAGAGAACTTCAGCTATTCCTATTATTCTTATTAAGCTCTTACTAAAATATCAAACGGTTTTATGAAATAAAAGTTAAAATTTCTTAGAATTCATAATATTTTTCCTTTCACAATAGCAAAACCTGGCTAGAAGTAGTGAAATACTGGTCTAGATTAAAAGGTGTATAATCCCTCCCCACAACAGTTTTATTCACCTCTTCATTCTCTGTATACAACATTCCACACTTGCTAAAACTTAATAGTAGATTGCTTGAGTGATTTAGAAAATCAAATTATTTGCTTCCATAAAATTTGTGCCTGATTTCTTTCCTCAGCCATGCTTTCTTGGAGGCAGTCATCAAAAATTTACAAAAGTTAAAACCAGCTTTCACTGGATGTGACCTTTGCCAAAAGCTCACTCAGGAGAGTCCACGTTGGGCCAGATCAAAACCCTGTCTAGCCAACTTTGCACAGGAGGATGGGATCCTGAATGGTTGCCTAAGGAAGAGTAAAAATAGACCAAGCAAGATGCTTCTCCCTCAGGCACTTCCCAATCTACATGTGGTTTCCCTGTGTTAAGTAACTCTTAAGAGATTTCTCTTCCATGAACTTCCCCACTACCCTCTAAACTCAAGCAAACTTTTACCTTACTCAGCTTCTTTTAAGAAGGAAGCCTGCTACCCCTTCATTTGGTTGATTATTCTTATAGCGTGAGACACAGAGACTAGCTGACCTACTGTGCCATACCATTTGCTGGTGAGGTTTCTATGTTCATTTGTTGCTTATTGCTTTGTCCACCTCCCCTCTTCATCCATCACCTCTCTTTCTAGCTAAGGACTCCTGGCATTTTTAAACCAGCAGCAGAAACTATTCTTACTTATAGTCAGAGAATTGTCACAGGGATGAAGATCTCCCAATGCCATCGTTCTATTTTGTGGGTATTTGGGGAGGTGAGGTGGTAGAATGGCAAAAGGGAAAGTGATCAAAGTCCAAAGCTTCAGGTGGTATTTATGACACCAGCAAACTCCAGATTACCCACAGCAGCACAATAATGTGCCATTGTTTTTCCTAGTTCTCATAATTCTTAGCAATATTTGGGTTTTATTTCTGTGTGGGACTTTGACTGCCACTGAACAGACACTTTTACTAAAACTCCTAACCCTGCATGTTATTTCAGGCCTAGGCAGTGTCAGCTGTTCCAGAGCTCACCGTTTTCTATATGAAATTGGAATTGTCCTGATTTTTCTGTTCTCACTTAAGTAACCCAAGTTTTCCTTCTATTTTCTACAAATAAAGAATAACATTTTTGAAAAATTAGCCTGCAAAAGATTATTAAAAGAGGCTTACTAGATCTGTGAATACTCATAAATTTGGACAGATTAGGATTAGTTTACAGAATTGAGCAGTAATTCCCTAATTCCACAGCTCTAGGATGGAAACAGATCACATCTTAAAGTCAAACCATACATAAGTATATTGTGCCTTCTCTTAACTTTGGCATTTTTAGGTAGTGTTTTACCAAGCACATCTCTCACCCTAGAAAATGATTACTGCTGACAGCATCTCATAAACATCAGGTCACAGAGTTAAGAAGCGTACATTATTGCATCATAAGTCTGACGTGCCTATTTGAGCACTTATTCACAGGGCACAAGTGGCTGTCTGTAATTTAATATCTTTTGACAAAGCAAAAGTATTTTGAACTTAGCCTCCCTTTCCCCACCCCAGTTAAATACTTTATCATATCATGCATTGGAATCCACGTCAATTGATGAGTATCTTTACGTACTGGGTTCAAAGGTGTGTACATGTTTACATTTATAGAATGCTTTTTCTAGAAGAGAAAGGAAAGAGGAAATATAGCCCGCATTACTCAACCTCCTTATTCTAGTCTGAGTAACCTGCCAGAGCAACTTTTACATCTTTTTTTGAGTTGGTTTCTGATACGCCCTGCTGCTGAGCCTACAGGAGCATGGGGAGGGCGCAGTCGATACACAGCAGGGCAGGGTTGCCAGTCGGAGACAGCAGGGCAGGCAGGAGGACTGGCTCTGCGGGAACCTCCGGACTTTCAGAGAGGACAAAGTCTGAGTCCTGCCCCTGGGATGGACTAACCCTTGCCACAGCACAGTGGGGTGGGGACCTGTGCAAAAAGGGAGCATGGGCACAGGCTGATGGCCGTGTTCATCCCCTCTTCCCTTAGGGCTTGTTACACCACAATATATATATTGATGCTTCTAGACTGGTGTCCCCCAGGACAGGGGATGGGAGGCAGTAATAAAATGGAGCAAGTTCACTGAAGGTTACTAGGATGGTTGGGGCTTTGAAATCCTGAGCTTGATAATCCAGCTTTTTCAGCCTGAAGAAGAGTTCTCTAGTTGTGTTTTGTGGTGGTGTCTTTTTATTTTAAAGACATAAAAGAACTATCATTTAAAGAAATGTAAAAAGATCGTACCTTCATGTGGCCAATCATGCCTGTTTAGTTGTCTTCCCCCCACCCAGCTGCCCAGTGTCTTCTTTTAACCATGTGACAGGACATAATTTCATTTAACTGGTCTCAGTGACAAAACGGAAAAAAAAAAAAACTGCAACCTTTTCAACATGTGCTCCACAAAAAACATTGGTATTTGTTGTTGTATTACCATTATGTTCTGTAGTAACACAGTAGAAAACCTGTTAATGCCACCTTGAAGGATACGATCTAAGTTCTCCAATTAGCCGATAATAAAAATTAGAATTGAAGTCTCTGAAAGCACTGTGGCGATACAGAACTTTTTTTTTCCCCCCACCCAGAGATACTTTTCAAGTGTATTAGGATCAAGAATGACAACTTTGAAGAAGCCAAGATCTTTTAGCAAGAAGTTATTGTAACCTCCTTCACCAAATCATTAAGTTTTGTAGCATAGGTATTTAAATACCAATAAGACTATGGATACATATCACTAAAAATAACGGAATTATTCTCAGTACTACTACCATACACTAATGTCATTTTCTCCAAACTTGTTCAGACCATTTCTGTATGCTTCTAGGTACATATATACCTAGAAATTTGTCATTCTTTCAGCAAAATCATCTCATAAAATAGATAAATGATCATCAAATACCATCAAGAATGTAATCCCATAAAAATGTAAATTAACTGTTAATCTACTCAACAGAAAAAGTGAACAATCTCAAACATTTCTCTTCATGATCAGAAACTTCACAGAAAGTTGAAAGATTATATAGTACCGCACCCAACATTTTATGGAGTTTATACTGAAGAGTTGGAGGTTAGTTCCTGGAAGGCATGGTCCAAAGTCTGGAACATTTTGTTACCTACAATGGTTTTACTGGAATGATTTAAAAGTTATGCAAATTAATGACACGTGTGAGTACTGTACAGCAAGCACAACAGCATGACATGACAGATGAAATACACTTATTTCAATTTTGTTTCTTTTTTAACCTCTGTGTGACAGTGATTGGTATTGATAAAAGTAAAATGTGAAATGTGTGATCTTGAAAGGAGTTGTCACAAGCTATATAAACACACCAATTTTAATGTTTAAAATATGGATATGCCCAGGAAGATTAGCTGCTGTGAATACTACTCAATTCTATGAAAATGTCCATAGCAAAAACCTTCCACACTTACAAAGTCATAGGAACATTTCTAAATTATTCTGTAGTGAAGGTGCTGCACTTTTCCATTTCAACAGTAGTCACTAGGAAACTTCGTTACCACAATAAAACCCTATTACAACCACATGTGTAAGATGCATTATTTCCCTGGATTTCAGTAAATTATCTTAAAAAGCAGCATTCATTATTCTAATAAAATTTTGTTTTAAAGAAACGTTTTAATTCCACGAAACTCATTCTTTTATTCCTTTCACCCTCAACTTGAATTCAAGGACAGTTTCTTAAAACTTTGTACCTTTGGATTGATTGACTTTTCAGTCAAACAGGTACCATCTGGACACCTTACACAGGTAAAAGTTTTTGAGTTTAGGGCTAACTACCATGATATTTCTTGCATTGAACACTGAAGCTCTTGGCTTTCATCCAGTCCACAACTGGATAAATAAAGAGGCAGGAAAGGGTGTTAAGGGTGTTTCCTTTTTTTTTTTTTTTTTTTTTTTTTTAAGAAGCAGCCAAATTAGAACTAGGTTCTTCAACTCATATTGTGTGTTTATTAGTAACATTAAATCACTACAGCAAACTCAGGCTCAGGTCCATCATATACTCTCATTATAAGCCTGAAATTCTTGAGTAAAAAGAACTCAAGAAGCTATACTAACTCTGTAAGTACATTAGATATGCAAGAAGACCCAAGTATGAATTCAATATTATCAACAACAAACCAACTCTGAACTACCTGACCATAAATTGACTCACATTTTCTTCTATTTTTTAAAAAAATCTCTACTTCCATGGTGTTAGACTATGCCTCCTTTGATCAAAATCGGGCAGTTCTTTGTGAAGGACAAGATAGGATACTAGTCTCAGAAGTGTTTTTTATTACATCTCAAACCTTTACCTAAGTCAATTGCCAGACAGTTCAAATTGCTGAGCATTACTGGCAAAGCAAACCTAAAGAATTCCCCCAAAGGCTGAGACTAGCTGTCCAATGTTCATGATTGAATTATGAGCATTTGAAGAGTCAGAGACCCTCTCTTCCTACTAAATCACTGTTTCTTTTAAAGAGTGTTCTCTGTTTTCCATCTAGTTTTCTCACAGCACATTTTGGTAAAAACTTTTCTTCTAACTGTACCATTAGGAAGAACACATCTGGGCTTTCTAAATGACAGCTGAGATTCTCATGTAGGCATCAACACAACTACAGGTGGTACAGGTTTGCAAAACAAATGCCTAAGAGCACTGACAATAATTCTCCACTCAGAAAGACCACCCTTTCAGGGCTTCCTACACAGATTGCTTTCTTCAATGATCTATTCAGCAGCTGTAACATTTATAACATATGAACTGAAATCTTACTTTGCCTTCATTGACCCTGAAGAATAAAGCATCCTCAATGAGAAACAAGTTAAATCAGGAAATCCATCATTTTCCTCAAGACTAGACAGGAAAAACATTAAACTCAGGAGAAACATCAACATATATACATAAAATAAATCTATTAGCAGCTAAAATCTATTTTTGTGCAATTCCTTTCCAAGCACATGAATAACATCAAACTGAAAGATGCTACATCTACATTCAAACTCTCTTTGCTACTGCTTTAACAGTATTTTCAGCACCCTGTACCTGCACATTTTTCAGCTACACCAGAAAAGACAAGTAAAGAAATTTCATCACTGAAAGGAGGCACTAGTTTTACAGTAATCTGACTTATAGGATAAAGAAGGTAGGTACCAGAGAATGTTTTGTGTTTGGCTTAGCTCAGTGCTAAGAAGGCTTACTTTCTGACAGCCCCTAAAAGGAAAGGGTGGTTTAGTATGGTACAACACTTGTGATATGGCTTGTAGAAATTCTGTACATGCAACAGAATACAGGCTAAGTGACGGGATCGTAAGCAAGTATTTCATTTTCTCATGCTTTACTTTAAACACGCATCTGATCTCCGAACAATGGTTTTGTGGAAAAAGAGCCTGTCTCAAAAATTTAGCTTCTGAAATCGCATGAACACAATGATAACCATGACAGATAACTGTCGTTACTACTTCCCTCTAGTTGGCCCTAGATGTATGAAGCTTTGTGCTACAGAAAGCACTGCAAACAATTTTTTCCAGGATTGTTATTTGCTTTAGGAAGTTATGAAAAATAATTGTGCTAAAGCACCTCTAAATTGATAGTTAATACTATCCAAAAGTTAGAAATGTTGGGGCTCTTACTTCATCTGATTTATGCACTTATTTGTACTTCAGCAAGATTTCTCTGACAGGATTATTTGTTTACTTTATATGATTTCTACTTCATTTAGTATATAGAACTAAAGATGAATAAATGAGAAGTACAGAGCAGCAAAAAGTTGAAGGCCTTATCTAAATATCTTATTCTGAGATACCTGCTGCTACTTTACAAGACAATATTTTTGTTTCACTCAAGACCCACTCAGAATATAAACCCATAGTAATAATATTAATAGGAGTCAAATATTTTTATATTTATTGAAGAATAAAATTGCTACAATAAAACTAACATCAGGAGGCATTGGGTTTGTGTTAGTTTTTTTAAAAAAAAACTTTGCTATTTAAGATAGCATAGTGAATTCTTACACAAAAGTTTGGCTTAGTACATTTAATAGTTTCATGTATTATCCCACACTAGGCTGCCTCCTTTTAAAACAATAATTGGAATAGCAAATTCAATCAGAACCAAAGTTTGATATCTGTCTAAGCAAGTTCTCACTTCGTGGCTTTGCTTTGCTAAGTACCCATCCACAGCTGGGAACAACTGGGTGTGTCAGTTCTGAAGAGCTGGGTAAGGAAGTGCTTAGCATTTTTAAATGGCAACTGTGCTGTAAACTCCAAGTTGCTAAGCTCGTATTACTTTTTTACTGTGATAAAACTAGAAAAGAATAAAATGAAATACTATAACAACCTCATATTACTAAAAAAAAAAAAAAAAAAAAAAAAAAAAAAAAAAGCTGCTGTATTTGAAGATAACATTTCTGATTCAAAATAATAAAATCCCAGGCTTAAAAAAAATAAAAATAAAAAGTCAAATGTACTGAAAAAAAAAATCTAAGAGGAAAACATGCATTTACACTAATACCTGAGCAGATATGCATTTACTGTCAGGCACAGTATGTGAGAAATAAGTCCATCTGGATAATTTTTATTGGAAAACATGACACATTGCTGTACTATACCATTGAGCAATAACTTCTCCAGATTTACAGAAATACTGAAATATAAGTCACAGGCATTAATCTATACTCATTTTCATTGGCAGAAAAGAAACCATCAATGCCAGTATGTTTTTCCACATAACTCAACGACTAATCTCGTCACTGATCTGGCAAAGCATAGTTTGCAATCCTTTGAACAACAACCAGTAATTTTAACCAGCCCTCTTCACACAAACTTATAAACAATAAAATTTTAAGCAGCTTTTTCTTTGCAAAAAAGGATAAGCACATAATCACTTGGAACTAAGAGTCCAACATACTGGAAATTTAAGAGGATTCTTGTCCTAGATACAACAGTAATTACAGAGAAGGGTTTCACATTATGCCTGTGCATCTTCTCAGTCACCATAAAAATACTAATAATTAAAAACCAATTGAAAGTTGCAACCTTATTACCAGATAGGAAAATTATTTCTTACCATAGCTTCTGGCAAGACACAAACAACAGAGGGTCTTACCTTAAGCTCAAGTGACACAACACCACACTACATACAAACAAGAATTGGTATCTCTAAATGGCTTGACATTGTCATATGTGTTAATGAAGCTGAAATATAGATTGTTATCAGTCAAGGTGCAGTGAAAGGCAACAAGCATGCTCAGATACAGTATACAAGCAGAAAATAGCTTGGCTAATTGGGAAGGAAGCATGGCCAGGTGGGACAGGTCAAAGTCTGTTAAGATGCCAAACAGCCCAAAGGCATATAGTTTCCCACAATACAAGAGACACCAAATGTAATCATCAGGCATCAGACACAGGAGGAGCAGAGGAAATACTTCACATAACGCATCGTTAGACTGAAGACTTTCCCAGTGCAGGACGCCCTGAGTGTCAGCGGCATTACAGGGTTCAAAAAAATCAATTGGACAAACTCACACAAGGCCAAGCACAGCTCAGACAGAAATGCAACCTCCCCAGTCAGTGTCAGAGGCTGGTTTTGCTCCAAGATATGAAGACAGCTCTGGTGGTCTCCTTAGTACTGGAGGTGGACCCACCCTTTCAATAACATCCTCCTCTTTACACACTCTTTTCACATACAACACAAGTTGGCATTTTCCATCTGGTAGTACATGAGTTGCCTACCAGAGCACTAAGTACTGCTCTCAGCAATCTCAGCCTTAAAAAGCTTACTGTTTAAGCAACAGTTTATTTAATCTACTTTGGGTAGACAAAAAGCACATACTAGCAATGGTGCTGCAGTAGAAAACAGGAATACTATCAAGGTGTCAAAATACATGCTGCTTCAGGCACACATTAATATTATCCTGTATAACCTATCACAGCTGATTCAAGATGTGGGCAATTAGCCTCAGGTGATGTCAGCAAAAGAAATTTGCTTAGGAATGCCAGATAGCCCAAAGAGAAATACAGTCTTCTATAAAAATCAGCATACAAGAAAGTTTTCCCTCCTCATGACAAGAAGTGATTTAACACTGAAGCCAGGGTTAACAGAGGATAACACAAAAGCAACACATGAAACAGTATCTCTTTTCTGATGACTGGCATCCAACTTATTTTGAAGTGTCTAATTCCACTTGAATGTATGATATTACACATTTCTAATACATGAAAAAAAATCAGCAAGCTCCTCATCAGTATTTCTCTCCTGACACATATGATTTTCTCTGGAAACTGTCTGAAGACTATCTTGCCCCCGGGTGATCGAATCATGCATAATAACTTTTCAGTGGAGAGGTATCTTTGTATAACTTATTTCCTCTATTTCTTGGAATAAAATGTCCCTCCTGTCCCTCCACAAACTCCTAAACATGTCAAAATGAGTTAGCATAACTCAGTTACCACTTTACAGTGTGGTCAGATAGAGAAGTTTTGAATTACCTTGCAAGCATTTTAAACATACTGTGGAACTGTTATATGATACATAATGTGTGGAAAATCAAACTTTTATTGAAACAAATTAAAAGAGCACAGCTATATAGTTGGCAGCTCTTTCAACTATAACCCAGGCTCCCTTCATTGTTGTCCACAAGAAGCAATCAAATCTGCTTTTTTGAAAAACACTAATTAATCTATTGCCAAGCAGGTATGATGCAATATGCCTGTTGCCTTATGACAAATTCACATTCCGACCTTACTTTGCTCCTGGAAGAACTAGTAGTTCTCAAAGGATCCAAATAAATGGAACAAAACAGAAGAAACCCACAGTTGCAGACCCACTAGACTAATTTCATGGCTGACCTCACTTGGGCACTGCAGTTAACGTAGGGACAAGTTGGACAACATAGCTTGCACAACAGTTTGCTAACTCTACCTACCTGACCTCCTCTGGCTTTCAGGCTGTCATTATTTACATTGCTGAAGACCAGCTCCTGATAGTGTCCAACCATCTCATCTATACCTGTAGAGTAAGCCTCAACCAAAATAACTTTACCAAGTGTTTTTGTGGATAATTAAGGCTTGGCAGAAGTTACCAAGCCTCCAGCCTTCTGTGTGATATACGAGCCAAGTAGAGGATACCAGAGTTCTGGAGGGGTGCCAAATCCTAAACACCACATTAGCAAGAAATTATGTTTCAGGTATGACTCAAAGCCTGGAAAAACACATTTCCATCTCAAGTATCAGACCTCAAAAATGCATGAGCTTTCATTCCGAAACCAGGCAAAGCGCATGGTAACATAGCACCATCCAGTCCACCTACAAAATATTTAATTTAAGCAGTTGGATGTCATTTCACCATATTTTCTCCTGGTATTTACAGAAAGATCACTGCCTGTTCCTCTTTTATAGAGCTGATAGCTTAAGACAGGAATCAGTTCTTAACATTTAATTTGACAGGTTTTCAGCACAGCTCACTAAAGCTTTTCCTGTTGGGAGACAACAGTAAATTCATCCTTTGTACTAACACAATAAAAGCAACTAATACTGTAACAAAACAAGAAGTCCCATGACGATATTTCTCTGTCACACACTTAAAACACCTGTTAAATGCCTACATATGAAGTTCCACCTTAACCCCCCAGAAACTAGAAAAACTCTCAGAGACTCAGTAATCCAGAAAATAGAAAATTCAGTAATTACATTTCAAAACCAAACTCTTTCAATTTCACAGGAAAACTCTTTCTCTATAAAGATGACAATTACTCTGTGCCATTTGGCACTTGGTCTCTACCTTTACACGCTTTGAGGGGAAGTGTGACACTCAGTGACAAACATCTGAGTGATATTTAGAGTGGTGAAAACAGCAGCCCTACCATACCCAAGAACCACAGCAATTCAGATAAGCATCAGAAATACCACCCCAGCTTTTCAGATTTTATGTCAGTAATATCAAAGTGTAAAGAAAAGTGATGCTTTTTATATCACTTAACAGTTAATTTTGCACTAAGCTTAAAATAACCTGAACAGCTTCCATTTTATATATTAAGTGCTGTAAATATTCATTAACAATTAGTTTGCTTGTGTGAGGTATAATAATCCATTTCTGAAATTCAGTTTGTGCAAATCTTATTGACCAGGTTTAAGAATGCATAAACCCTCACCACAGTATTCAGACTGCTTTTACCAGGTGAAATGAATTTTCCATAGGCAAACATTATTAAAAATGGACTGAGAAACATATTCAGTTAAGATTAGAGGGAGAAGGGGAGTGAAAAAACAAAACCACGGAACTCACTTGACTGTAACTCGATTGGACAAATCCTGAAGATCTCCTGGATGAAAAAGCTGAGCTTCTTTCAGTCCAATATTTTCGCAAGCTTTCAGAAAAACATTTATATTATCCTGCGAAGAGAAGTAGAAAGCAGTTGCTTAGTTAAAAGCACTAAGCAGGTTTTGCAAGATGATTAGTGCGAGCCACTAAATGTCAAAGCCCAGCTCATGGAAATAATAATAAAAAAAGCAAATCTTCTAGATCATAAATACAGGTCGTTTCTCATATACACATGCAGGTTGTGATCTTAGCGACTGACTGGTACGTTAAAGATTACCTGGCATAAAGCAGCGGCTAGCCAGTAGGCAGCAATCTCCACTTTGATGTCAGCTCTGTTCAGCAAACAAACGCCCCCTTTCTAGCTTTGCACGACAAGCCTCACCTCTTGCCTTTAAAAATAACTCCAGCTACTGACATTCACCACCCAGAAACTCTTGGCAGGGGAGGAAGAGGAGGAACATGCTGTTTCTATGATTACAGACCGATTATGGAATACTGCACCTGGAATCTGGGTTTGGTTGCTGAGCAAGCTCCTGAGAGACAGCAACCAAACTGTATTCAGCCCTGCTGCTTCCTCACTTATGGGTTTTGCTCTCCTTCTCGATCCTCCCCCTTTCTCTCCACCCCCCTCCCTTGTAACACCAACATAGAACAAACTGTAGGTACAGTGTATTGCAGCACCCATTTGCTGCACCTGTTACAGATCAACTGACCTGCAATAGCAGGATACAGGGAAAAAAAGAAGAAAAAGCAGACTCCAGTGATACATAGAGAGATTATACAAGTTGTGATCTCTTTCCACTTCAAAAACAATAGGCAATAAGCAAGAAATTCCTTCTCGTTAACATGGAATGCTATCAACAACAAAAGAATTTGCCCTCTTGCACACTTCTCAGTTTGGTTGAACGCCACAGGAAAAGGTACACAGAGTTACTTAATTCATAAACCACATACAGCCATGTCATTCAGAGGGTTTGTAAAGTCAAGGTACTTTTATGAGTTTCACAGTATGAAAGAGCTCCACATCAGCAATTTCACACACTTGAAACGCCCCCCCAACCTTTTTTCTTAATTTATTTATTTTTAAGACATATCCTCACTGGATATAACAATATAATTTAAAATAAAAATAACAAAAACACAAAGTGACAGCTGTTTCAAATACAGACTTATATATATGTTTTTACTTTAAGTAAAACAAACCCAACCTTCTGTTTTGAAGCTCCCCAGGATTCTAGTATTTCTTATCTGTCTGCAAACATGGTTTCATTCAAGGAAAATATTTGAACAAGGTATTCCCCATGCAGGCTGCAGGCTCTGCGTTACCACATCTGAATGATCCCAGCTGACTCCCAGCCCACCAGTGCTGCGCCCCACGGTCTGACATGTGATGTGCTCCAGTGGGGGCTATTCTGCTGGAGATGGAGGGGAGGAGAGAAGCGACTTGACAATGACAGCGGGGGACATGACATGGTGGCACATCAGCAGAAGCAACAGGGAACAATACAGGACAGGTAACCTCACCTCTGCACCAGCTCCTGCAGTACGCAGAAGGCTGCCTACACATGTGGCCAAGGTAGAGCTTTGTGCTGGGGGGTGTAACCTAATGGGGGACACTTCCTTTTCCTTCCAATCTTCTTTACACCTTCAAGGAAAGCTAGCTAGATGTACCATTTTTATTCAAGTGTCACCTTGGTACCAACACCTCAAAAACTTGAAAATGCACAATTTCCTTCATATGGGAGAGGCCACTAATTATGGTCTAACTGCAAGTTCCAAAATAGTGTGCTCTGATGGGTCTACCAGTTGCCAAAACACAGAGCAGCCTCCCATACTGATGGCTTATGCCAACCGAACTGCAGAGAATGAGTCTATTGTGAAGACCAACAAGGAAGAAGAGTCAGATTTAGAAAAAACAAATGCTGACTACACCCCAAGTGTAATAAAAACAGAAGTACTTGCTCATCAGTGATGGCTCAGCTGTACAACAACCAAATTGTTGGCATATGAGAGAATGAAGTTTGGAGGTGTTGTAGCAATTAAACCTATCAAACATGAACTTCCTAATAAGTCATATATGGCACTTAGAGTGCATGGAAAAAAAGGAAGAGGGAAATTTTAAAAAGTAAAAAATAAGAAGAGAAAAAATACAGCCAGTTCTGGCACTCACCTGTGTGCAGTCTAGAACACAGCTGAAAGTCTTCCTTTCCACAGTTCCCAAACCAGCAATTTGATCATGCTTACCATCTCTCAGGTGACTGTCCCAGCTGCAAACCCTCTTATGGCTAGGGCCTGGGATTCATACCCAAGCAGAAAATCACCCAGAAGTCTGTTGCTTGAGTTTGGATATTGACCCAAAAAAGCGTACCTTCAACTAATCAGTACTTCTAGATAATGTGCTTGTAGTTATTCTTGACCATCCCTAATTATCATAGTAGATCACTGAAGCTACAAGTCTCGAAACAGCTAGCAGACATTTTAAAGTTTAACAGAATAATGAACCTGAAAATGAATTTTAAGCAGTACCACAGAAATAAGCAGAAAAAAAAAAAAAAAATGACAAGCTGTCAACAATTAGATTCATCATTGGAAATGTGAACAGGAACATTGTTCTGTGATTAATGTGCTCAAATATAGCAACCATCACGCTATTCCTTTTACCAAGTCATGGAATATAACAATCATTAGTCTTATTATAATTACCTCTTCAGCTTCAAAGGCTGTAGTGCAATCTTAATCTCATCATACTTAGTGCACACACACACACAGAAAGATACATTTTTTAAAAAAATCAGACCTCAAATCTGGAGAAACACAACATACCAGATCTATTTATTGGTGACCACAAGACATCCATGCAGCATGCTTGAGAAAAATGGTTTTCATGACTGTATCCCTACGCCCCTTCTGCCAGCAAGATGCTCCCAATCTCTGTACATCAGGGCAGAGCATCTAATTTTAAGAAAGATTTAAATCAGCAGAATTGCAAAGAAAAAGGAGTGGAATAGTAAGGAAAAAGACAAGGAACCTATACAATAAGCAGAGAATATGAGAGCTTGATTTGGGTATGACAAGAAAATCACAGAGTCATAGAATGATTTGGTTTGGAAGGGAAGATGATCACTTTGAAGATCACCTAGTTTCAACCCCTCGGCCATGGGTAGGGATACCTCCCACCAGACCAGCCCCATCAAGCCTGGCCTTGAACACCTCCAGGGATGGGGCATCCATAGCTCCTCTGGGCAACCTTTGCCAGTGCTTTACCACTCTGAGTCAAGAATTTCTTCTTAATGGCAAATCCAGATCTATCCTCTTTTAGTTTATAGCCATCCCTCCTCGCCCTATCACCACATGCCCTGAAAAAGATACCCTCCCCAGCTTCCCTGTAGGCCCCCTTTATGTATTGGAAGGCTGCTATAAGGTCTATGCCAAGGATAGCATCAAATCATAGAATATCCTGAGTAGGAAGGGATCCACTAGCATCATCAATTCCAAACCCTGCTTGTGCAAGTCCAAGTAGATGACATCAGTTGCTCTTTCCCTATCCACCAATGCTGTAACCCCATTGTAGAAGGCCACTAGATCTGTCAGACACAATCTACCCTTAGTGAAGCCATGTTAGCTATAACTAATCGCCCCCTTATATTCCATGTGCCTTTTCATAGGTTTTTTTGCATAGTTTTCCAAGAGAATTTTCTCCATGGTCTCTCCACGCACAGAAGTGAGACTGACTGGCCTGTAGGTCCCTGGGTCTACAAAGCATGAGAAACAACACTGTTGCCACCTACATGCACAAGGGGAGTAACAGCAAAGGGAAGAAAAGACCTGACCAGCCCCAAGACATTGTGTCACACAGACACACAAACAGACCAAAAGACTAAATACATTCAGGGACAGGGTAAACAAACAAACAAAAAAAGTTTCTGACTTTTAAAAGAGGAGTGTTCTGAACTAATGGGAAGAAAGGAGACAAAAATCACCTAGATGTTTTCAGTATGGAGCTTTATCAATGCATAACCATGAGCATCTAAAGTTGGAATTAGCATCACACAATTACACTTCTTAAATCCTAACAAAAATAAAGCCTGAAGTGTTAACCACAAAATTCAAGTGCAATTCGTTTTGGGTATGTTATTACTTTTTCTAAGTGTTTCAGTGGGGAGGTCAGAAGGAGATTGGGAGGACAGGTTGTGTGTTTTTTCCCTAGACTATCTATGTACATGAGGAAACAGTATAGCATTTCAGATGCTCCAAGCACAACTTCAGTTTCCCACAAGCAGTACAGACTTACATTAAAAGCACACCGCAAAACGCTGACTAGGTATAGCTATTACCGTTTAGCATTTCATTTTTCCCGCAAACTTCAAAGTAAACCGCACCCCAAACCTCTGCAAAGTTGTAACACGAGAGAGACCCAGCCTGCAGTGGGAAGCAGGTCATCCACGAGCTGGCATTTAAACCCTGCAGTTCGGAGGAATGACAAACGTTACCACACACTTTCAGGCATGCACCTGCCTCTCTGGTCCTCACGGGGAATCACACAACATAGAACCTGCCCTCCGCCTGTTACCAAGGCATCCCCATCTAACCAACATTGAAAACAAGAAAAGATGGCATGCCAGTATAATGAACAGCCTTTGTCTTCACCTGTGCTTCACTTTCACATAGATAAAATGCTGGTAAGACTGTGGTCCATGCCCTCCCTCTGATGTCCTAGCAGAGCAGGGCTGCCTTCCTTGCTCCTGCATACTCACTGACAGAAGGAGATGAAAGAGCTGGAGCTTTCCCAGAGTGCTCCTTCCCTACTGTTTTTTGCTGGGCCTCAGCCCTGCTTCTTCTCCTAGTCAAAGGGCAGAAGGGCTGTGCCAGAGCCCTCTAGCTCCAGCAGAAGAATAGGGTTGGAAAGGCAAGGTTTCTGGACCAACAGTGGTATCCTGGGCTGCTCATTTCCATCTCTACCCTCCAGAATGTAAAGAACCTGTCACTGTATAAGAAAACATGAGAACGTGGACAAATTTCTTTAAAAATAATATTAATTCTAAAAGGGGGATCACAAATGACAGTGGTGCTGTGTTTGCACCTGTGGTCAGCTCCAGACATCTACATGGTAAGAGTTTGAGATAAAATGATGCAGCACTATGAATACAGACATACAGCACTGGTGGTGGTGGGGAAGTACACAGGCTCCTAAAGATCTTAAAAAAAAAAAAAAAAAGTTTTCATTGAAAAAAATAGCGTGAGCAACAGGGAATTGAAGATAAAGAAAAGATGAAAAAGGATCAAGGAAGAGGTGGCCTTAAGTAGAAAAAAAAAAAAAAAACTGAGAAAGGAAGCATAGTGAGTAAAATATTTTTAAAAATAAACATTTCCTTTCACTGTGGTCTTGCATTGTTACATGATAGGAAGAGGTCTCCATATAAGGATGTGCAACCACCATATTGTTTTGGCTATACATACAATGCAAGATCACACTAAATTCAGCTTGCATATATGAGTTGCAATTTAATTAAAAAATAAATCCCTCATTATCATGATTATCTGGGTGAGGCAAGAATATTAATTTAAAGAAGCGTGTAAATACATTTGCTTTCTTTAGGGTGCAGTCATGTTGTGTGGTAAGCCTGTCATCTCCTTAGTTAACTGTTTCTCTGAAGCTCTACACATGCACTAAAACACAGTGAGATCTTGCATGCATACAAGTTATGGCACATCTTTTGATTCAGCTGGCACCTGGGAGAAAAACACTTTAATTAACATGGTGTTTTTCTGGGCTGGATAGGCCAATAAACAAAAGCAGTCCTTCATGTAGTCTTATGCAAAATACCTACCACTTCACTTATAGCTCTTATTTCTTTTGTCATTCAAGTTTTTATTGTTGTTGGGGTTAGATTTTAGGGTTGTTTTGTATTTTTTCTTTGCAGAGGGTGATGGGGAAGGAAGGGAACAGAATTTCATACCAGCACCCTATGCTCTCAGTAGCATGGAACAGATTTGCACTGAAATGTTACAGCATCATCCAGACTGATTTGGTGCCAGAAGTTGTTTTCAATTTCCAGGCTCCCAAGTAGGAGGAAAAGAAAAAGAAGAAATAATAAAAAACACCAACCACTACCTACAGAGCCTAGAAACAAAGAACTTTTGACATTTTAGGAAGAGAGAGTGATATATTTTTTCGGCTAACAACTTCTGAAGAACCAACTGAATAGCCCATGTTTAACAGATATGTTTCTTAGTATTATGTTTATGGAAACATTTGGAGTAATCTTGAAAGCTTATGCTGTATCTCCTTCATGAGAAAACCTTCTTGACATCTGCATTCCCTCAAGAAAGGAAATTTTTCTATGACAAAAAGAGGGTGGGTTTTGGTTGTTTTTAGGATATCATACAATTTTCATATACGCAGCATCTTAGTAGCCACTAAAGCTGGCTCAAATCAGTATAATACAGAATTTAGAGCTGTGTTTTGCAACAGCATCACAACACAGCTACATGTTGTTTATGTTCAGAGGTGGGGTAAAGGAAGAAACCTGCAAAAGGATCTTGTTCAACGAGTTGGGTGACCTGTTCTTCCTTGGAGCTATGTTTCGATTATTAGCACTTGTTGTGGGTGTGGGGGGTGGTAACAGGGGTGAGGGGGTAAAGCAGAGAATGGGGTTGAACCTTGTGGTCTGACCACAGGCCTGGGAGCAAGGAACTACAATTAACACCTTGGCCTTGCACGGCAGACTGCTGAGTACCTGCCACCTGTTCGTCCCATCTACAAAATGTGATGGCCCGAGCTATTACAGCTCTTGCTATTTCCACAGAAGGCTGCTAACGGGTTCAGTCTTGAACTGGAAGTAGGAGGAGGGGGTGGAATAGCTAAACTACTTTTTCCCTTCCTGGTACCAAGGTTTAAAAAATAAAAAATAAAAAAATCCTGCAAGCCTAATTAAATTTAAAATGACCTCAGGGCTTCTGTTCTGTAAATTATCCCACCTATAGCAGCATGCATGGAGCACTACATTGGCCAAAGATCTGAAACAGTGCTAATTGCTTTGCCACTCCCCTCTGTGTGCCCTCCACTGTTTTTCCATATAATGTAGAATAATAAAATCGCGAAAAATATTATTATTCTTGACAGACAAGTCTTCCCTACTGCTTAGCTCTGTGCACGATTAGGGATACAAGCAACAAACTCTCCAAAGATTTAAAGACTCCTTCCCAGCCTTCCCCTCAAAACCCTTGTGCTCATGCTGCCAGAATGCTGGCATGAACTGTCTGTTCCAAGCATCAATGATTTCAAATCACAATCAAGAAGTATAATATTCCTCTTTGCTGTTGCAGTTCACTCACCTACAGCTGTTGCAGTAGGTCTCAGTAGAGTTTAACTATTATGGAAACCACCTTTTGAAACAGCCTTAGAAAATAACCACTTTGGTTTCAGACAAAAAGGCCCATCCATCCCAAAATCTCTAACTGTAAATGTGATGATAGCAGCTGGTTATGGACACATAAAATATGAGGAGTGCGATGAAAGACCTTCCCCCAGCTTCATTTCTCAGCCCCGGCACTCCCCATCACTCTGGATAACAGCCAGCAGAAGACCTGCTCTACCCAGTTCACCTCAAATGTCTGCAACCTCTTGCAGCATTGAGCTCCACGAGTTATTTCCAACAGTAGCAATGCATGTTGTTGTTTAACCTTAATCTCAACAACAACAACGACAACACTAATTTTCTTTTTGGAGGTAGGACTTCCACATTCCTAGTGTTCTACATGCTTGACACAGGAAGGGACCAGCTGTACTCAAGGACTTGAAGTCCCTTCCAGGCCTACTCCATCTCTATCATGTTGCAGTGTAAACTTCACTAAGGCAATATAGCAACAGTACATACTCCAAATGAATACTTCAGTGATAAGAGGAATTGACAAGTCATAAAGGGCAGGTGTGTTTCAGGGATGTCACTGTTACCAAATAAGGTAAACTACAGAGGCGAAGGGCAAAAGTACAACACTTTGACACCCTGGGCAGACAGACATTTCCAGTTAGGAGAGCTCTGTGAAGTTCTCGGCTGAATCCCATTTTGGGAAATACAAAGGGAATTCAATTTGGGGGGACAATATAAAGGGAATTTAACTCAGTAACAGTCACATTGACTATAAAGCAAATATAGGCTCAAAAATTTGGTATGGGATAGCATCCCAGGCTATTTCCTTGTTTAGACAAGCCTTAACTTTCCCACCACTTACACACAATCCAATCAAAGTCAAATAAATAAATAAATAAAGTGATGTACTTTTCTCTCTGAACAACTTAGAGAAAGCAGATTTTACAAGCAAAGTGTGTAAGAACACTCTAATGCCAAGTTATCCCACTATGCAGAGTTGGGATGACAGTAATCCTCTTAAAGGTGAAACTCCCCTGAAGCCTAATGACTAATAAAATAAGAACTCTTGTTCTCGAAACATTGAAAGTTTTGGCAGAGCTTGCTTTTCCTTTTTGCCCCTCCCCCATGTGTTGTTGTTTCTTTTTTTTTTAATATACATGTTTTTGTTCACACACGTTAACCATTTGATATAAATGAAATTCAGCCCCACTGGTTGCCCAGAGGACTTGAAATAGAGGAAATTCCTCAGATCCTCAGTTCACATAGTTCCTGATTTTCACCTATGATTTAGTACTTGGTCTTAAAAATAAAATTGGAAGCTCCCTTTAACTTTGCCTTCTTCAGCAGCCAGCCAGCCATATTTTGTTTCCCCAAAAGGAGCAGCATCCTACCACCTTTTTTTTTTTTTTTTTATAATGAAACCTGTGTGTTAGGTGTTGGCACAATGTTTACTAGCTTTTACACACATTACTAGAGGGTGATTCAGCACAGGCACATGGGTGCAGAGGTGTTCAGACAGGCGTTGAGAGATGTGGTATGAGGAGTGTGTACCAAACAGAACAATGAGTAACACAGATATACAACTCCAACACTGATACCACAAAAAAAAAAAATAAAAAAATCACTGCTACAATTAACATCTAGTTTCTTTGGAAATTGATGTGTGGTGTTTAAAATTCAGAGCAGTAAATATCTGACAAGACAGAGAAAAGCACTGTAGTGCCTGCCCTATGAAGATTCAACACTGAAACACTGAAATACACTTTCTACTGCAAGAAGTCTCAAACCTGCATTTCTTTGGCAAAGGTGGAAGAAATCAGATTATAAATGTCACCAGTTTAATTTAAGGTGTGTACCTTTTCTACATGGTTAACATTTCTTTCCAGTTCGGAAGGAATGTTTCTTTACAAACACAGAAACAGTCATCAGATATTTGAGGAAATAAAAATAGCATGCAAGTGACAGAGTACACAGAAAGCATACCACAGACTACAGCTGACTGAGTTGAGAAATTGAAGTTTTTTTGCAGTTTATTTGACAACCATATTTACATATTTTGTTAGGTGCTGGCAAGTTGAGGGAAAATTGGTCATACTTGTTTGGAGCTTTAGTTTAGAGCTGAAGGAGGGACGAAATTTTCCCCATTAGAAAATTCTTGAAGCCAGTAATATTATTTTACTTTTTAAAAATTCTTAACTAACTAATTAGCATTTTGACATCTCTTCCTAGTAACTCATTGGACACATCAGCTTGGAAGATACAGTCCCATTTAAAACCTTCCAAAATACAATCTCCAATTCACAGAGATGAACCAATATGCACAGCCCTTACCACCCCTTGATAAGATTTCAGGGCTAGCAGTTGAACTACCATTTCTTGGTGTGTGTGCTTTGGGGTCTTCAACCAAATAATTTCTCCCCATTTACATCTTTCTGGATACATTTCACTTTATCTTCACCTCCCAAAACTCTGCCAGTTTATTACAGCAGCTGGGTTTCATTCTGCCTGATAGAAGTTTTGAGCAGCTACTAAAAATGTCACAAAGAGTTTGCATCAACCTCCCCTTTCTCCACACCCTACATTTCAAAGTGTTTAGGCAGCAACAGAAAACAATTAAAGGAAATTCATAGCTAAGGCTGAAACATGCCATATGTTTTCAAGCAGAAGGGCACAAAACATCAGTAAACCACTGCAGTGATTACATACTCCCACTATCAGTCATTGAAAAACTATAGAACAATATCATCCCCAACTATTAATAACCATACTTCCTTTCTAGTATACAACCCTCTTTTCTTAATTGTCTAACAAGGGTATTTTCACACAAACCATGTTTCTCTTTCCCATTAGAGAGCAGAAGGAATACAAAAAATGATTTATAGTTCCATGTACTTCTCATTGTTCCTGACATTTAATTTATAGTTTTAACTTCTCTCTACTCACCGCAAACATGCTTTGTTTTGTTGTATAGCTTTAGAGAATTGAAGAATCATAAATTGCATCCCTGTCCTGACCTTCTTGGTTGATTTCAGGAAGGCCATTGAAACTCCTCTGCCCATGCTCTGCACGCTTGAGGTGTAGAATTGAAACAATGGTAAGTACCCTCTCATGAAGTATTTTGAGACCTAACATTTCAAAAGCTTTTTAAATACAAATGTAAAGGTTTCCTTAAATACTTAAGCAATAGTGATCAGGTTTCTAAAAACATCAGTCAATTTATAGATTGACAGCATTTTCATTCCAGTGTGTGTTTTCCATTATTCTCCAAATTTGAGGTAATCTGTTTGAGTTTGAAGTAAAGGTAACTAACGTGTCTGATTTTTACATTGGAAATACACATGCTAATTTCCAATCACATTTTATCATAGTGCTGAAAAAAATTCACTAAAATTCCTTAAGTAAAAAAATGCAGCACACTGTTTGATGGTTATATTTGAAATACCATCCCTTTGTCACTTCACAGCTGAAAAGATATTTTCTTAGACTAATATAAATTCTTTATGTCCAGGAAACTTGTTTGAGCACTTCAGCTGGACCACTGATCAAAGAAAAAAAGTCTCCCCCTCCCATGTAATTGTACTTGTCAGAACAAAACTAGATACTTAAAGTGTATCCCAGTCACCTATTTGGTAACAGTCATGTAGAAGCTCTCATCTAGTTCAAGCCTTTTAAAAATCTGGATATGTTACTGCACTTACTGGAAACAATGCCATAAACATACCACATTAAAACACTCTTCAATATTCAATAAAACTGTGTAATTTGCCAGAGCAGACAGGCTTGAAGCTAGCCATAAAGCTGAAATATCTGAAGGAAAGGAGGGGGAAAAAAAAAAAGGCATTGAGAACTTTGCCTCCATTTTTTTAAGGCATAGTAAAATATAACTGCTTAGAATTCCACCATCTTTCCTTGCAATTAACATTTCTTTATTTAAAATATCGTGCCTCCCACAGGAAAAAGTAAAATAACAGTTTTGAGAAGTATTTTGTTACCTGCAGCATAAAAGGGATGTTGAGAGATAGATTACTACTGTAAAGGGGAAACTGATATAATTTCTCTCATCTGAAGTGTTACTAAGCCTGCCTAAAACATTGCAGGGTGCCTCACGAAGGAAAGCAGATGTGATGGGAGGTGGATGCACAGTGCAAGTTCCATCAAAGCAAATTCACTTTCTCCCTATTCCTCTCAACTTTTAGACACATTGAAGTATGAACAAAAGTTACAAGAAACAACAAATTGTTACTGTAAAACTCTATTCATATAAGCAAAGATTGCACCAAGTAGATAGAAGTCTCTAAAACACGTCTTTTGAATTCTCCAACAACTTGCTGTGCATGTTCATCTGAAAAGCAATAGGTTAAGCCTTCTGCCTTTTGTTTTCATGTTAGAATTATTATTTTTTTAAAAAAGGTTTGTATCATCTGGTTCCTTGCCTTACCAAAGGGCAACATCGGACTAATCAGCTTGCAGGTGAAGCACATCACGTAGTACTCATGCAACTTCATTCTTTGCTAAAGTGCTGCATACACACACAACCTCTACCTCTGAATTTACAGTCCAAAGAGGAATCAAACTCACAAGACAGATCAGCCATGAGGGAGAAGCAGTGCAATGGAGGCAGGACTCAAGGCAGAGCCTGTGGCCACATGAGTTACAACACACCCTGGTACTTGTCAGAAAGGTTTCTTAAACCTTCAGGAGAAAAAGCAATGTTCCACATCACTCAGTATAATGTTCTCTCAGCACATCCAGCCCTCTTGTCACTGCAAAAAGAAACATTAGACAAGCAAGCAGAGCAAGTCAAATGCTTATTAACTAATTAGTCAGCTCCCAACCAAAATTTATGAGGCTAACTTTTTCTTATGAGAGATTTTGGATACTGTTAGCTGCTGCAATACCAGCAATTCTATCCAGGTTGCAGCCTTTTTTTTTTTTTTTTTTTTGGTAGCAAGGCCAAATAAACAGCAGTAGCTGTTATGCAACTTGTTCCATGTATTTGTGCATTTGCCTCTCCACATTTTTCATAAGGAATAGAATTAAGTGGTCCCCATACCTTTATTCTCTCATACCACACAAGCTACTATTAATATTACTAATGTAGCCCATATTATTAAACTTCTGATTTGCAAATTGGCTAATATACTAAAAAAGCTAAAAGTTTGTGTTTTTGTTTGTTTGTTTTTAAGAAAAAGCAAAATGCAAGGAGACAGAAAGCACAGACCTGTGTGTAGGCTATACTAAAAAACAATGAACTAGGAAAGTAGGAAAAAAATAATGCAGTCAAGATTTCCAGCATGAAGGAATGACTCCAAAATATTTGAAAAGTAGCGTCGCTTTTAAAACTCTCTGTAAGAACATACTAATGTACTGCCATCATTTTTTAAAATTTTCTAAGTGGAAAACATAAGTAATTTGAGTTCATATAATCTAGAGAGGGAACTTCACAGCCAAATCCTAAGAAAACACACAAAATGAAAGTGAAGATTGTTTCAGTGTTGTGTGGATTTTATCTCAAAAAAAAAGAAAAAAAAAAAACTGTTTTAAGATATCCTACAGCAAAGTGAAAATCTCTTCTGCTTGCCATTCCCATTCTCCTCCAACAAGGAAAAAAACAAACTGCGTCAAGAAAACATTCCCACAGAAAATTTTGGCCAGCTATACCTGATGACAACTGATAAGGAAGTACCAGGGCGTCTCCAAGGTTTGCAAAGCATTAGGCACAAAGGCTCAGAAAAATATTTTTTAGTGGCAACATTTTTTTTTTTTTTTGAATCTTCTCCACCCTTGTCTTTATCTCCCTTTTATTTTGGTATAATTTTCTTTCATATTTATACCTTCTTCCTTTTATTACTAGCACTTTACTGGTTTAGGAGTTACATGTTGATGATCTCCATAACAAAGTGGCTCTCCCTCTCTTTTTCAGGTGGCTGTTTTGGTTCAAATGGAATTAATTTCTTCTGATACATTAAATAAATACACTAAATAACACAGTGCTGTTATATTAGACCGTATTAAAGGAGAGATGGAATGATGTTTGAGTAGCACTTGTCAGAAGGGCATGTTGGGCCTGGGTGAACTAGGAACTTAAGTGTTTGAAAAATACTACTTGGAAAACTAGCAAGACACTCTTCACCCTAAAGCAACCCCAGTCACACACTAGAACAACAAAAAAATTCCTCTCTAGAAACTCTACAGTTTTTCAGATGCACATGTTTAAACCTGGGACTACCTGGTTCAAACCTGCCTACTGATGAGCAGTTTTCTTATATAAAAGGGAAGCCTTATATAAAAGGGAAACAAAATTCATGAAGATGATGTTCAGTGCTCATGCTCATCCAGCTCTCACACAGACAGTGAGCAACATCTCTGCTCATTTGAAATGAAGAATGAGCTTTAAAAAAAAAAGTGTTGATGGCATTTCGTCTACAATTCTGAAAAAAATAAAAGTAGCTCACTACTCTGCCCTGTGGTTTGACCACAGCCTTCACGCCTCTGATGTGATGATACTTTTCTTGACCACAGGGCAGAGCAAAGCATTGCACTTCCACCTTATTAATGCTAGTTGCGAGGAAAGACAGATGGTCTTATGTGCCCAGGTCAGGACATTGCAAAGCAGGATTCCCATTAGCTACCTTTTTTTTTTCCCCCCCCAAAAGAGATATTGACTTTTTCTTCACCACCAGGTCTCAGATGGAAGCTTACATTTATTAAAAACTTAGCATTGCTACAGACCATACAGCTATTTCTCCTGAGCAATGAGCAACAAATTATTCTGACAGATACATCAAGCTTGCCTTATGCTACACAGAACTCATTCATCTTCCCACTGTCTCATGATTTCTGACTTCCACCCCAGTTCAGTCTCTTTGTGTTCAGCCAACTAAATTGGAAATGTGAGGTTTCAGGGGAACAAAGGCACTGCAACCAGAGATGCATCTCAAAGTACTCAACAGAACCCTGTTGGAAAATGTGTTGTCAGGCCAAAGTCCTCTCCCTGGTGTGATTATATGCAAACCGTCTCACATGTTGGGATTCAAGCTGAAAAGCAGGAAACACATACTTATTGAGAAACTTTTTTTTTTTTTTGGGGGGGGGGGGGGGGAGAGGAGAGGGGGAAGGATCGCAGAGGGATGTTCCACAAAGTATTCATTATATTTTTCTCTGAGAACTCCAAACAAAATCTTCACCTTGGATACAAAAAAAACTTCACCTTGGATAAAATGAAAGTGGGAAGGTCTTTGGGGATTACTTTTTTACCTTCAGGGAAACAGCAAAAGAAATGAAGCATCAAACCATATTGAAGTGGTCATTTAATGCACAACACATGAAAGAAAGAAGGCAACAGAGAAACTGGGATTGCTCTTTAGTGCAAGGTAGTTTTTCGGAAGGTGAAGTGCATGGTCTGCTCTCCACATTTCAAGTACAGCTGTGTCATGTTGATAGATGGAACAAGGCATAAAATTTATAGTTCTTTGTATAGATATAAATTGTGCTGTTCTAAAAATCAATATAAGCAGTGTTTTCTTCATAACAACAGCAAAGCAGGGGGAATAAGATCAACCCAGCAAGATCTTTCAATGTGAAAATTTTCTTTAAATCACATTTCCCTGATGTAAGCGTATTTGATACAAGTGTGGACCACAAAAAATATTTTTTTGGTTGTTTGTTTTCTGTTTGTTTTGTTTTTAAAGGCAGATTGCACTTTCATTGCCTTGCAAAATGAAAACCCATTTTCCACATTTCTCTGACCTTTTCCTTACCCTTTCCGTGTCCCCTAGAAACAAAGGGCTTAAGATCTTCATGGACTGCTACTCAGTACTCCTTTGCTACTGTACTAGGGAAAAAATATGGATTGCTCTTTGCACTGAGTGTTTTATGCAATTGGAAAGATAAGCAGAAACCAGTTCTTCATTCTCCAGAAGACATTTCAAGTACAAAGTTTTCAACAAATAACATTCTCTGAGCTTACATTTAGTGGTGTTAACTGCCTTCACCATCCCTTTAAAGGTAATTAAAGCAAGCAAACAGCCATGTCCAAGCAAACTCACTTCAGGAATCTTGCAAGCACATCACCCTCTGTGTGCTGTTAAAAATCAACCTGCAGCAAGTCACAGCCTCCTGCGGTTACTGCTGGAATTAGTCCTTTGTACCCTGAAGGCTGCATGTGTCATTGCTCAGGAACCTCCTCAAGAGCTGTGCTGACATTATCTTGGTCACTCATGGTTGATTTTTGCTGGTCACTCATCGTTGACCAGCAATGACAAGAGAGCCCAGGATGGCTGCAGCGGCATCTGTTACTGCCACTGCAGCTCTGCAGCAGCAAGAAGGTTGCACATTGACTCAGCTGGGCAAGCTGACATTGATTTAGGACTAATCAAATGTGTACGCTGCTCTGAGTCATAGAATATCCTGATTTGGAAGGGACCCACAAGGATCTAGGATGTGCTGCTGCAGGAGCAGGTGTTCCCAGCAGTCATGTCCTGCTAATTGCCATTGGAACAAGAATTTCACTTCAGGGCTGGGCTGGCCTGAGCACCTCTCGTCACAATCAAAAGATGGTTCTGTTCTGCCCTCTATCTCCTACTCCCACCACTTGCCTGCAACTTGTTTGGTCTTGGTCTCTTTCCTCAGTGTGTCAGTTCAGTTTTCCAAACAAACATTAAAAAAACAAAAAACTACAGCTAAGATGACTGATAGATCTCACCCAAGCAACAGGAGACACATGCCTCTGAAATGGAGCAGCAGCACTTCAGTAAGAGCTTAATGAATTTTTGAGTTTGCCCAGTACCAATTCAGCATTTTTGATAACTGAATGCTAAGTTTAATTTCAGCATTTAATCAAGACGCATATTTATCCATTCCATCATGATTGTACCCAGACTATGGAGATCCAAACCCAAAATTGCTAGGCAGCAGTATACTCAAATTAGAAAGTTGGAGCCCATTTTCAGTTGTCTAAAATAAACTTGAAATTTAAGTGATTCTGCTAATATAAAGCTATTATATTTTTTAAACATTGATGTATCACAAAAGCAAGTGACAATTTAATAACACATTTATGTCATTAAAAACAAAAACAGTTCAGTTTTCCACCTCAATACAAAAAGTGTATTGCACAATATTTCATAGAAACCAGACTCTTTCATTATTCATATGGGTTTTCACTTCCTATTTTACTCAATAAACTTGTTTTCAAAATAACCATGAAGTCAAAGAAACAATATAATGAAACCCTTCTGGAGATTCAACCAAAGACACCTGTTGAACATTGTATTTCTGCACTGCTGAGAACACTGCCAAGTATTTGAAGTTAACATAACTTTACAAAGGGGAAGAGGGGGAAAAATACCACACTAATGTGGCAGTCAAATACATTCACTTGAATATATATATATATACACACACATCTTTTAAAGCTTTTGTTTTCTGCAGACTGCCATTCTGCCAAAAAAAAAAAAAAAAAAAAAAAAAGGTGTTTTTCTCCCTTTTAACTAAAAACAACAGGACAGAATGGATGCTAGAAGCCCAAAGATTATCAAATGTTTAGGAAATGGACTTGAGTCCTTAATCATGATGAGTCCAGAGGACCTTGAAGAAGGTGTAGAAAAAACAGGATCAAAAGATCAAGAGACTCAAATTCAAGTTGAGGGATCTGCTTATCTGTTAGAAATAAATCCTACCTCTTGAAGTTAAAGTTTACACCCGCTTAACAAAAAGAAAAAAAATCCCCCTACCAACAGTATTACTAAATCTCTTAAAGGCTTGGTGAGGAGCAATTAACGTAAGACCAAAAGACACTGAATGAAGCAGAAGTGAGAGCTGTAGAAGTGGATATGAAGCCATGGCAAACACAGCCTGGAAGCAGATTTGTGGGAGAAGCAAGTAACAACAATTAAAGTATTTCTAGAGCATGGCAAGCAAGCCTACCAACTAATTCCTAGCAAGCACTATAAACTTTCTTCTTCTACTGACAAATTCTCTGCTTTTATTTCAAGTATAGAAGTAGAGATGGAAAGGATCCCTGTCAACTAAATCTTGTGGTTCATCAGCCATGGTATCCTGAGCCTGTCAGGTACCAATGCTCGTGTTTCTATAAATGCACAAAACTGTATTTTTTTAGTGAATTTTACATGTAGTAATGACAGCGGGACTCTCCAAAGTTAGTATAATTGAACACATTCCTCTCAAGTCTGGAAAAATAAGTCTTCTCTCCTTCCCATTATTGCCACAATAATCAGCCTTCTGAAATTGAAATATTTCTGTAAAATCTTTTCCACAGGTTAACATAAAACATCATCTGTCTCAATGACTATCTTTAACTGGTATTTTAACTCCACCACCATCAGTAGATGGTCTTGGTTTATGAGATTCATTCACCCTTCCTCTTATTTTTGAAGACTTGTAGGAACTAGAAACAACTTGAAGGAACAATAACGCACCACAACTAAGACAAACTACACACCTAACGAATGCTCCAAATTCTTCTATCTGAAAACAAAATAATAATACTTGTAAAAATGAAAACATTGCATGTTATCATTCAAGACAATATTTAGTCACCACAAAAATGAAATCTATCCTATGTTTATCTGGTTTGGATTAATGGCTACTTTATAGACCCTTTAGGCAATCAAACTACTGATAGAATAACCTCACTGTCTTCCCCAGAATGATTTTGGTTTAATTTGAATTCTTTTTTTGGATGCCTCATAGGGGAAGAATGTGCAGCACTCATTATTCACAAACCTAATACCCAGAACTTTTCTGGGACAAAGGCAGCTAACTCTTTGTACATTCATTTGATGTGGAAATACACTTTCTGAGCTTGTGCAATGATATATGGCAAGTTAACCCAATCTTATGACTTTCAGCCAAGTTAAATACACTTTAAAACTCTTTCTCTAAAGAGTTGCATAGCTGACCAACAAAAGCAGATGTATTAAAGGGATGAGCAAACAAAATAAGTTATAAAGAAATACTGTATTCTACCTCTTAAGAATTAAGAAAGGTAACTAATTAAGAAAGGCAACAATTAAGAAAGGCAACTTTCTCTAATGTTGAAATTGCATGTTTACCATAAGGTGGGATCTACTTGCTCATCCCTGTTCACCCTGGGTCTTTAAAAGAGTTTAAACAGTTCTGGTCACAGAACTGCCTAAGAGACATAGATACCCTGGCAACAGGAATAACTAACAAGGCTACTTTCTTTAGGGAAGAAAAAAAAAAAAAAAAAAAAAATTAGCCTACAGTCTCTGACCAGAAAGTTTGCCAAATAGCATACGGGAAGTCTATGATTTCCCGTGTAAATAATTCCATCATTATTTTTCCCCTTCTTCAGATGATGTGATTTACAGCCAAAACATCGGCAAACCCCTTAGCTGAAGCATGAAGAGAGATTTCTGAATCAGAGTTATTTTAATGCAACATAGGCTTTACTCTGGGTAAGGAGAAGCAGCTTCTAAAAATACTCAGACTACAAAGAACATGTCTGCCCATTCCCTTATAGAGGGAATTCTGAAGTGGTTTGTGAATAGAATATAGGATGGTGGCCTTTGAATAAAGAAAGGTAAAGTCATATATATTTGTGCACAGGAGCCACCGGTGCTGATATGGGGATGATGCAGCTTCGTGTGGTGATAAGCCGATTAAAGATACAGATCCATATCACAGCACAGGTAATATTTTCATTCTACATCCAAGTATATATGGCAAAATCTTAAACAAAAGTGGAAATAGAACTAACCTTCTACACCATTGGAAGGTTTTTGTTATGAGACCATGCATGTAAAACCAATAGGCAAGAGCACACTTTAAAAACAGTGAAACTGAACTTGTAGTCATACCACAGATACTAGAATTGCTGCCATTACTTACCAAGCCAGCTATTGGAGTTGACAGACGATTGATCTTCTTAACAATGCCAGGTTTGATTTTGTTAATCAAACTGAAAATAAATCATATGATTTTCTGTTACATAACTTTAAGCATGAATATCACTGCTTATTAAGAACTACTTCGCATATATTCCTCATTTATATTACTTGAGCCAAATAAATTTGAACCCATTAACAACCTTGCTTGTCCAATTTTTTCACCTGATTTCCAAAAAGCGACAATAGAGATCATAAAAGAGTTCATAAGAGCGAGAATGGAACAAGTCACAAAAATTGCTGAGAATGGCAACGTGAGAAAAATAAATAAATAAATAAATGCCTAGATAGGTGCAAGGAAAAGAAGATTTGTGTTTCTGCTAAATCAGTGGTGACGTTAATCAGACTCAAATTTCCCATTTAAATATTTTCTTCTGCTAAGAGTTCTGACACAGAAGATACAAAAAACGTACCAAAACACTAATTTTCAGTGATTAGTGTAAAAGCTCTGATATTCCGATAAGCGTAAAAAGTCAGCATAGTCTTCATATGCTACCAATACCAGTATGATGTGTACAACAATCACTTTTGGTGCATATGACTTACACATACATAATTTGTGTTCTTCCTAGTCTTGACCAGAGGATATTACATCTCATAATATCACTCATGCTTTATATAGAATTCATAATTAAACTGAGAAGGTAGGACAGATTAAAGCATCCCTGTTGAATGCACAAGCCCAAATGAGCATGTTGTCATGCAGCAAGGATTTGAACATCACTGTTTATTAGGAAATAATCCTACAGAGGATTCCTTGCACCTTTATTCCCTGTTTATCAGTCATGGAGGTAGGGAGATACCATGGGAGTTTAGAACTATTTGTGAGAAAAGGCATTTTTTGCTCAAGTAGAAAATATATTTAGAAAATAAACAAAAAGAATAGAGTTTATGTATACGTAAGTGTATACATAAATGAAATGGAAGAAAGATTTAAGTGACTGCAGAAGAAGAAACACAGGCAACAGGTCCTGATATTTTTCTGCATTATTTACTGAAAATACGTTTGAGTTTTCCACAAAAATAGTCATCTGTTGAGGTGAAATTCATAATTCATATATATGTGCACGCACAAACACACTTCTTAAATCTTCCAAATGCACATTTATTATTTGCCTTATTTTACTTAAGAACATAAAGTAGCATGAAATAGGGAGAACTTTCATGTCTTTCTTCCTCTAATGTATTTAGTAAAAGAGATTTATAAAGGTATTTGTAAACAGATATAGTGTAGCATCAAAGGATTTGTGAGTCAGCTACTGATCAGTCAGTTAACATATATACACTTGGTCATCAAGTGGGTCAATCAAGCCAACTGGGCTACCCTTGGATTATAAGGTGAAAGTATAGGTTGGTCTGCTATAGTTTGTCAAATATCCATCTCCAGAGTTAGTGCATATGTGGACTAGTCAGGGCATGGGGGAACCAAGGCAACAACAATGCTGCATCTAATTTGTCTCCACTATTTAAGATCTGCTGTTCTGTCTACTTCAGTGAAAACAGGACATAGGAAAACCTTTCACACTTTGCTGTTCTCTATTTCCATGGAATTTCTATGGAAGTCATTTATCCCTTGACTTCAAGTATGTAAAATTTAAAAATTATGATATGGGAGGACGGCTATATGATTGAGTGTAGTATAATTAGATGTCTTTACCTTTAAAAAAAATGTTGCATGCCTCCTAAGGCAAGTTGCTCATCTGAAGAGATTATAGGATGTTTTTCTTGCATGTAACTATTAATTACAGATAAATTTAACTAATTTACATTTGGCAGATGGAAGCTTATATTCTTTTGCCAAAGACGTGTCAACAATGAAGATATCAGAGGGTTAGAATATATCAGTTCATTACCAATTCTTGAAGACACTACTAAAAAGTTACAGTTGAATACAATACACACCCCAATAAGTACATACCTAAAAAAATAACTTAAAGTATAAGCTACTCTATTACCAGATTCAGTCTATTACACATTTGATTACACAAGTAATAAAAATACAAGGTCCATCCCTAAAACATCATTTAATCTTAAAAATATATTGTCTCCTTCACATCACAAATTTAACTGCAGAAGCAACTAGCAAGATAGTCTGAGAGGTGATGTGCCCAAAGGAGAAAAAAGAGAACAAACAGGAAATGCAATAATATTAACAGAAGGAAAGATGCAGTAATGTTGCTTTTTTTCATTTACTTTGGTTTTGTGATATACGCTAAAAATAATAACTCAGAACTGTATCTTTATAAATATTTTCTTGAAGTTGACTTGGTTAAACTGATCTAAGAGTGTCTCTGAGATTCAAAGTATCTTTTAAGCATCACTTGCAGACTTCTAATAGGATTTCTCTATACTGACATTCTAATTACATTTACACCTTCTTTTCCTTAAACCATAAGGAGTTAGCACTGCTTCCAGTCCTGGAAACCTATCCTAGTAAGTAGAGATGAAAATTACAGACAAGTTGAAGAGACCCGATGAGTGGATGTTTTACACCTCTGATATTTTTAATTGATAATTTCATAAACTTCAATTCTGAAATTAAGTACTTTTAAAAATAAATGTTCTATGGGTGTCAAGTTCTCTGTGAGGAATAACTCTTTCAGGATTTAGAGAACAGTTAGCACATGGAGTTTATAATTTATTGTAGAGAAGCAGGGAAACCACCACCACCAGGTTGACAAGTAACTGAGTGTCTTGATCACAGCCATGCATAAGCTGGAAAGAAAGTCCAGTGATGCCACAAGCATTACAGCCAAAATAATTAATCAACAAGCCAGAGGATTAGCACAATGTTCCCCCTAAGACATAAGGAAGTGTGTTGGATAACGCATGGAATGTGTAGATCTAGAAAGCGGATATTTGCTATGGGAAGGAAGAACAGCTTTCAAACAATATACATTTTTATATGCTTACTTCACAATATTTTTGTTACTTAAAAAAATCCAACAGGCCAAGAAGGGAAGAGGCCAGCTAACTGAGGCATTTTTGCATAGGTAAGTCAATACTCACTCGCACAACAGGACTCCATTTTCTAGAGCTGCTCGAAAGTCTTTGGTTCCAAAGCTTTTCCCAGTAACTGTCTATAAAAATAATAGAGAGTTAATTTGACACATGCATACAAAATCAGGACTAGCAAGAACATCTGAGAACAAAAAACTTCTTCGGTTCAACGCATTGTTCATATTATTTTTTTAAAAAAAATATTAAACTTTTAAAAAGTCTTTTAAAAACAGTTCTTTGTGCCTCAAAAGAAGGCAGATCCAACATCTTCAAATAGTTTCCGCTAGTGTAACACAATCTTCAGCTAAGTTCTGTGGGAATACTTATTGTTGTTTTCTAAAGCAATACCAGCTATACTGGAAAGCATAAATTAAATTTGAAACAGAAGTGCTAAGAAAAGTCTTTTATCTCCTACTTCATTTTACAGCTTGTACACTCATGATATCTGGCATGAAATATTTTAATAGTTTTATAGTTTTGTTTGTTTGTTTTTCCCCCCTCCCGCCACTTGCACTGAAGGCAGTGTGACTAAGGAACCACTCTAAGGAACCACTTTGTTACCACATGCACATCAATTCCCATTAGCTGACAAGTGGTAAGACTACACTAGTGGGGCTACTTTATATATACCAGGTGAAAAGCAGTGAACAAGAACAATGTCTTATAAAGGACTTAAGATACCTGATGCCAAAGGCATTGCCTACAGGTTTGCAGCAAAGTTGTTTCCCACAAAAGAGATTTGCTTCTGGCATTAACCCCCTCCATCTCAAAAGAGACCATCAACGAAGTATCCATCTCAAGCCTGAACTCATTGAGATTCTTCATACTAGATTCCCCCTCTGCACAAGTCCCTTGAAGTGAACATACTTCGCTGATTTCTTATCAACACTCAGATTAGTAACACACACAAATCAGGAAGGATGCAAAATTTCCAGAATAGCCCAAAAGCATTTTTATCTCAGTTGAGTACAGGAATCAAATGCTAAGAAGGGCGTTTATTTTTGCTTAGCTCAGAGGTCTCCAGGTCAGCCACTAGTTTATTACAAGCCTTCTTTAGAGGATCCTGACCATCTCCATCACTGAGCAGGACTTCAGGCACACAATAAAAAGTGCTGTGTCATCCATGTGCATCCAGACCAAAGTTACTGGTTACCACAGTAATTAAAGAAATTAGTGGTGGAACAAATGAACAGTGTTTGGTAAAAGAGCAAAGGAGAGGACACAGCTCTTTAAGGAGCTGTTAAATTATCACCCTTTCATTTTTCCCTAAATTGCTAAAGGAATGCGTGCTACCACTAGAAAACCGAGAATTTAAGCGGTTGGTTTTTACATAGGGTATTTTTTAATTTCAAAAACTTGAACTTCAATCCCTCTATTGAGAACAAAACTAGATGTTACAAAAATAATTTAATGGGTTTAAGTTCTTTTCTAGGACTCGAATCAATTCTTAGAGTCAAAAAGTTATTCTCATTTTAGAGTTTTCTCAGACATCTGTGGAACTGCACGCTATATTTATTTACTCTTAAGTCACACAAGCAATAGACAGTGAGATGTTTCTTTCACCTAAGGTAGCTGGCCAAAGTTTGGGCCATTCCAAAACTGCAATGACATATGTATCAGCAAATAACCTTTATGCTGAAATCCCTTGCAAAATTACAACTGCATGTAACTAAGGAGGTCACTCCTAAGAAATTATTCTCAAGAAGCCAAGGAAGATGTGTCACTGAAGACACATTAAACTTCAGCATAGCTTCGCCACAGGAGTACCACACTACAATGCATAATCACGTTTTTATAGCACTTTTTCATTTTCTAAAGTTATTTCTAAGCAATTAAAAAAAAAAATAAACAAAACAACAACTTATCCAAAATAAGTGTGGAATATTTTTGACTGTTACAAAGTTTTAAGATGAATCAACTCAGATAAGTCAAAGCCATCCTCAAACTACAAGAGTCCAACTTCAGCACAAGATTGTAGATGCTAGTGTTAGCCTTACAGACCTCTTAAAATCACATTAAGATTAGAAGATATTACACTGAAAGCCTTTTGACTAAGTTATTTGTGCAGCCACTGTGGCAATAAGCATTGATTTGGTATACAGGATGGAGCTGTCAGGCTGATCTCGCAACTAGCAAGTTTTGGAGACTAAGTGGTTTGTTTACATTAAAATAAAAGCATCAGTACTGCCAAGTTCAGCTTTATTAATATTGACTTTTAAAGAATAACTACTAATTAAGTAATTAAGAGGTATTCTCAAGGAACAATTTAACACTGATGGCTTAAAACTGAAACATTTTCCAAGTTGCACAATATCTTGAATTTGTTGATGTCAGAAAAAGAGTAGTACTCTGTTTTAAAATAAGTTTTCATAGAGAGAACATTTCTTGCAAAGGATTTTTATCCAGCTTATACCCACTGCAAGGCATCAAACAATTGTAATATTGTAATCTACATAGGAACGAGATACCATTAAAAAAATTTGAAAGCCATTGACCAGCTTAGATGTCCCCAAATTTTAAGGGCCTAAGTAAGACAAAGTGAATAACACCCTGAGATACTACCTCTTCAAAGAATGTCTATAATTTGTGAGTCACTGTTTACTCATTAAAACTGGTTATACTGGGTGTGGTATTCTTATGTAATAGAGATAATTGATTTTGGAGATATTTTCAACCACTTAGGCCATGTGATCCACCAAACAATAAAAGAAACATCTCCCCAAAGCATTTTTTATCCATGTCTGAACATAATCTCTTTAAATTATGTCTTTTTTTTCTCTCCTTCCCTCAGCTGAATGCATTTTGCTTCCTTCTGTTTTTAATAGAAAGAAGGCAATGACATAATTAAAGACTATATCATAAATCACATTTAATTGCTGCAGTAAAACAGTTTGATTTCAATTTTGTAGGAAAGCGTCCCCTAATGCTTTGGTAACTTGCAATTGCCAGGTCTGTGCAATTTACTTCAAACAGCATGTAAATCAAGACTTTACACACACATACATGCAGAGGGCTAATTTAACTTCAGGTTTGCTATGATTTATTTAGGAAGCAAATCAAGAAGAAGTAAGCAAAGATAAACCATTCAAAAGATGTCATGACATCAAAATCATGAAGGACTGAACAAAAAACACATAGCACAGAAGAATACACTGTTATATGTCTGAGTACCAAAATTAACACTGAGTACATTTCAGCTTGTCCTAATAAAGGCCAAATATAGCTGATCATAATGGGCCTTTTTTTTTTTTTTTTGCCTTAAAAGCCATTAAGAATGGAAAGATCTTGCAGTGTTAATAAATAATGCTAATGGAGTTCACATCAAATTGCTTCCATGATTTAGACCTATATGAATGACTTCCCAAGATAGGCAGCTGTCCTGTAGGACTGTAGAAGTTTTCATGTGTATTGGCTTCCTATATATATATATATATATATATATATATATATACACACACACACACACACGCCACACGTACCTCACACAAATGCAAAGTACTAGCAGATTTCTCACCTTAATTTTGCTGTGGTGAAAATCATACAAGCCAGACTCCCCATCCAGTACAAAACCAACATCACATATCTGGGCATGCTGGTTAACTGATTCTCCATCACAAACATGTTAGCTGCTAAAACCCAAGAGGGAGGCATTCATCATGCCCAAACCATGGCCTGAAAAAAAGTTTTACAGCAGAAGACCCCACAATCCATTTAGTCTACTCTGCAGTTCATGTCACCAGTTCTGCTCTCTTGGTCTCATGTTCAAAGGTCCTCTAATACAGCCCCATTTAGACCACACAACCTCAATTCAAGCAAGGGCCCCACAGACTGATCCATGAGAAATGGTAATTGCACCCATGTGAAGCATGCAACTCCCTGATGTAGATCTGTAGGTTAGGGATGGAAGATTCAAGATAAATACCAAACCATTTGTGAAAGAAACAGCCTTAATACAGGATTGCACACGGATCCCACTGGGCAAGAAGTTAATCAGACAGTGACCTCAAAGACACTGAATTGATTTATGAACTTCAGGTCCCAAGCTTAGCCTGCAGCAATAAAAGCCAAGTTTACCATCATGCTGTAGAGATGATTGTTAATGTTCTGTAAAGTGGGGCACTGATATGAATCTGATATTGTGGTACAGTCCCTACTGCAATATTTCAGCTATGTGTGCCAGTTTCCCTGGGTTCTGTCACACTGCCTGCCTCCACAGAGCTGGGTCTGTGCCAAAAACTAAAGAAAGGAGAGATCACCTCACATATGCGTCAATGTCTGAATTATTACCTTGCTAATGGCCTTTTCTTCTTTTTTCAGTTACCAAAAAAAAAAGTGGATCAGGTTCCAGGGCAAGTGGCTCTATCATTGCATAATCCTAGCATTACATATCTCAGTTTACAGCACTCATTTAGCTCTAACCGCCCCTATCCAATGTATCACTCCCAAACTGTACTGTTACTGTGTACAGTAAGATGCACAAGAAGATAAATAGACTTCACCCACAGCCAACAAGCAAGCATTCAGAAAACTCCCAGTGCTCTGGCATCTGTATTTTTTGGCAGGACCTGGAAGTAAATCCATGGCACATTTTATACCACATCTTGAGTCCAATTCATTTTACCTACTGTTGTCAGTAACATGTTATATCTCAGCCTAACAGATTTTGCCTTTTAGGATCTGTCAGGAAGCAAGAGGCCTATATCACAAAACCAGTAGGTTTTTATTTGTTCATTTGTTTTTCCCTTCCCTTGCAGGAACTGGTGGTTCTTCTAGATGGTGACAATAAGCACCAGCTTTGTGGAGAACTTCAGATGCATTCACCCAGAGTCTTGCAAAAGGTCCTGCTCCACCTTTCACAACTATTTATAACCCTTCTTAAGTATGCAGGAGATGAGCTTTTGTCCTTGATCGGTAACTGTGAACAAAAATACTACCATTATCCCTTGAAGCAAGGAGCTTGTAGTTGTCCACCTTTGCGGACTTTCTGTCCAGTTTTCTCCTCCCCATTGTCTTCTTCCTCTCTGAAGAGAAGTCTAACATCACCACAGTTCGCTGCAGTAGTCAATGTATTTTGTTCAAAACCTTCCAAAGGGAAGATGATAGGGACCATATTTTTTTGGGGGGTGGGGGGAGGTACACAACCTTGAACAGAGAAGTGGCTAAATTAGGCTAATGACCACCTGGGTAGAATGCCTTTGTCTTTGCAGCAAACAGACAGACCAGAGAGGTTACTAGCTTTCTCAAGACCAAGCACTCAAAAAGAACAGCTTGTTTCTGAAGCAAGCAGGACCTACCTCCTTGAAATTTTAGGCCCTGGGAGGAGTAGGCATTTATATCTTCCACCCGTAATAGAATTCTGCTGGCATATCATCCCTGGTAGCAGGAGAGATGCCTGGTCCAAAGCAGCCAAGGAAACCATGCTGCTGTCTTCCTTGCCTATCACAATTTAGTTGATGGCCCAAACTCCTGAGAGGCTAAGAAGTGCTCAAGAATCAAGAATCTGGTACCCACAGAGGCTTTCCTTATAACTGCCCAGCAATGAATTTATGGCACTGCCAACCCTAATAACTTCATATGACTGAAGAGCAATGTCTGGATTTCTGCAAAAGGAAGCTCCTCCTCTTTAATTCTTCACAATTCATTACTAAAACCCATGACAGGCTTGACTGCACTGAAGAAAACAGACAGGGTGCCTGGAAATAACAGCAAGAGTAAAAAGGATGAAAC
Source organism: Oxyura jamaicensis (assembly GCF_011077185.1). Classification (NCBI taxonomy): domain Eukaryota; kingdom Metazoa; phylum Chordata; class Aves; order Anseriformes; family Anatidae; genus Oxyura; species Oxyura jamaicensis. The sequence continues at coordinate 161,100,209 of NC_048893.1, forward strand.
CGATTAATATTTTTGCCATTGATCATTTACACTGGTGCATGTGAATGCTCCCCTTTTTATCTGTAAGGCTTCTGTTTTTCGACTGGAATAATTCCTGCTCTATTGCTCAATGCAGAGATGTATTGTCCTGCTTAACCCCATACCCCAAATCCCTAGACATAATTTTGGTTTAGAGGATGTGGAAATCTTTCAATCTTCAGCCAAAAATGCCTTTGATAACAAATCAAACGGACATTTATGAAAGGAAAAGACTGATTATTGAAGAAGTCTTACTGCAATTTTCTATCATCATCATAATGATGGGGTCATATTGTGGTATGCCTGCTGAAAGAGTCATGCCAAGACTCTTGAAATAACACGTAATTTTTTTTTTTTATTATGTACAAAAGATGAAGAAAAGCAATGGATAAGGGAAAAGCAAGGAGATGCATGTTTACTGGTATTCTAGGTATGAGAAGTGCAGATCTCTTCACATCAGCTGCTTACACTCTTTTTTTATATGCTTTTTCATCTCTTCTGCCAAATTCTGAGGGATGAAAATGAAGTCTTCATTCCAGTATAAGGGAATCCCTGACTTAGGGGAACAATACTGCAGAAAGAGCAAGAATATTTTCCATAAACATTTGAGATCAAGCAGCTCAGTAAAGCTTCCCCACCCCCAACCCTCCCAAACAAGATCATCCCACAAGTGACAGCAAGATAAATAAGCTTACTGTTGTTTATATTGATGACTGTACTGACAGCTGTCAAACTAAGAAAAAAACATACATTATTTTGTTTGTGTGATAAAAAATTCTCACTGTATAGGCAGATTGGCAGCATAAAGTAAATGGATGTAGGTGTACCAGTATGACATAAAACTTGCAAATGTGAACTGAACTTAGAATTACTATGAATCTCTGGAAAAAAAAAATCCAGTCACTGAGATTAATATAATAATATCAAAATAAATCAGATATGCCTATAAATTCTACAAACAGTTTAAATGTACACCATTTCTCAAGTCACCACCCTAATTTATGCATCCTGACTTCAACTTGAACAACAATTCTTTACAATTGCCTGTAGTGACAGAACTAGGGGCAATGGTTTTAAATTGAAAGAGTGGATTTAGATTAGATATCAGGAAGAAATTCAACTCAGAGGTTGGTGAGTGAGGTAATGGAACAGATTGCCCAGAGAGGTTGTAGCTGCCCCATCCCTGGAAATGTTCACGACCATGTTGAATGGGGGTTTTGGGCAGCCTGGAGATGTCCATGCCCACAGCAGAGGGTGGACTAGACAATATTTAAGGGTTCCTTCCAACCCAAACCATTCTGTAATTTATGTTCTCATGTGTATTTCCAACTAACTTCAGTTAAATAAAAGTCCACATTTATCTACATTCCCCAAAACAACAGAAGAGCAAGATGATTAAGTGTGCCGGCTGATACGTATATCAGTTCAGTTGGTGGTGGAAGCAGAGTCACAGTACCTTAACCTTAAAAGTCCCTAAGTAGAGAAAAGGATAAAGTTGTCTTGAGAAAAAGGTGCCCAAACATTGAGTTCACCCCAAAATGAGAAAGCCATTGATTTACATACATTTAAAAAAAAAAAAAGTTTTCTGAAAATTCTCCTTTCAAAGTAATTCACATCATAGACGGTAATGCCCTAGACTTGAGACTTTTTTTTTTTTTTTTTTTGGCCATAGAAAAAAGAAAGGTAACTTACCCAGGGAACAAAGTTTATAAAGGAACAGTTTCTAGAAAACTCATCTACTAAGTTCACAAGAGAAGAAAGGAACATAAATTCCATTTTCACTGGTTACATATCTTTTAATGATCATGTTTCATAATGTACATGCTCTCATGTTAGCCAAGTTTTCAACTCAACTATTGTAAAATTCATTTCATATGCCATTTCTTAATATATATATTTTTTTTTTCCCCGAAACATCTACTTCTTCTTTACAGCATTCATCGTTACCTGACCTGAAGTTGTTCACTTCTCCAAGCTAAGGAATAAGTGATCAAAAGATAAATGAATCCGTGAATAGCTGAGTCTCAGCTGGGCTTCTGTATAGTGTCAGCCTGGGTAACACCAAACACAGAGATGTTGCCCTGAGTAGAAAAATCAATATGTTCTGAACAACTCCTTAGGAGACTGAAATAAAAAGGCTAGAAAAATATCAGCAACAAAACAGCTTAGAAAACACTACAACAGCATACACAACTTATGAACAGAAAGCTTTGCAGGGCTACTCAAGCAGCCCTGAAACTGAACCAAAGCCTCCTTTCCCCCTTCATGCTAAGTGAAAGGTTTGCATTTAGAAAGCATCCCAGATGACTTTGTGCTTTAATATGGCACTAAAAATGAAAATGTACCCCCCACCATATCCCCCCTCACACACCACACCACCTCTCGCCAGCCCCCAAACTCCTATAGCTATTGACCCGTGGGTTCCCAGCATCCACAGATCCAAATCTGTCTATCCACAGGATACTGTGGAGATGAGATAAGGATAACATCTGGACTTCGTTCAGATTCCTGAGGTTTAACATACCCAAAGATCCAGCGATTCAGCACCCCAATGAGACTGGTAGTACATGACTCATGAGATGGCTGGCCACATGCTATCACAAAGAACTTGGAGTTGGAACAATTAAAAAAAAAAAAAAAAAAAAAAGCAGAACTATGAAGAACTACGTGAAATCTCTCCATACCATTGTTTTGGCTAAAGAAGGAAGGAAAACAGTTTATGACAACAGCAGCACTTGGGTTTCAAATGAACAAGGAAAAAAAAAGTTTTCATACATTTTCAGTTAAAATAGAAACATTACTTGAAATATTAACAGGTAAAGGTATATTAACAGATACTAACATCACATTCGTCTAGGAAAAAAGTAAAGAAAGGATTAAAGGAATACATTTTTGCTGTAGAGGTACTAAAATCACATTTGTCTAGCATGTTGTTGTCTTAGTATTTTTAACTAACATATCCACTTTTTTGTAATTGAATCTTTAAATACCTTATTCTTGGTAATGTAAAAAAAAAAAAAAAAAAAATGCAAGCTTGATGGTTGTATTTCCCAAGTTCATAGACCAATTTTATTATTATTATAATTCCAGGCCAGGGAGTATATGCTGCAAGTTTCAGTGCAAGCTTTTAACTCAGCACTTATTTTGTAGGAAAGACTTTAAACAATGCATTATATTTGCTTAGAGCAATTAAGAAAAATATAACACAACTCCTATTTGTAAGCTGGTCTCTGTTGAGATTATTTATGCAGGTGGCATAGAGAGACAGAGATACCAAATGAAACATCCCCAACCAAAGCACATTTCAGTCCTAGATTACACAGACTGCTTTACTAGTAATTCTGGCTGCTACTTTGAGTTTTCATATAGTTTAAATCATTAACAGTGTAAATACAAACGGTTGTCCAAAGTGGATGGTCAGAACCACGAGCAAGCCAGAGTTCTAACAAGGTTTTGGAACCACATTCAGCACAAGGAAAAAGGCACCGGATAAAAAGAATAAGCACACAACATGGAAATGCTTCAGATATAATTGCTTTCACGTGTTTAGAGAGGTTATTCATGCGTGGAAGTCATTTCTTGTTATTACTGGAGATTTTTCAATCTTTTGAATTTTTCAGTCTTTACTGGAAGCTGTCTTGGTATGCTGCTGAAAGTACATGGTCTGAGCAAGCTGCAGTCAAAAACACTCACTCCCCCCCCCCCCCTTCTTTTGCACATACACCCACACTTGCACATATGCAGTTTGGGGAACCAACAGCCTTCTGACTGCATCTTCTCTCCTGTCTCCACATTCCCTAGCTTTCATATCTCCTCCTTACACATCCATGTTTTTCCAAGCCATTTCACTGGGTTTACTTAGCTTGTTAACAAGTCAACAGATGGGCAATGAGCAAAAGAAATTGTGCAGAAACTAGCATTTAACAGGGTCAAAAGACACCACTGAGGCAATTAGTGTCACATACAGAGTCTGGAAAAAAGCAGTCATGGCACCAGTTCTCAATAAGCTATGGCACTTAACATGAATTGCAGCATTTCAAATTCCAATGTTATCTAGTGACAGTTATGTAAGAAATAAACCATTAGGTGGAAGTTGCAGGAAGTAAAGCTGAGTTCACCGCTTTCAGCTATAGAAATATTATGTTCTTCTCTCAATTTGGGATAATTTTCAAGGGGAAAGATTATTTTAAGGGAACTCAATTGTTTTTACATGTTCAAATAAAAATAAAAAACAGGACTGTAAAGCTCCTGAATACTATTATGTTTAGTTTTCTAAAAAAAAAATAAAATAAAATTTAAATCTACAAATACATTTTAAGAAGTGAGAGTAAGCAGTAGAAGCAGCCATAAAGAACTGCGACATCAGGTTAAAAATATTTTTAAAGGATTATTTTTTTTTCATTAAGTCTCAACATTTAAAGGATTATAAACACACAGAAATAATTATATTGGGGTATTTGAAATACACCGTACGTGCACCAAGTCACTAAACTTGAAGTAAGGCTTACGAAGGCTCCATTTCCCACCGCTCATAGCAATATATTGCATTACAGGTAATGAGCTCCTAATATTACAGCATTTGATGGCACAGACCATTGCCACTGCCGTGCAGCACCACCTAATGAGAGACGCCAGGTACAACAAAGGACCAGAGACTGTGCTTACATGGAGTCCCTCTCTTTGGCAGGAGATGAAAGAAATTGCCTCTGGCAAAGAAATTAAATAATTGCAGACAGAGGAGGAAGGATGGCTACAGAGGAAATTGAAGTCCAAGGTAGCTGCAGAAGGATGTTGTTCATCTGAAAAGATGACAGGAGCAGAACTGGAAGAGGCAGAGTATTGGTCTGGGAAAAGGAAGAAAGAAATTAGAAGTTAAGTAAGTTTTGCTGACTAATTTTTCTCTCTGATAATGTTTTTGAGGAGTTCTAAAATATGAATGCTTCCCTTTTAAAGAATTTAAGGATAAAGAAATACCTGGTGAACATGCAGCAAGTTACTCAAGTGCCTTTATGATACTTTGAGAACTTAGAAACGAACATGCTCTCATACCTGACCAAACAGCTTTCAGCTTTTCAAGGCATCCTGTTCCAGCTATGCTGTGTTCAAGACCATCCTGTCATCTCATGGGAGATGTGGTCCCAGCCTGGACAGTAGCCTATGCTATTCACCCATTATTGCCCATGTTATCTTCCCCCAACCCCAGATGCCATTCCTTTGCAATTTGAAATGCATTTGCCTTCAAAAAGTAAGTCATTACTAAGAGAAATCAGGGATCAGGCTTCAATCAACCATAGAATCAGGACTTCACTCTTAAAGATTAAACATTTTTATAAGGTCCCTCTTTATGCATGACGCTGCCCTTTCCTGTCAAAAAGCTTCAGTCCAGTCAGCATTGGAGCATCTCAGGCAATTACACCACTAGCAAACTCTGGTTTTGCAGGGGTCCCTTCTGCCTGGTATTTCCCTTTGCAACACCACAGAAATGTCTGCAACTGTCAGAACTCTAGTTGGCCCAGCATCAGGCCACCAAGATGATCAAGGGACTGGAGCACCTCTCCTCTGAGGAGAGGCTGAGGAAACTGGGTGACCCCAAAATGAAGCTGCAAGTGGCAATTACTGCTGTGGCCACTGCAGGGGAACCACCTTCCCATCTTTCCTCTTAGCCTTTGCCACTCCCCACTCAACCTTTCTTTCAGGCTGAGAACTGACAGAACCCAAGTGTTAGTCAACCACCTCCAGCATGGCACTTCCTTCAGCCTTTTTATTGCTTCACCACACATTAAGCTTTTTTTTTTTTTTTAAGGAACCAAACTGGTTTGACAGAGTACTTCCCTCCTCACCAGGGTGTGTTTAGAGGAACCAAAGATAAGTCTGACTGTCATAGCAGCTACACATGGTTGCTATGTACACTGCCCAGAGGTAGGATTTAATAGCTAGTCAAGAGCAGCCAACCTCGCCCCCTTGTTTCAGAATACAATTATAATTCGCTTATATTATGACCTTCTTGCAGAAATCATAGAATCATTTAGGTTGGAAAAGGCCTGTAAGATCATCCAGCCAGACTTTTTGCTAAGGTCTCCTTGCAAACAATTCCATGCCCTGCAAGGGTGAGGCAGATTTTTTTCTAGAGTTTTCACTTGACCCCATTAAACATTTAAAGTGAGGATCCTCAATATCACTGAAATTAAACCCAATATTTTTGATATTATTAGACAATTTCACGTTGAGTCAAGGGACTATCGACAAATAGGATATATCAAGCAGATGCAGATAAATTTTTCCTCAAAGAGGGGCAAAGACTTAGACTCGTATGTAGAAGAAAGAGAGGGGTTCCAAGCTGTGGTGTGCTGGTTCATGTATACTCACATAAACTCCTCCAATTATACAGCCACACTGATTAGAAAAAATAAAAGTCCCACAAAATGTGCACACACACAAAAAACACCAACATGCAAGCAGGCAAATCATATAAGAAAATCTAATATCCAGAGTGATAAGAAATTCTTGGAAGACTACTTGGTTGCATTCATTTGTAGCATTAAGCTTGGGTATTTTAACCACAGAGGAGACACGGGTTTTGGATTATAAACAGATGCATGCACTTGGATTTTTGCATTTTTCACCAATAACTTCCTTTTGTCTTTAAAGTAATAATGCATTAAATGGAGAAATATTATCAATAATCCACGCAGTTTCTCAAAGTTGAAGAATATCCTTGTCACGAATGACAGATTTTCTTCCACTCTAGGCAAGATGCCTGAAGCATTTTGTCTTTGAACCCCAATGGCTTCCTATGATCTGCTGCCTTCCAGAGCACACAGAATGTCTGAAGTTCTGCCTAGCAACAGAGACAAAGCACAGACTGCCACAATTTAAACATTTTCCTCTATATATACTTCATGAAGTTATGCCAATTTCTGGTGCATGATCTGGTAAATGATTAACATTTCTAAATGAAATTTCCAACATTTCGTTTGCAGTTCAGTAAAGCAGCTGAAGACACTTCTCCTACCATAACAAAAACAAAACTAGGGAGTGTTTTTAATGTTAGGTCACTGCTTTATCAAAGCAGAGTGATGTTTTTGCTTTTTTTCATTTGAAACTCCAGACCGAAAGGAATGGCACTTTGTATCTTCAATGTTATTTCCTGTGCAAGATTTAATTTTGTTTGGGGGCATCACAAAATTATGCACTTTATTGGACACACATCCTCTTAAATATTTTGTGCCTGAACAAAAGGTTGGATTCAGCTTTGGCTTGAAGCATCCAGACACTACTTGCACAACACGCACAGACTAAAACAGGAATTATCCCACTGAATTAAACTAGTTGTCCATCCTACCCAGCATCCTGCTGTGGCCAGCACCAGGTATACAAGCATGTTCCCAGGCTACGGAGGGATGATACCAGTACTTTCATATTTAGAGTACAGGAGTTCTGGCCTTCTCTATAATTAAGTGGTAAAAGACGTGGATTAGGAGAGCAGCAAATCTCTTCACAAACAGTTCTCTTGCATCAGAAATCATTGCATTATGGGAAAATATCACCCACAACTTTTCCAACCCATCCTACTTCTGCATATAGCAAAGAAGTCTCTAAACAAGTAAGCGGCAAAAAATAATAATAGGAAAAAAAAAATGTGATATAGAGGAAACTTGGGGAAACTTGGGAAGTTTCCCCATAGAGGAAAACTATAGAGGAAACTAGGGGAACTTGTGTCCAGGGAAGGCTGGAAATAGCTGGAATATTAAAAAGGCATTGCAAGGATCTAATTATTTTATTATTTCTTTAAACTATGGCATGTAACCATGAATATGTCACAAAAACCTCACATATTTTAGGCTGGCCAACATTCTCTGAGACTGGTATGTCAATTTGAGGCCCTGCATTTATTTGGGGTATAAATTCACACAGAATCCGGGTGTAGCTTGAAAACTGATCTCATGCATCTTCTGACATATTCTGACCTCTGCTGTCGTAAAGTGGAATTTATTTTGACAATCTTTTTTCTTTAAAATACTGCCTTCAGCTGAATAGAGTTTTTCAATACCTGCAATTATCCAGAATAAAGAAATGATGGGAAAGCTGCTTTTATTTTACACTCTGAAGCACAAAAATTAAGTGCCCAAGCTTGTCTTTTCCCTTCATATTTCTATTATCCTGTCAACCATTATAAATTGCCAATTTGATTATATAAATGCACATAGGCTATTATTTTAGCATCTGGACTTGACACACACTACTAAGCTGTCCTAGCAACTTCTTTCTCTATGAACACATTGGTTTAGGTTTGTGCACTACAGCATTGTATTTTACTGGCATTATGACAGATACTAGCAAAGTCACACCTAGCACACCAATATACAGACCCTACTGCTAACACGAGCCTATGCAAACAAATAGTTTTAGGGTGGTTTTTTTTTTTTTTTTTTTTTTTTTTTCATTCTTAGTCTCATTGTCACTACAAAACTATTCTACAATAGACCAGCAAGCTTTTTTTTTTTTTTTTTTTTTCCCCTCTACAAGTCTAGGAAGTCGATGGTGAATTTTGACAGTACTGTTTGGAAATAAACTATATTCCTAATACTCCATACATTAATATGGCTGAGCACATAAATTTGGATGAAGGGCATCCATCATGATGTGCTACTTTTAACCCGCTCTTTCCATCATGGTTAAGACTCCTTCCAGACCTTAGTCTTAATATTAAGGCATGGACATTTACTGTATTCGTCACAGATGCTCAAAGAACATTTGCTCTTCCTCTCCCATCATAACACCTGACACTTCAAAATAAAACCACACAATTTCTATTAGACTTCCTGATCTCCCTCAGCTCTAAGATGATCAAGGTCAGATTATAAATACTTGATCAAATAAATACAAACCTCAGACCATATCTCCCATTAAGTAACATTTTTGACTGAGGAACAGAAAGACAGTGGCACAATGCCCAGTGCCACCAGTTTTACCAGTGAATGCACTTTTTAGTCCATGTTTAATTAGGAAAGAGATACCAATCTCAAACCAATAAGTTCACCCCGATGCCAAGAACCCTCCCACACGCACCATTCCAATAGTCACCCTCACATAGTTTTAAGGTTTCTTTTGCCTTTAGTTGCAGCCACCATCTGCTGGAAACTACAACAGCAAGTGCCTCAAAAAATGTTACTGCAGCTCCAGTAACAAATGCCTGGTTATTACTCTCAGCAGTGGGTTGTATCAAATACCGCGGATGTCCCATATGTTTTAACTTTACAATTAATATTTTAAAAATATGGAACAACTTTAAATAAGGCTTGTCAAGACATCTCAGTTTCCCACTCGAGGATTTTTACTGATAAAGACAACAGGTTTTCACGATCTAAGACAAAAGCCTGAATTCTGCTGTCAGTGTATAAAGACAGCAGTGTATAAATTGAACACTGCCCTGCAATTCAGCTCAAAACATTATTTACTCTTCTAAAGGCTGTTACAGAATCTGTTAAGTGTTCAATCAAAATGCCAAGATGCTATGGTTAGTTTAGTTTTGTGTACCAGAGTATTCCAGCAAAACTGTGATGAGAAAATGAATCATACCACTGTTTGTTTTAGGCTATTAAGTGAGAAGTCTTTAAGAAAGAAAAATTAATAAAAATGGAAGAAGTGAACAAGAATCCCATAACTAGTGTAATAAAGAGTCCAGAAAAAAATAGCAAAGACAAAAACATGGAACAATTTCTGTAGACATGCTAGAAGAACAAGGAAAGAATGGGTCAGGTATGGGAAGCTGAGTAAATAATTCATGACAAGATGGCTGCGATGTTCAGTTAAAGAGCTACCTGTCAGATTCTTCAGAGGAGCATAGAACTGGGAAAACAACAAGAGAGTATAAGAGAAGCATACAAGACAGCAAAGCCTGGGGAAGTGTCCTTAATTAGGTTCTTGCATGTTCTAGAGCACGCTCTATGTCATTAGCGATTCTTTTTAACTCAAAGGGCTGGAAAGGTCTCATTGACTGAAAAATATATAAAAAAAATAAAGATACGTTAGGCAAGTGAGGATACAAGAAGAAACTAGAATCAGAAAAATACTTAGCCTGATAACATCAGCTTCAGTTTCTATAAAGCTATTAAATATTGTTGACTCTCCCCACCTGCTCCCAAGCTGTAGATGTTTTCAGGGAGACAACACTCTGGTTTGACATGTCATGTAAATCTGTTTTTATCCTGCTTTGGTAAAATAAATGGTCTGGTACACAAGAAGGGAAACAATAGACAGGCTATAAATGGAATTATGTTATTCACTGGCAAAAAAAGATGCATAACTAGTTAGAGATAAACAGACTGTGGAAATCCAGTCTAGATAAAAGATCCCAAGACTGTGATGTGGCAGTAGGAAAAGGCAACACACATTTAAGGAGCATTTTTCTGAGGTGCAACATCAAATGGGGATACAGTACTAAACTGGATCCAAAAAGAAGTTGTTGCAAATTCCATGACTTTTTAGCATGTTCTTCACAGAACTGTGTGATGGACTATAACCATACTGTTTCTAAATCCAAACCAAAAAGCTGTGCAAGCATGGTAGGGGAAGAGAATTTGTCGTTCTAATCATAAATTGGAACATCAGTCTAAAAATCAGCAAGAAAGCATTCAGCAGAGCTTAGTTACAAAATCTTAAAATAGGACAACTGGACACAAAAATAGGATAATCCTGTACATCTCAAAATGATAAAAATACTTTTTTAATAATAGATTTCAACTCAGTTCATAGCCTGTTTTTATGCAGTGCTGCTGCCTTAAGTGGGTGCTCACCAGTTTGCATGCAGTTGTCCTGCTCATAGTTTGGTCCCAGCTAGAGAACACACTATTGCTGGCATCGCACTTGAAGACAAAGAGGCTTAGGAGGAATATATATATATATATAAATATATATATAATATATATATATATTATAAAGAGCTAAGATGTAGAAGGAACACTACTTTGCCAAGTTTATCAAAGCACAAAGAATTAGCTTAATTTGCAGCAAAAAAAAGATCACCACATATTAGGAAAGAAAAAATTAACCATACAAATTACATTTGTAATTTGACCAGTTTGCCTGTTTTTAAAAGGTTAAAAAAGATATATGCCAGGAATGGTCTAGGCATAAAAATATCCAGTCTAGGCATAAAAATATCCAGTCTTACAAGACAGTAGTCATGAACTATGTGACCTCTGAGCCCTGTATGCAATTTTGACATGAAAGACCTTATTACTCATTCAGTCTCAACATCTGAATACCAAACAGAGAGAAAACCTTTAGTTAAGCATGTATGCATTTGCAGGATTTAGGGCATAAGACAGAACAAAGAGGGTTTTTGTTTTGTTTGGTTTTGTTTTTTTTTGGTGTTGTTTTGGAATTAGGTACATCACAGCAACTGCTCAAAAAAAAAAAAAACATGATAAGCTCAAAGCAAAAAATGTCTACAATCAGAAGTTAATTTATAAGATTTACAGTCTAAAAGAACTCAGAAGTTCAAACATATGTTTCTTATGACTTGATGTTGTGAAGAAAAAAAAAAAGAAAGAAATTGTGTATCCATGAAGGGGGTGATCAGGTACTTCTCTCCACAAAATACAAGTACCTGTAATTATACAGAGTAGGATAATTACCATGTCTGAAAACACACATTTTAAGTGGCACTTACACTATCATATATAACCCAAACACCAGACCTTTTATAACTAATGTAATGTTAAAAATTGCATAGGGAAATAAGACTTATTAGAACTTAGAAACTAAGCTGCTGGCTGAATCTGATTTACGCACCATGATAAATTCTGCTCACAAAATAAGTCCCTCTACTTAATTCCCATCACTTGCTGGGAATGGGGGGGATAAAACTGACCACTCCTAATGCACAGGATTGTTAATAACGCATTAGGAATGGTGTTGGCAGTACCCCTGTGCTCCTCTCCAGCTATCTGCTGCCCTGGAACTACTGGAGATGCCTGCAGAATGGTGGTGGGTGCTGAGGATGCCTACGTACAGCTCAACACTTTCTGCATTGTCACAGAGACCACATAATGGTGTCAGACAATAGCAAAACAAACATTCCTTTTCCCTTCCACAACGTAGGGTTGTCTTGATCTAGGAAAAAATAAGTGACTGGCCTCCAAGCTCTGGTGGACAAAGTACTGTTTCTGGGCACCTCCAATTAGAGTTGTACAGGAGTAGGGCAGCTACCAGTGGAAAGGATTGCTACAGCTACTCCATTGTTTTATTTGAAGAACCACATAAGAAAAATAACAAACATTTTTGGAAGGGAACTTTCAAAGTAAGTTCAGGTTTGGACTTCATTACTTAGCTTTTGGTCACAGGTGCTATATGAATCCACCTGCTCAAAGCGCGTCAGTTTAGATGCACACAAAAAAAGCTATTTTTTTTTTTGCCACCTCAAGGCAAACAATGCAGAAACACCCACATTATCTTGCTACCAGAGGAAGGAATGAAAGAAACAAAATGGGACAAAACTGGATATCTACTGCTCATGTTTACAGTAGAGAAACGGGGTCAGAAAGATGAAATGAGTTGGTTCTGTTGTCTGTTCCACCTCTTCAGCGCGCACTGGCAGTGAGGCCAGCACAGGGCCCACATAACCCTGCCGCAATCAGCAGCAAGGACATCCTTCGCTACCCCTTGGTCTTGTACCTTGACTTCATTTAGTGTGGGACAAGGCTCAAGTCCCTGTGTAAGTCCAGTTCCACTGCTGTTTCAGTCCAGTACAACTTCAACACTGATTTTAGGGACACTTCACAGGACCCTAGTCAACTGAGAAAACCCTAAGGCTCGATGAGCAAATGTTTCATAGTAACAGCAGCTGGCACATAAACCTCAAAAAATCCCAGTTATGGAAGTCAAAAGCTGGTAGGTCAGAGGCAGCCCTCCAAGATTTTATCTGGATAAAACTTTTAAAGACACGCTAGCCAGACCCCTATCCTCCCCAAAAGAAAAATAAATAAATAAATAAATAACAACAGCAAACACAGAAAGAAGGATATAGTAAACACTACATATACAGATGCCAAATTCAGACCAGTATGTGTCTCTGTCAAAAGATGACAAGTAACTGTCAGTCCTTGCATCAGATTTGTCAATGGAGACTACAGGATAGATTTGGTGTCAATGAAGCAACCTTAATGGTATGGCTCATCTTTCATTCAGTAGTGTTCAATGGATTCAATGGCTTTCATTCAAAGCAAATTAAAATTAAGTAACATCCAAGAAAACCAACAAGGAAGTCATTCTTACCTACATGGAGGGAAAATATATTGAGTCTACAATATAGCTACCCAAAACAAACAAACAAACATACAATATAGTAATTCTGAAATCTGCATTCAATGTTATTTTAAGATTACTTATTCTGGAATGAAAAATTTCTCTTATAAACACTGATGGAAAGTTGAGAAACCCTGCAAAATACCTTCTGAATCCTTGGGTGACAGCAAGTCGCAGTACACCGCGATGGAAGGCATCATTCACAAGACCTTTTTTTAAGCCAGCTAAATGCTCATCACTTATGCTAGCTTTGCTTTGTGTAAAGTTCTCAGATTTGATGAAAATCTGAGTTTTCCATAACAACATTTCTGCTAAAAAAAAAAAAAAAGATAAAAAATACTTAATGTGAAAAATATTATGGCTGAAAACTTTTTGTAGCTCTTTATAGTAATTATGCAAACATTGCAAAGAATGTTGTACTACTTGAACATACATTATGTTGTTCAGCTTAACAGAAGATAACTGACACAAAATATCAACTTAGCTCCTTGATCCTATTTTTCTCCCCCACATAAATGAAACATTTGTTCAATTCACAGCATCTGAACTCCAAATACACATTTTTTCAGTGTGACATAGTGAGGGCTATTTTAAGATGCAGGAATGCCATTAATTTGTGCCCCTTAGCTCAGCAATTTGTAAATGATTAGCTCTAAATCACTGACACAAAGTAAAATCTGTCTAAGCCCATTTCATCCGACTACTAGCATTTAATTTAAACATGATTTCAAGACCTAATGCCAAAAAGACAGAACATGCTATTTATTATAACATTGAAAAGAAAGCTTGTGTGATAGTTATCTATCTACAGGAAGACATTAGCAATTAAAAAAAAAAAAAAAGCTTAAAACTCAGCTTTATTGGATTCCTGAGATTTCAAACAAGCACTACATTTTTGCTGTTAAGAAAGCCCCTGAGGAACAAGTCTAGCATGAGATGTCACTATCAAGCCTTTTATATGATGTAGGAAGGGAAATAAGAGTTGGACTGAGCACAATGCTTTTTGAACACCTATTTTTCTGGTTAGATGAGACTCATGTACAGGAGGTTACAAGTGTCTGCAAATGAAGTTAGAAATGAAATTATGCAGGAAAGAAGTGGGAAACTCCAGAAAGTTGATGAGAGTTTGGCTTTAAGAGGGAGGCTCTCACAACAGCAGATTTGAATGTGGCAGGAGACACTACTTTGTGTTTGTTTGTTTGTTTTAAATCCATGAAACAGACACACCTACAGCTTTTTTTTTTTTTTCATCCCAACAATTCATTAAAAGTCAAAGCTTTGGTCTGAAATGTAATGCCTTCTATTTTCTGCTTTGTTTTGGGCTAGCCTTAAAGGAACAGTGAAAGGTTTTAAATTGGAGACATCGTTCACCAGGAAATGCAAGTTACCTGCTCTTGGGCACCTGGGAAATGCATTTGTTTCAAGTTCCTCAACTTTGAGGGGAAAAAAAAAGAAAAAAAGATCTGGACTTGAAAAAAATCCTGCTATAATTAATGACTTGCTCTAACTTAAATTTAAGTTAATCGCTATGAAGGAACAGTAACAAAGAGTTCAGCACCACCAGATATTTTAAAGTAACAGCTTTAAAATGGAGCTCTAGTGGTTAACCAGCCCCCACTTCAAGCCACAAGATGTAGGATCCCATTAGGCTTAAAGGAGGAAAAAATAAAAAGCAGTAACCAGAGTGACATCACTCTGAGCCATAAGTAACAGATGTCTAAGGACACACAAGCAGCTGTGCAAGGCCCCTGTAAGGTTCTGCTCCTGCACCAGCCAGGATAGTGGGGCTGGAGAAGAGGAGAGGAGAAGAGAGAGGACACCTCTGGCTGCCTCTGCCCCAACCCATTTTCAAAGAGCAACAAGGATTTTCACCAGATATTTTCAGTTCACAACCATATGATGTCTGGTTCTTTAATGATTCTACAGGTCTTGCTTATTCAAATAGATGTAGAAGTCAAAGGAATACACAGAAGCGAAATTTGAAAAAGATGATCTAGAATTCCCTTCACTTAAAGCGAAATGTAGTATTCCCTTGTAGTATTCCCTTGTAGAATTCCTTTCAGTTAAAACGAATTTAGTCATCCAATTCATAATTTAAATAATAATTAAAAATCTAAAAGTTCACTTATTTATTTAGAAGAGCTTTCAGGAAGTTTTATATGTTCTTATCCACCTGAATGAAATCATAATAAGGAGGTATCACTCTGAAGCACAGAAACCAAATGACGATCGCTTCCATAATCTCAGAACAGTGATTTCAAATTTTCAATCTCTTCCACAGTAAGTGTTTTTATCTCCAATTGGCAATATTTCCTCACTTTTCTTAAAGAAAAAGAAAGTTCAAATATGCAGGCAGCCTGCTCCAACAGCTCCTAGCCAAGACATTCAGCTGGGCACTAGCCCAACTCTGAAGGATAACACCAAAGCAATCAGGTGGTTTAACATCCTATGCAAGTTCCTAGTGGTGAATTCTCAAATCCACCCTAACACATACAAGCAGAAATTAGCTCAAAGCGGCAATATGTTAATTCGGCATGATAATGAATTTAATGCTAACTTTGCTAAAGGAAATCACCAGGAGATAGGAAACAAGACAGATTTCAGGACTGTAGCATGAGCTAGAGCAGAAGGACCAAGTGAGAATATTCAGAACAGAGAAAACCCCACTCCACAGATGGCTTTTGATCTGGAACATAAGTGATATTTATTTGCTCTTAAAAACCACACACATACACACACACCCTCCTCCAGCCATGAGTACCTCTAAAAGCTGTTGTGGCAGACATTCGGCACCATTGAACCGTCTTCAACTTTCTCCCCCGCAAACTTAATCTCTGCCTAGCTAAACATATATTAACAATTGAAAACCACAAAAAATTATTCTATTTAGGGGGTAATTAATGACTTCATTTCAGTTTAGCAGCTGATTTTTGGTTGGCCTTAAACCAACAGGAGCTTGCAAAGAAACTATGACACGAGAATAAGATTCTGAATAATCTTGCAAGTTATTAGTTGGCAGTTTGATGTGGCCTTCAGACTTCAAAGGACCCTTTTATAAGAGAAGAGGACAAAGGCAGTGAGGCCTTTAACATCTTTAATGGTAAATAAGATAGAAAAATTGACTACGTACTAGAAAGCTGATGCTTTCTCATGAAAGCAAACTAGAAAGCTGATGAAAGCATATTAGAAAATACTGAACTTTGCATGAGTTTCATCAACATTTTAGGAACCTTGAATTATCCATCAGGTTTTTGATTAGAAGATGTCAGTAATTAGGAAAGTAAACAGCAAGTAGAATCCAGATAGAGTTTCTGCTACTTTCCTATCATCAGATGCTTGGGGGAACACACCAGATTCCAGCAGAGCTTTCGCCCAAACGTTTGCTGCCAGCTTAAGGGAAAACATCAGGTCCCCCATTCTAGGCACACACAACTCAGTAGTTTTCCTACTACTTACCCTTAAAGGCTCACTTTTCCCCAGTTATGAATGTATAGACATCCACTGACATTTTCTGGCATTAGAAAAATTGCATGTTAAGATCTACTACTAAATAAATACACTGCTGATAATTAGACCATGGAGAAACAAAAGGATCTTCCCCTTACAAGAATTCACTGATGAAAAAAACAGCAACAGCACATGGCTTAAAATTAACGTAGTGTGAAATGAAAAGCACAAACCTTTAAGTGGAAAGCTGCCTAATGTAATTTTCACAATTACCATTTAATTTAAGAAGCAGATCAAAGAAGTGCATCATTTACATTCTTCAAACATTTAGTTTTCAAGATCAAAGACCTCAAGTATTTCCAGACTGCATATATGGGAATAACATGGTTAGAGTAATGAATCTATGCAGAGGGAGAACATGAGCTGCCAGTTTTCTCTGTGCAGCAGTTTACCCATCATCTGAGACTGTAACAAGTAGTATCTGCAACAAGCATCATCAACAAGCACTATTTAACACTATACATATAAATAGAGGCAAGGAACTTTGGGCTCAAAAATAACATTATACTAATTTTCTGACTGCTGGAGACCTCTTTCCCTGAAACTAGCCACTGCTTCAGAGATTTTTCACAACTTCAGGCTGACAGCTATGTTTTAATAGCTCTTATACAATGTTCTAGAGGTCATTAAAGACTTTACTGCCAGTCATTGTAGGCTTTAACTAAAGCTGTGCTTTCATGACAGTGCTCTAGCCTAATTATGCCAGAAGTTCAATACTGAGAAGCGCACCATAGAAGTATGCCAAGACATGTCAGTTTAATTTTAGGTTAAATAAAAAAGAAACACCACCAGCAAAACTGATGTCTTAATGACCACTGGGAGTTGCTATAAGACACTGTGATCCAATTCAGTGTAAAATAGAAAGTGTCCTGGCACTTATATCCAGGAAACAATCACAACTTTAGTTCACACTGAAGATCCACGCTTACTCCTGAGGGCCTCCCAAAAAAGCAGCTCAGAATTCAAGATTAAAAACAGATTTTCTTGGCAGAAAACCAGAAAGCATTACAGATGTAAGACCTACAGTAAAGCGAGAGATGATTATTTAAGCTGAACCAGTAAACAGGAGCTGCTCGTGCAAGTTGAAATTGCTAAAACTTCTTACTAAGTTGAAGGATGTGACAACGACAGACAGGTAACATAACATCAACTATCAGGTACAGAATATTGCTGTATTAGAACATTCAATCCCCAGAGTTTTTTTAGTGAATAAGAAAATCCTCAATACATCACACTGCCCAGACTGGTCACAACTAAAAGGTGGATTTTTATCTTCTTCATGCTCCCTACTTTCCTTCTTAATCACAGGATTAAAGCCATATTAGAAGTAGACAGGAGGGGTTATGTAATGCTAACATTTATAGAAATGTAATTTCTTTTATTACACATCCAATACAGCAAAGGAAGGGGCATGTGAAGTCCACATCCCTACCTCTACATAGGAGAGGATTTAAGACCACTTGCTCAGAACAAATTTCTGATACACACTTCTCGTGGTAAGGATATTGCATTCCATAACTAAGACTAACAAGCTCTTAAGAAAGATGAACAGCTATTGTACTTTTACAATAGCTGAGAAATCTGTGCATTATCACAGAATGGGAAACAAACTTGTTGACAGACAAAACAAGTTACATAGAAGCAAATTCTGTACTTTAAATCTTTTCCCACAAAACAGAAAGGTGAAACAGCATGGTGTAACAGTCTTCAACTTGTCAGATGAAGAAAAGGATTAGCTGTGTCCAGCTGAAGTCAACTCACAGCATCCTAAGCTCAAAGGATGTTTATGGTGCACAAGGCTGTGGAATACACGTGTGTTTATGCTAGATCTAAATCAGCTCACACAGTTCTGTTACCATACCCAAACTACTTCACATACACAGCCTGGATTGGGCAGATGGATGCAGGCAGAACTCATGAAGGTCATAAGTCTGCATCACTGACAGAAATTAAAACCACTATGCACAATCTAAGCAACATTATACACATCTGTAGATCACAATATTGACCAAGTGGCTAAAAAGTCACTTTTACCTCAACAAGCAACCTACATAAGTGTCCCTTTCTGAAACAGGGATAAATGAAGACACATACATTTCTTTACTTGAGTGGAAGAGCTTGTGCTGAGATTGGGATAAGAAGGATCCAGAGATCAGGTTCTCTTCTCCACATCCTCCCCTGTAATAACATCTGTTAAGCTGAGCCTGCATCAGGTTATTGGGCCCGCAGGCTCTGCACAACAGGGTAAGAATAAAGATAACGTGGCCATAGCACAGCCACAGCATAGTTGGGTTAGAAACAGTGCTCTAAGGAAATTTAAAAATAAAGACCAAAGTGGGAAAGGCTGGCATACCTTTAAAGACAGCTGACAGACGCCTACATCCTTTCATATTTCACTCCCCCCATCTGAAAGGTAGGAGATCTCTTTGTCACACTATCACATGAGACACACCCTCTGCTCTGCCTCCTAGGCTGGCTGCAGAGGAAGGAGAAAGCAATCCTATGAGTCACTGCTGGAAACCTGCATGCATCAAACATCTCCTCACCAGACACAGGGAATTAAATTTAAGTCAGCTTCCCTACCAACTCCTCACAGACACTGGAAAAAAAGTTGCCTAGATCTCACGTTTTGTTACCATGATAGATAGGGTTCCTTCAAGAAACTCACTCACATGCGAAGACCAAATCTTGTTGCTGAAACATGCACTTTAAGCATTTCAGTCTGAAAAAATAAGTTGTGCTGAGAACCAGACAACTGATAGCATTGCTCTTAAGCACAGTACATCCACACAAGTTTAGAGAGAAAAAGAAGGAAAAAAAAAACACCTTTTTACTGTAATTTTCAAGGAAAGTCATTTTGCATAAGGAAAGATCAAAGACTGTTGTCACAAGATTTTAGTTGCTAGGTTAAAAATTATTTTTATTATATTTATATTATTTTTATTTTTTTTTTAGGTGGGGAGGTAAGAAAGAAAGGGAAGAAAAATAAACCACACATGCGCACACACTTTTTTTTTTTCATTCAGGTCTTACAGTAGGCTTCCATGCCCAATGGCAGATAAAATAGATGAACACTGATTTTACAAATACAAAATGAAAAGTCTAATAAATACATTCATATACTTAGAATACTCTGAGATGTTATTCCTCCCCCCTTCTCTTTTGAATGGAAAAAAAAAAATGCAAAACAATGTATTCAAGAAACCAGTCCTTAATACAAAAATTAATAACTGAAATACTCACAAGGCAAGAAATTCACTCCTCTAGGAAGAAAAAGTTGCTGTGTACAAGTAACCTTAGGAGCACATTTCTCATCTTCACTTCACCAACCTCTCTTTGTCATTTCCCCACAGCACAGAGCTCCCAAATGCATCCACTGACACTTGACTTGCAGAACTTCCTGGAGTCTTTAACGATGCTCCCAAATGAGAATACAGCCCATGTCTGCAAGACCTATCCCAAAGTCAGACAACTTTTGGATTTTATCAGATGCATGAAAGCTAGGCCATTAGCGAGCAAACTAGTGTCTGCATTTTAATGGGGATTTGTCTTTGAAAAATTCGTTGACACGTAAGGCTCGTAGCTGTGAAGCAATACCTTCCTGAATAATCATTAGGACAATGTTTATTATATCAGTCTTTTTTTCCCCTCTCTCTACAGCATCAAGCAAATGTCTGCGAGAGATATCTATCTGTACCTGGAGCTCACGCCTTCTTCCTCATCCCATTTTCATTCAGTCCGAATAAGAGCAGCTCCACACAACCTTTTTATTGGATGCAGAGAACTCACTAAGAAGATGCCCACTTGACATTTCAAAAATTATACGAAGGTACTGTAGTTAGCTCAGACAATCAATATTGCCTTATTACAACCCTTCTGTATTTGCAGACATACCTACAGCCAGACCATCTAGGTCATTTTTCCTCAGGTTTACATTTTAAGGTGAATCAAAAAGACACATTTTGTCAGTGAAGGTATTAATGCCAAAAGAAAAGGACACAAGGAGGAAGAGAATTTTTTCCCAGACTGGAAATGCAGCCTCACCTACTCTGAAATTGTACCAAAGGAAGCATTTCAGGGCAGTTCAACAGCTATTGGTAAAAGAAAAAAATAAAAATAAAAACTTGTACACACGAGTGTAGTGTCAAACCTTGATCTTAGCTTTTCTTCGTCTTCTCCACAGTTACTTTGACATCTGGCTTTCTTTGCTTGCATCCTTTATCACACCATGAATTACTAACTGTCAGTCATCTGACCATGTAGAAAGTCTCAGAACAATCTCTACAAGCTGGATTTTTCAAATTCCTTCCTGAAGGAAATAAAAGAGAAATAGCGGGGCTAATAAAGTACTTCCAGGAAAGCATTTGCAACTAGCACCAGAGATTAGATCTGGGATTAGATTGCACCCATGAACAGCAGGCAATTGCTGAAGAACAGCTGAGTGAGACAGCCCAATACCATCTAAAGGATATTCTCCAAAGAACGAAACTCCAGCAAGATGTAAAGGCTGCTTCTGCCATAACAGAAGATGCTTGATAAGCATATCAAATGCTTTCAAATACCTGGACCCAGAAACTCCTGGCAGAGTTTCTATTTAAAACAGTTTCAACTGTATTTTTAAGCCTTATGAAATTCATCCTGAAGATGTTATTTATGGGTGGAAGCCAGCCTCACTAATTCAGGTGTCTAGCTTATACCTCGACCCCAGGCGCTTGGTGAATGACTCCCAAGTCATATCAGGAAGATATACGGGCAGTGAGCAGAAGCGGGTGATTTTAGAGGCCTCCAGGGAAGGAGAAGGTTTGTCTCAGCTCAGGTGTCTGCCTCTTCATCTCCTCCATGGAGAAGTTGCACCAGCTGAGTTGCAACCAAACAGCTGCCACCAAAATGTGAGCTCTGCCACTGCCACCACTGCTATGAACACTGGTGGCTCTCACCTTCCAGGAGCCAAATGCTGCAAAACTAACATAGAATCCATTATTAGTTTTTGTTTGTTTGTTTATTTATTTTTTTCCCCTTTTTAAATTATTCTCTTTTATTTTACACATGCAACTACCCTAAGCCACAATTCAAAGCTCCAGGGGTCAGCAACACCCTAAATCCGGCTTGTGTGTGGCATCAAGCAGATACCTTTCACAGATTGCTTCTGTGCATCCTTATGTGCAGACTTATAAAGCTGATCAGGTAAAATAAGCACAGTACCTTAAACAGTTGAACACAAACAAACGCTACAGAGCAGGCCAGGTCTCCATCATCAAAAGGATGCACTGAACCAAATCACTGGAGGGTCAGAAACCCCACTGTCACCACCAGAGGAGGTAGGAGAAGTACATGCCAAGGGCTGCAGTTTCACCAACACCTCATTGCAATTACACAAAACCACAACCTTGTGGAACTTACTGTTGGAAGACAGGCTGGCCCAACACTTCACATTTTCTCTGTGTTAATTGAATTGATCTTAAGCCAGATATTCCTTTAGAGATGTTACAGGACTGTGATTTTTTTTTTTTTTTTTGCCTAACATACTAAACTCTTTCCCAAAGCTAGTGTATTGTGTTTATTTTCTAAAAATAGTGATTCAGAGCTGAATCTGATTCTTGCATTAACTGATAAAAAAAACTGCCAACACACTCTGCACTGGAAAACCATCAGGCAAGTCTATAAACCTCAGGCCGGTCTAAGATAATCCCAGATGTTTTGTACCACAAATGCAAAACACTGTTGAAATCAAGTTTCTTTTCTCGGTGTAACACAAATGAAGGTTTTACTACTAAACATTCAACTGGATGCTAGCATACTGTAAGTCATATCCAGACACCTTCGTCTTCACTCAAAAATATATATATATATATATAATAGTACTATAAAAAGCTAGATTTACGACTGCTTACAGCATGAGGAACCAAAGAACCTATTTTAAAATAGCTTATCCACTGCATTCCTTTAAAGTTACATTTTCTGCTGGATTGACAGCATTCAGCTATGTGAAGAACAGCAAAAACAAGACACTCCTTCCAAGGTAATTCACAATAATATGTAAGGTGTGTCAAGCACACCATAAATTACCAGAAGCATTTCTAGCACACTGTGTATGAGAACACATGCAGACTTATTAAACTGATGAAGATGGAAAGTCCATTTCATAAATGATAAAGTAATTTCAGTCTCATAAAAAAAAAAGTATTTTGTTGTTCCTAATTATAAAAAAAAAAAAATCCCTCCTCCAAGAGTGAAAGGAACTTTAAAAGACAGGGAGTGGTAGGGACAAGGAACAGCTGGAATGTATCTGGCTCTTAAAACACAATAAAACTCAAGTGTTTTCCAAAGCTCAGCAAGATCACAGCCTAATGTAATATACCAAAGTGCTCTTTAAAAACTTAAAGAATATGGACCAAAAAAAGGGTTTGACAAAGAAAAGGTGCTAAAAGCAAGCCCACTAATGTAGGGGAAAAAAAATATATATATATTCCTGAATACAGGAATCATCATCTCACCTCCTCCCCCAGACTACAGGAGGTAAACACACATGACCTCACAAAACTTAAGGAAGGATCAGGTCACAGTTCAAAAACAGAGCAAAACAAAAAAGACAAGAGGAAAAGAACAACAGTGACTCCACAACAGACTCTAGTTGGTAACCACATAAAACAAAAGAAAAAAGTTCCATCAAGGTTTTCTGTAGATGCCCTTAAACACCACTACAGTTCCCAAATCTACAAGACTTGTATGTCTCTAATTTCCGCAAGATAATTATTCCCCTTAAAGTGCCTGCAGATGCTGATTTCATGCAAAATATTAAAACACTGAAAACTAGAACGAGGCAGCTGTCCACAAAGGAAGCAGCCACACTTGGAGCTCAGCTAAAAGCTACACATGCCCATCACACACTGGTGTGAAGACTGACACAAGCATCTCAGAGGAATGCAAATATAGAGTTAACTTGACAATATATAAAACCCACCTTGTAGGACCTTGGAAATAGATCTTTTTTTCCCCCAGCAAATAAATCAGTCCTGCTTTTCTCTCAGACATACCTCTGTGAATACCAGAGATATCTTTCCCAAGCTCTGGGAAGCTCCTTGTCCCGTGGATAAGGTAACAGAGTGAGCAGTGTCCACCCAGCTAAAACAATACTACTGTCACCCTCTCCCTTGAAATCATCATTGCTATGCCTGTTTTATGGCATTTTGTCAAAATGCTTTTAGAGCCTGCAGCCAATGAGAACATTATTTCCAAGATTTAAATTCCTACAATATTTACTTAACAGGTATACCTCTGTAACAATCCATGTCTATATATTAATTGGATACACTTAGATTTACTCCATGCAAGGGTTCGCTGCCAAGAACCTACACACAGTAATGAAATATTGATGCACCTACCTAATGGGGGCTTAAATACTTCCCTTATGCAGAAGTGAGCCAGAACTTTGGTGGTATTGCTGTAACACATTCTCCAGAAAACAGCCCACCCAGGTTTTATGACTTGACAGAATTAGCCAGTATTAGACATGGGTTAGGCAGCACAACATATAGAATTTGCTTTTTCTTGCAAACATTTTTCACTCTGACACCACTGAGTACAGCGACTGGCTCTCTGCACACCATCTGAAAATACCTCATTCAGAAACAAGAAAAAAGCTTTTCATAATGATTAGTGCCACTGTAATAAATGCCCCTATGAGAACGGGATTTGAACAGAGTCCGGGCCAGCTTCTCTCTACAGTTATTTCTCCCATCTGCCATACCAGACTGTATGCATTAGATTCATGCTTGGGGGAAAAACAAAACCAAATAATCACTGAGGTAAGATCTCTATGCAAATACAGGAAAAACATTGCTGCTAGACCTCTTGCTACATTTGCAGAAGCCATAAAATATACAGTAGAAATGCAGACTCTGAACAGTTTCAGCAAATAGAAACATTTGGTGACCACATGTCAGAGACCATTCATTGGATTTGATTGCTTTACTGCTTGTCCAAACCAAAAGATTTTAGTAAGCAGTACTGGCTCTCAAGTTTTGTCCTGAAGCTGACTCTTTCTACCAAGCAACTCCTAAACTCTCTGGTTTTCAACTTTTCCAGGCAGAGGCACATGTACATACATGCACTTCTCTTTCCCAGAAGAGAAAAAAAAAAAAAAAAAAAAAAAAGCCAACTTCCAAAAGGGCAAGAGATGCTTCTAAATCACAAAGGAAGATAACTTTCAACTCTGAAAAGCCTACTGTAGCACAATAATAAATTAAGCTGTTCACGCACACAGCGGCATTCAGTAAGATCGGACTGTTTTGCTATCTGTTTAATGGCCATGGCAAGATTGGAGCTGCAGAGCTGTCTTCAGTTGCCCTCCAGATAGGCTGGGGTCTGTTCCTCTAATGCTGCCTAGTGAAAATGATGAAAGCCTTCTCTTTAGAAATCCCACCCATGCAATACCTCCCTCCATCAACACTGGGCAGTGCTGGCGATGGAAAGGCCTCCTCCTGTTGCACTGCAGCATCCCTGCATGAGAAACAGCCCAGGACTACGGGATCTTGTTTGCCACTCCAAGGCTGGCGTTCCCGATGACAGCATCAAGCGAAATGAGCAGCTTTCAGAACATCTGACTTTAATAATGCCAGATCAGTCACTGGGGGAAGAGGGTCAGATGGCGAGAGGCCCTGTAGCAGTTTGCTATACTAAAAGTGTCTTGGCCCAACACCTCCTTTTCACTTGGGTGATTCGTCAGAGTTGCTCCGTTTGCTTTTCTTTTCCTGGAGCTCTGCTGCTTCACTCCAACAATTCATTCAGGCACACGCTCACTTCCCACTCTCCCCAGCCAGGATTTATACACGGTGTACATTTGACTACTCTGAGGCGAGGGGAAGGAAAGAAATAGAAATCAAGCATTATTTGCCTCGGGGCACTCTAACTAAAGATTTACAGACTTTGTGGGTCAGGTTTCAAGTTGCTTTAGCAAACAATTTCAAACCATAGACATTTACCTGAAGATTATGGTTCATTTAAGAGACAGAACACAAACGTAAAGCTGAGAGGTTTTACAAGAGAACAGCCCCTCTTGAACTCCGCAACGATCCAGGGTGTCTGCAGGGAGAGGGCCCACACTTCACATTTCTTTACACACACAGACTTGGTGGTGGACTGCAGAGAGGAAGGGGTAGGACTGCCCTCCCACCTCCTGAAACAAGAGTGCAGGAAACACAGACCGGGCAATTTGGGATAGTTAATAGCTGGGTAGGAATGCTGGGTTTTGAGGAATAGCTCTGGCTTTCTGAAGCTATAATATGGAACAGAATGTAGTAAAATCATTGTAAAACCCCGGCTATTTCTAGCTTTGGCAAACACAGCTCTACCTTAAAGAAGCTATTTCTAAGCTGAGTTATTTCGGTATTTTATTCCAGTCTCAACACACTCCATATGCCCAGCTAAGGTGCTAAATGAAGGCCAAGCTGGATGTGATTTTGAGCAGCAGCAGTTGCTACACTCGCAGCTCAAAAGACTCCAAGAGCCCAGGATGCACAAACCCAACAATGCTGAGCAGTGCTGAGCTCCGGACAAGCCGTCAGCACAGGGGCACCCAAGAAGAGTTTGAGTTTTGCAAGAAAATCACTACTCTTTCTCCAGGATGAGCCTGTGTGCTAGACAGTCAACTTTCCAAGAGGGGCTAATCATCCCCAATTAGAGTTTGGGATACCAAGACAAGCAACAACACCCCCCTGCCAGTTCTCCACTGTACACAAAACCTCTTTTACAAGAGGCTGGGGGACTTTGCATTGTAAAGACTACAGACCTGCCTTGTCTACATTATCATAAAATATGCCTGAACATGAACTTGAATTAAAAAAAAAACAAACACACAAAACCAAACCACAAAGTCTCTCCTTAACAAATACCAGACATCAAATGCAATTTTTATTGTTATTGCTTTTAATCATTTTTTTTAATAGCATGGAGGTTTCAGCTGGGAGCAGGCAGAACATGGACCTCAGCAGGGCACGAGTTGCTTTCTCTTAACAAAAGCTTCAAGAACAGATGGGGAAAAACTTTTGGGGTATTCCTCCTCCTCTCCCCCCCCCTTTTGTTTCATTTTCCCTCCCGCTCCCTTAGACCTCACAAATACAGCTACCCATTCCTGGAGGGAAGGAAAAAAAGAAAAAGGAAGAAAAAAAAAGAAGACGAGTCTTTGAGCTCAGGTTTTCTGATTTATTTATTTTTAATCTCAAAATCTAAAAAGATCTTTATTGAAATACAGCAATATGCTAACGTTGATTTCATTAGCAAAGGGAAAGGTCAATGGTTCACAAAGAACTTTTTGCTCGCTATGTTAAATACCTATTAGCTATTGTTTGTATGCTTTCATCTTCCTCTAACTTTAGAGGAAACTGGCACAAAAAAAAAAAAAACTTACCAAATGGTATGAACTTGAAGTTCATAAATATCTGGGAATCTGCCTCACCCTCGGAACCAATGACTTAATCATTAGGAGTAGGTTTTGTTACAACTTTCACTCTCACTCATATGCATACCACTGCTTTGCACCAAGGTTCACAAAACCTTGGGATGTCTCATTACTCTAAAAATGTCTTCTCTTCTACAACAGAAATGGTTGGCCTTGTGTTTTTGGTTTATCTGGATTTAAAGAGTAGAGCAACACAACAGACCCTCTGAAATAAAAACCTCGTTTCAATTGAAAATAAATATTTACATTTCCCTTCAACACTGCAGAACTTCTAACATCCTGTTTATCAACACCTTCAGGTTTTTAAGTTACTTTGTTTAAAATAAAAGTTCATTCAAGGCATGAGTTTAAAACATTACTTCAAAATGAGAAAAAAAAAAAAAAAACTTGCATATCTTGGAAATGAAGTATAACCAGATAACCTAGAAGGGGGACAGAGGAATCTGAACATTTCCACTACGGACAAATAGCATCGACCTCACACTTATATATCTTTGCTATTGCTCCCACATGCTACTGGCAGGCAGGGAGATGCTTTTGTTGCATGGTAGAGCCAGCCAACATCATACAGAAAGAGATAAATCCCCAAACTCTTAAATTAAAAATTTCAAAGATGGTATACCCTCACCTTCAAGAAACTCTCTAAAATAAGCTTTGCAAATTAATATATATATATATATATATATGCAAGAAATATATATATATATACACACAGGAGAAAAGTACTTTAACAACCTAAACTCAAGCATATCTCTTAACAAAATTGACACCTGGGGATATCAGGGCTGCTTTAATTACCTGAATTCACAGATAGCAATTACACTTGAGAAAATCATTTGTGATACCCTTACCTACTTTGCTGTCAGTTCACAAGTCTCTGCCTTTCCTCAGTAGGATTTAAGCACTAGATGTCATTGTTTTACAGAGGAAACAAAGAAGCACAGACTCAGGTCTCCACAAGCTTGCAAAGATGAGGATAAGAAGTAACAGACCCCATCCTTTGGATATTTACTGCTCTGAAAGTTACTACAATCCTGTTTGTGACCACAGAGGTCACGTCTCCGGCAGATGGGTGGAAGGGTACGCAGAAGTAAGATGAAGTTACTTTGCTGTTCAAACACACACAGAGGGATTGCTGAAGTTCACCCTTAGAAGCACAGCGTGTCCCAAAAGGATGGACAGGGTCTAAAACCTCTTTAAGCAGCATCCCCACTGCTGTCCTCACTTACGCGTTCCCACCACGACTTGACTCACAGCGAGCACTCAGGTGCCTGTTTCCAACCTTTTCCCGTGCATTACTGTATTGAGTGTGGTGACTGCAGAAATGTAGATATTTAAGACAAGCTACGTACAATCAGACACTAATGTTTAAAAGAAAAAAAAAAAAAAAAAAAAAATGAAGAAGAAGAGAGGAGAAAAGTAAATGGCTTTAATTTCAGGTTACTATTTTCTACACTCTTTACAGACAGGAAGAGGAGCGCCTTTAATTCAAACCGTCTCAGAGCAAGAGCGCTAAAGAAGTAATTTAGGAGACGGTAGGAAATTGCGAGCCCTAATTACAGGAGCGGAGCCCTGCCAGCCTTTAATCGAGCCGTGGGGAGGGGGGAGCCGGCGGTACCGAAAGCACAGAACGACCCCTAAAAACAAAAACCAGCAGCCACGGCTGCTCGCAAAGAAACGAAGCTGGGGAGCGGGACCCCAGAGGGGACCCCAGAGGGGACCCCGGCCCCTTGGAGCGGAGCAGGGGGACCCCAGGGGGCTTTCAGCGCCTCACCTCCAGCCACCTCCGCGCCTCGGCGAACGCCGCCTCGCACTCGGCGTCCTCTCGGCACTCCATGGCCGGGCAGCGCTCGGTCTTCGGCCGGCAGCGGCCGCTGTCATTCAGCTGCCTGCTTTTAACGCTCCCGTCCCCGTCTCCTCCCTCCTTTTCTCCCTCCTCCTCCTCTTCCTCCTCCCCCTGGCCCTCGGCGACCGCAGGAATCCGAGGAAGCCGCTCGCTGAGAAACCGCACCTCGGCCCCCGCCGCCTGCCGGGCCGGCTGGGGACCGCCAGCCTTCAGGGGGGACACCTTGTTCCCTGGGCTGCTGCCCCTTCAGGGCTGACACCTTGTGCCCCCGCCGTCCCTTCAGGGCTGACACCACCTTGTCCTGCTGCCCCTTTCACCCTGCGAGAGACCCAGGCCAGCTTCTGCCACCTTCCCTGTGGGGAACCCCCAGGCAGAGCTCGGCCCCTCTGTCCCCCTCCTCAGCTGGAGGCTGCTTGATGCTTTCACTCCCAGTGCCACCGGTAGCACCCCGGCAGCCACTGCCGCTTTCCCGAGCCCCCACCTCCCCAACAGCTTTGGGACTTCACAACCCCAGGCATAAGCTCATGTTCGGGTCTGGAGCTGAACACCTTCCTTGGGGAGGTCTTCCTTGGGGAGGCCTTCCTCGACGAGCCCTTTCTCCTCCCCAGGCCCACAGCAGTCACCAGCCAGCTGGGGTGGCACCACACATTGCTGAAATTTCTTCCAGGCTGCCCTAGCCCCGGGCTTGTGGCAGAGCTGGTGTGCTGACTGAACGGCATGTGGGAGGGCATCAGCCACCCAGCGGAGCAGCTGAAGGAGGATCAGGACAAAAAGCCCTTCGCCAGCATGTTCAGGGGTACCTAATAACATTGTCACTTTCTATTGAAGGTGAACTTTTTCTAGTTGAACTTCTAATAGCATTTTTCTTATCTTTCTGTAGTACACCTCATTTCTGCTTTGTAGACCATTTTAGGATGGGAGTGAAGATTTTAAGAGATCATCTCAACATACCAGCCAACAAGCTGTTAGCCATCAGCGTCTGCCATACACAGAGATGTGGATTTAGTGGTACACAAAGGCACGAAAACCCAATGACACTGGCTGAAATAAGTTCCACAGCAGACAAAAATGATGTCGTTAGCTCCTCTCAGTGGTATGATTTAAGACATCTCTGATAAAAAGGCAGTGATGAGTGAAATTATAATGAAAGTTATAATTTTGAAGACCTTTGCTACTCCTCTTTCCCGCCTGAAGCCAGATCAGCCAGCCACAAGACTGAATGCAAGCCAAGAATCTGCGTTTCTCTCGAGTGGGAAGCCTGAGCATCAGAAACCAACCCTCCCACTCTCACTCGTTAGTGTTCATGACTGCAAAGATTAAAAAAAAAAAAAAAAAAAAAGTCAAAGCAAGTATGCGCTGCTGTAGGGTGACGTCAGTTTTCATTAGTTGCCATTGCTAATTTCTTTCTGGAGAACTCATGCAGTGTTTCCCAGCCTTTTTACTTTACATAAGAATAAGATGCCCACCCTTCGATAGGAGAAACCAGCTACGAATACTATCAACAATTTAATTTGAGAATAAAATTCCATGAAATGGGTTTGAAAAGAGGCCATGCTTTAAAAAGTTTCAATTATTTCTGTTTGTTTTATTGCACTTAGTGACTAATGAAATCACTTTTCCTATGATTAATGTTTGACATCTTAGATCAAGAACTTCAAGTAAATTTGACAAAGTCCTCCTTTTAGTAAGCTGCAAAGACCACAGCAGCTTTCCATCAGCAGTTACTCACTGAGAAACAAAAGCTCCCAAATGTACCATTTTTTTCTCAAAGTGAATTTTAAATTGTCTCATATAAATTTTCTCTGTAAGCACAATCAACTGAAGGACTTTAACATACCTTTGAGCTAACAAGCCACGAGACTCTTAAATCAGAAAAAAAATTACATATACCAGGCACGATTGCTAATTATTGGTGTCGAAAGTAGCAAACAATATCGCTCTCCACAAAAAAAAAAAAAAAAAAAAAAAAAAAAAAAAAAAAGCCTTGCCATGTCTGTGCTCCCACGGATAAGTGAAGCAACAGTTTGTCACTTCCTTTTCGTAGAGTGTTCTACAAATATTTGGTACAACAATATTTTCGATCAAGGCACATTTCATCCCCTCTCAAGGAAACTCCGTATTTTTTAAATGTGGGCTTGGTTTGTTTTTTTTTCTCCTTCCGTATCTTGCATTTCAATGACAGACATCTTCCTTCTCACGTAGTTTAAAAACTTGATGATGCAGCCATGACTGAAGGGAAAAACACATTGCTCCGGTTCTTGCATTCTTAGTTTCTCAACAAACCGCTCGCAGTATCATGGGAAAGCACACACCAATATACTTAAAAGAGCTTGAACAATCCCAAGTGCTTAATAGCAGCCCGGCTCCACTGAGGTAAAATTACAGAAGCGCTGAGTGTGCATCATCCCTTCACTCCTACATGCACCATTTCCATACGGTGATGTGCGTGGCCAGCCCGGGCTGCCGCAGCCCAAGAGGGATTTCCTGGCAGTCACTAGCGCTGAACGCCTGCAGCCAAACCGTGCTATACACGAAGGTGGCGAGGCTCTGGCAGGGCTGCACAAGTTTGGAAATAGAGCAGCATTTTCCCACGGAGCCTGAGCTAATGAGCAGAGGTTGTACAGATGAGGCAACGCCTGCACGGGCAGCGCAGAACCAAAAACAAGTGGCTCTGCGGGGCTTTTGCGCCCTTGGTGAGAAGTCAGCTGGATGACACATGACAGCTCTGTGCTGGCACCACACTCCTGGTACCCAACCTATCCAGGTTCTTCCCGTGCCAGAGATACTCCGACGCCTTGCAGATCCCTCTCCTGCCTCGATGCGCTGGTCTTCCCTTATCAACACACTTTCAATTCCTTCCAAAAGGAATGTTCACGAGAAAGTACTGACTTACATATTAATGAACACCAAAGGAAGGGAAGCTTACTCTGTGGACAACTGATTTGTAGATTACTTAGAGGAAAAAAAAAAAAAATCTGAGCAAATCCATACTGCTAATATACCCAGTATTCTTATTTGTAAGCTTTTCCTTGATATTTAAGATGTATGAAAAATGAAAATGAAAAATCCCACCTCAACTTTACTATTCTATCCCTGTCATTTGACATTTCCTTTGTCATAAATTCACTTAATCAGTCCTAATACTCAATTACAATTCCAGTTTTGAAGATATTTTGCAGTAATTGCACATCCCTATTTATTACTTAAAAATACCAACATCTAAACATCTGAAGAGCGTATGGTGTAAATATTTTCCCAGATAACTGATGTAGCTTTCAACTGCACTTCCTCTTCTTTCCCCACTCTGAAAGTGCCTTATCTATATTAACTATAGTTTAGTTGCTTAACTGTAATCCTCTGAGTGACATTTAACATAAAATATGCTCAACCCAATTATCTTGTGACAACCTTTATTAGATTTCCTGGTAAAGGAAAACAATGCAGTTTTTCTGTTTAATCAGGCCTTTGACTTTTATTTAAAAGCAATTTTCAGGGCTTCACTAATGTCCCTAGCAACATAAATACAAGTCTTAATGACACTGCCTTTTGTTGGGGTGAAAACAACACTCCAAAGGGAAGCTCATTAGTATTGTTCTTCCCTCTCACTTTTCCAGCCAGCTGACTTATAGAAGACAGACTCTTGTTGTTAGTGGATTCTCCAGGTGACATTTTTAGGCAAACACTCTGACTTCTCCTTTAGAGGGTAAAAGATGCTCTTAAGTGATAAAGCAGACTCCCAGGCCTCTTTCTTTTCAATAAAGAAGGAAAATTCTGCCAGATTACTTCTGGCATAATCCCCTTCCTTTTTCCTGCAATGACAATTAATAAAGAATTAAAGCATCCTCTGGGACGCTGGGGGTTCCATTTCCTTTGGCAGCAGTCTTAAGTGGAAGCAAACCCGAAACATTTCACTTCAAAGCAATAAATGCTTTTCTGAAATGTCAAAAACGTGCACATTAAACAAAAACCCACCTTCATAAGAATCCTAAAGCACAAGATTGCTCAGACAAAAATAAATTTTAAAAAAACAAAACAAAACAAACAAAAAAAAAACATTGTTGCTACTAATTCAATTGGAAAAAATGGTCATCAGTACCTTAAGATCCCGTGCGTGGCCTGGGAGAGATGGCCCAGGGAAAGGATATCACATAGCATTCACATCATGGCTATCATAAAATCTGTAGACTATTTGTGTTCTCCTTATAAGAGCCTTCATTGAAATAGTCCATATGTTTTCTATCATTTCTGATAGAAATGAGATGCTTCATAAGGCTGTATTCACCTGGGTGTTCCCTCTTCAGTCCTAGCAGTTCAACTACCATTAGTTATTGTTGTTGCTTTTTGGGGGTGAAAAAAAAAATCACGTTTTTCCACATATACAAATAGCATACACTGGTTTAACTACATCTTTTTGATAATTTATTAACATTATTAGGCTTGAAAAACAAAATTAATTTTTATTCAAAATGTAAAGGTAAGAAATGTAAAATATTAGTACGAAGAAACAGTCATTCTTCCGGCTTTTTTTCTTCCATATATTTATTTATAAATAATTCAGTGAAAATTGTCTTGAGTCACCTGCAAAAGTTCTTATAATATTCTTGTATCATTTCATTAAAAGATGCAGATAACCTTGTATTTCAAGTTTTTGCCCATTATCACCAACTCCACTCAAATGTTATATGCAAATGATATGAACGATAGTCCTGCTTTCAGCTAGCTCGTCGTTATTACGATGAAGTATCACAGGTAGTAATTCCCAAAACTTTTAAGGGGGTGGAAGGAGAAGACTCCACCACACACAAGTTTTGCACAAAATGCATGCGTGTATATAAATACACCAAGTTGCTTCAGGAACAAGCACTAAGATATGGCAAGGACAAATGCAAAGTTTATTCCACGTATACTACAATTAATCAAGATGTTAGGGAAGTATCAAAATTTGTACTATTAACATATGGCAACGGTTTTATTGTTACAATACACTGCAGTGGATTAGCCCAACTGGAAAAGTTTTAAGCTGCAGATAGTGCGATTGCATTAAATCTTAGTTCTTCTGGGTCACGTTCCATGAATTTCTTGCAAACTTCTATTGCATCCTAGGGAAAAACAAACAAATAAACGAGACCACCACAATTACAAATCATACTTCCTCACAAAAAGCAACTGAAATATGAATAAATGGACTTTTCCATAAAGGATTACTAAATAGTCTAACAAGTCTATATAAACTCTATTTCTGATTTGAGTTACCACTATTCAGGATTATTTACGGCAGTCATATGGGCAGCATAAGGGACCAAAGGTTTTGTGCAGAACCAGAACAACAGTGATTTTTTTGTGACTGAATATAAGTTTGTGCAACAGATGTGTTACTTGTCTGACTTTCCAAACACATCTCTGAAGCTTGCCTTTACTGGTATTGCTTTACTCTGATTTTTTTCCTTTGTCTCAAGATGAACATAAACTGTGTGGGCTAAGTGAAAGATTATTTATAATTTCTTTAACTGGCTTTGGGGTGCAATATGGAGACCACATGTTATCAGAAAAAAAGAGACATTAAAATAAAAAGAAAAAGCTTTATCCAACTTTTTCCCCTGCCCAAACAAGCACAAATTGTATGCACACTCTACAGAGATTAGTCAACAGTACTAAACCATAGAAGGTTTTGTTTGTTTTTCAGTTTCTCTGGTTTCTTTCTTTTGTAAAGCTAATCCAATCTGGATACCGTAGGAGTCAGATGTACACATTGCCTTCTCTCAGCTTCAACTTATTATCCTTCTTTGGGGATGGCAGTTTATCCCACCAGTTAAGTGTATTCCTTTCAGATTAATTTCTCAGCTAAGCAGCTCCCAACACAAAGACGCATCCAAAAGAAACCATGAATCTAGACAAGAATGATTATTAGCAAGGAAGAAAGGGCAGAAATTTTAAGTGTTGGAAAGCAGATCAACTTCTGTCTAACTTGGTGCACTAACTAAACCGAACGAAAGAAAATGAGCAATTTTCGATTTAATCACTTCATCTCACATACAATTTCAAACAGCACTGGCATACGAAAATCCCAGCAGAGAAAAAAGTCGGTCTGATCTGTTACAGTCAGCCCTTCTGACATTCCCCATTTTCACATGACGATATTCTCTCAACACCCATAACAACATGAGCATTCTGAAATACTTATTTTAAAATTGAATAAACGTAATTTTGTCTCTCAAACCCACTCGCAAAACAATAGAATGTTTTCTATTCCTACCTCTAGGAAAGAATCATCACTAGTTTCCCCATGGTTTATTGGAAATGGCTTGCGTCCATCTGTGGAAACAGAAAGCAGGATTGATCAATGCATTTATGAAATTAAAATATAAAAGTTTCATTTTTTTCTAGAACTAACAATTCAACAGCTTCATTTTTTTTTCCACTCTATTTACAAAAATGTTACTTTCTTTTTGACAGAAGTATCACACGAACTATAATATGCAGCTAGCTATTCCCTTGTTTCTTCTCCACTGTTGACTGCTTCAAAAGACATCATTAGGTACATCCTGATGCAGTAAAAATGTCCAATCAAAGTGATGAATTATCTTTTATTTTATTTGAAAAAAATAAGGCTATAAGTTGCAACTATTCAACTTTTTAGTGCTGGTACAAAGGGAGAAGAACAATTTCAACTACACTTACTGGATTTAGCCAGACAGATTGCCATACATCTGTGGTGTTTGCCAACTGTCATCAGGGACTCCATGACAGAACAGAATACCAAACCCACCAGTTGGAAGAGCATAACTGAAATATTATTCTAATTTAAACAAATCCAATAGCTTAGGTACTAAGTAATTTCACAACACTAAAAAAAAAAGGGGGGGGAGTTGCTATATTTTTTCCCCATTTGCAAGATAATAATGCTGTAACTCCCAGTATTTTTAAATAATTCTATTCATAGAAATAAGTTTGACGTTACTTATATGAGATGTATAACAATATGAGAACATGTCAGGATATCCTAAGTATTTGCTAGACCAAATTCCCTTTTGGTTCTGTCTTTCTTTTTAAAGGCTTCCCTCCCCACAGATTCCACTGAAATGAACACTACTTCCAATCTACGTTTTCCGTAACTGAAAATAGATTCCATGTTAAAATACTTTTGTATTTACAACCATGAACAGCCTCTTGTTCACATTAGAACAGTGACTGAAGATATAATAACACAAATTTGTCAGAACATGCCAGGAAACAGTACTGAGCATTCAGTTCTGCTGCAAAATAGGCTTGATTAGGTTTTTTACATGTTACTTGGCAGACGTGTATTTTAAATTTATCTGCCATAAATAATGTCTTCAGTGCTTATGTTTTTACCACAGAATATTCACGTGACTCTCCAGCATTTTCTGTCACAGCTCACGTGCAGGCCATAGTGACTAAAGCCAGTGAATGAATCAAAAAACCTTCTCCCATTTTCCTACTTTTAAGTATTTTTTGCTTTCTTCCGCTAGTCCAGACAGAAGTTATTTTAAGAACAAAGGAAATGATATTAGCATTCCACTAGCTAGATGCCTTTTTTTTAATTGAAGCAAGAAATTAAAGTGGGCTTTAAACAAGAAAATCGTAATTTGTAGTACGCTCTTTAAGTAGAGCAAATTAATGAACAATGAAAAGGTAGCATGGAAATAGTTGCACACAACTGAAAAAAAAAAAGGAAACCATTCATCATGCTTTGAAATTTAGAGTCAGAAAATATTTAGACTACTTACTACACTATTTGGATGCTATTTCCATGCTATTTGATCTAGTTCACTGACAGACCTACAGCATCATGAAAATACAGAACTTCATGCCTACTGCTAGTGGCTGACCACTGATATTAACCCTTAGATTCACTTCAATATAAACATCTAACATACAACTTATGTCCCAGGTTATGATTAATTGTCACCTGTTAAGGGCATTGCTTAATTACATGCCAATTTTGAAAAGTAGCAGCAAATGTTCCCACCATAAAATACTGGAAAAATTAGGTTAGGAAAGCCCATTGACTTCCATTTTTTAAATCCATATCTACTTGATAGCTTTTTTTAAAAGGCCTGCAACAAAATATAGTTGCCCAGCAACATGCTTCAGATTTGAGTCATTAGAGAATATTTGAGCAGAACTTTCTGCTACACAATCTAAAGAGGGGAAAAAATAGCTATAAGTAGTTCAGAAAACAGAGACTACTGTTTTGAAGTTAACTGTCTAGTGAGCACTAAAATAAGACAGATGAAAAACTAACAAGCCTCCAACGAATGAGTTGTAGAGCATTAGTATCTGCTAGTATTCTATGTAATTTCTATTTTAACTGTATCATGCTATTTAATAATATAACTAACACTTGCAAAGTTGCATACAGTTCACTTATTAAGCAAGTCAGGGACACAAATATAACAGTGCTTTCCTCTCTGGAACTGCAAGTGTTCATCACTTCTTTCATGCTTCCTGTCTCTGCAAATAATAGAGGAAATTCAAAGACAGTCAAGTATTATGTTCCCTTTTATCTTAGCAGAAGAGAGCTGAGGAAAGGTCAATCCAAAAAAGCAATGGGAAAATTTCTGCACCTGTTTTACAGAAACCCTGCTACGCCTCAAACCCTATGATACACACGAAAAGAACTTAAGTCCTACATTAAATCATATCACCTAGTCTCAAACTCTGATAGTTAATGAGATTACTAGTTATATTTGTTTCAAACAAATGGAGAGAAGAGAGAAAAAGCGTCCTTACCCAATTCATAGAGATGACCACCTACGTTAACTAATGCAATAAAGTGAAGATCTACTTTTTCATCTATACTTGGTGCCTGCAAAACAAACAAAAAACATATTGCATTCATTAAGACTCATCACAATACGATTAATGAGAATATATCATAATACGCAAGACACCTGGCCAAGTGAGAAGCACATTCTGGATCGAGGCAGAATGGCAGAAGTCACACTGCAAAACATTTTTAAACATAATGAAGCTTCCTGAAAATACATACATCAGTTAAGAATCATCTCATTCAAGTTCCTGGAAGCATTTTCAGTTTTAGTTCTATATAACAACTTTGTTTTTCATTACTGAATTAGAAGTAGCATCAACTCAAAGACACTGGCATTAAAAATTAGAGACTGGTATGAATAGCAACTCCTCCACTAACCCACCTCCCATCACAAAGTGAGGTAGGACTGAAATGTGAACCTACAGTATTTTAAAACTAAAAATATTCACTTGGTCAAAGTAATTTTTCTGGTATGTCACTTATAGTACAGTTAACCTGTTTTCTCCTCACAGGCAGAGGAAAGAAACAACTCCCAGGATATAGTTCACACATCTCGTAATTGGCAAGGAAGGAAAACTGTGCGGTGCATAGAGCTCCATTCATCTCAGACTCTGCAATTTTGAGGCAGCATCACAGGCGTCACCACTGCTTATCAAGAAAGGACCGAAGTGCAGTGACAGCATCAAGAGACGTGACATAAAAAAATGGTTAGTTGGTAAAGATCTTTCTAGCACAGTACTGTGTTGCCAACTGCAGCAAGCAAAAGCTTTTTCAGGAGAAGAAAACAGGGCATGCACATTGTTCTGCTCTGCCAGCATGCACTCCCAGCACCGTGTCCACTATGCAACTTTTTTTTGAATTTCCGTGCCAAAGTCTGCATCATCAATGTTATGTTTGGTAGCAACTGATGCTCTTCTTTCCTCATGAATCTGTCCAGTCTGCATCTGAGCCCTGATTCACAAGGAAGACAACAATGCTTGATGGAATGGGAAAAAGAACCTTAGTTTGTCTTAGAGACTATCAAGAATCTCACTTAGGTGAGAATACACTTAATACATTTCTCCTCCATCCTTGCTCCTAGCCTTATGTGAATTTCTCAAAGCATTCAAAAAAAAAAAATCGAAGAATTTAGCAGAAACAGATAGAAACAGATTACAGTGTAAAATGAATTGCGTAGAACCTTACATTTACATCATATTTTCAAGACTGGGTTAAAATTTTCCTTCTTCCTGATGATCATGAAGAAAGACTTTCCAAGGTGAAGAAACAGCAAATCAAACAAACAGAATGAAGGAGAAGGAAACATAAGTCCTTCAACAGATCAAGAACACCAGAAAACACAACATTACAGAGGAACTGCCGATAGCTTATGGAAATTCTATATAGTAAGTTCAAAAAGAAAACAGCAACAACAAAAAAAAACAACCACACACGACCTCCCCCAGTCCTCATTTGATTCCTCTCTGTGACAGTTAAAGACTGAAAGACACAAATACCCTGTTTCACCTTTGTTTCAGAAGGCCTCGAATGCAAAAAGGGCATTCCTGCAGCTGCAGATGAGGACGCTATGAAAGGGACAAGAGGACCTTTCCACCAGAATTCCAAGGAGTCTTTTCTTTATGGCGTATGTGAATTGCCTTTGAGAATTTTGTTTTAATGAACACCAGTGCCAGGGCTTAGAAAAAGAAGCACCCTGAGAGTTTGACTACCCCAGCTGTGAACTTCCCAAGATCGCAAGTTTCAGTAATTTCCCCAAAACCACAGAGGACAGTGACTGACAACCAATAGGAATAGGTGCCATTGATCAATCAACTGTTTAGAGGCAGGTAAACCATGACGGTATATTGCCACCTGAGCCCAGCGCAGCAGTATGGCTTCACAGCTGTTGACTTTTCAATGAAAGCTACCAACTGGGAAATCTGAACTCAAGGAATTTCAGGGTGAGGGGAAAGACTACTATCAGTTAGTCTCACTTTATAGAGGAAATGGGTTGGCATTTAAAAGTTTTAATCCAACTAAAACTACTTGGGCTCAAAACAACATTAACTGGAAGAGCTCACAGTATCACAATTCTATTTCTATTTTCAGATTTTCAAGATTTGGTTTTGCTCAGATTTAGAACAAATTATAGTTGTCCTTTTGACTATTTTGAGTCCTTTTTTTTCTTTTTCTTTTTTTTCTTCTAGTAAGGACCTGTTCTATAAAGAGACACTAGACATGCCTGGAACGCTAAGTCTCTATACAGGTACAAGATGGATAGGGAGGCCATCAAAACAACATGATTAACTTTTATTTGAATTTATTTGAAGACAGTTATAGGATTCTGTATGTGCCTAATCTAATTGTCATACTTCCATTAAGTGCTATTGCCACAACCCATGAGAAACATTGTGTCTACATTTCACATTCTGAGCTGTCACAGAAAAAATTGAGCAACCTCATAGAGAGGATGAAAGTTCTACGCTATTATTGAAGTTTCTACCATCAGATCTAATGCAGACCATTTCCTTCCCTTGTGATTTCTTTTCATCTAATCTAGAATAGTAATAAATTTACTATGAAATCCCATTTCTTGAAAAATTAAGATTTCAAGCATTTCTTTTATACTTTTGTATAAACACTGAGAAACAATAGCATCTGAAGAGTCAAAACAACCTAAAACTTTATGTTGCTTATGACTTCGGCAAACAAGTAACTGGATTAAAGTTTCCCAGTGGGATGAATCTAATTCGGAATATTCCCACACATTCTGGGAAGAAGGAAAGACAACAATTTGCATGTGTGCATGCATGCGTGTGTGTGCACGCACACCCAAAAAGCTGCCCTTTCAGGCCAATTTCTACTCAATCGGGAAGCTCCAGCAATTCTAACACTTGAACCAGATGATTTTAAATATCAAAGGTAGGGAAAGAAGAGGGAATATCAGCTTCAGGGAGATGTCTTTTGTGGTTTCTACGAAAAGCTACACCTTTGGCCAAGTTTTCAGCTTTTAATAAACAGTCTGCGGGAATGCTTAACAGAAAAAGAGAACATAGCTCTAAGGAGTCCGTCTGCATGTTCATTACCGGGTAGTATTTTAATAGCAATTACAGAACTTTCTCTTTATTACTCTTCTTTTCAAAGAGAACTGTAACATCAACATCAGTCAAGTGCTGGGAACATCTGTTCCTTTGGTTTTCCACTTAGGAAGCCCTCTGTGTGCTGAAGGAGACAGCAGATTTGAACTATCATTCTGAAGAACAAAAAAGGAAGGAGAAAGACCTAAAAATCCAAACAAGATCATTGACTAGCTAGGACTCAGAACTGACCTTTGGGATTCAAGATTCATTTTTTAAATCTTCAGATCAGTTGTACTACTCAGTGAATAAAAAAAAATATATATGTTTCTTTCCCATTCAGAAAAGACAGAAAGAGTACAAATATCGGTATCTTGGGCAGTATCTTATGTTATTGATTCAGCCTTACTATAAGAAAGAAGTTTTGGTGGTATGCTTCAATGGACATGACTTTTCCAATTTATCTCTTTAAAAGAAAATCTGAAAAATAATGGCCAACAGATTTGAAACAGATTTGACAGAAAAAATACAAAACGTTTAGCACTCAAAGTGATGATTTTAAGAACGTATAATTTGTTCTCAAGGCACTGAGGTAGCTCTTAATAATATAGCGTAACTTTGTGGACTGCCACTCTCATAGAGTCCACAAACTTTAGCACACATGCTCAATGGGCAACTTTTCAACCTTTTTCTCATCCCCCCCAGCTATTTTCTCTTGCGTCTTCCAACAGCTCTCATTCCCTATATAACAAAAGAGCTTTTTGCTATTAAACGTGTTCCAAGGTTCATGGAAGCGACAGCCAGCCAAAATAGCGCTTCCCAAGGTTTTTACTGTACGAATGATAACACCTTCCTATTAGCTCTTCTAAGAAGTTCTTCGATTTCACCTTTCACCACTGCAGGCTGCCCTTTGCTCACAAAATACACATTCTTCTTTCTTCTTGTTGCACTAACCTTCTGAAACTCAAAGGTACAATTCTAAGTCACTATTTGCCCAACCATATCAGCTGGTCTAATAAACTTAATTTCATCTCCTACACCATCTATCTTGCTAATGCACTTAAACCATTATCATCATCTAGGAGGCAGCATTCAATTTCCATCCATTTGAAATCTTTTGATTTTCATGTTGGTAAATTTAGTATAAAACTTCAGCAAATCCACTAGTTTCTTTTCCCCAAAGTTGCGCTTCAGGACCAAAGGAAAAAAAAAAAAAGCATTTATCTATCTTGTTCTTAGGGTCATTTTGAGTAACTCGTCATCTCATTCTGCTTAAAATTTACTCAGATATCCAAAAAACTATATAAAAACAGATTCAGTGATACATGACAGATTTCAGGCAGCTTCTTCTAACTGAATCTTGTATTTTATTATTTCCTTACGCTGACTCCTTAGAAAATACAGTGAGGCAAGAGGCCCCACAAACCAGTTCAGCAGAATGCTTTGTGTTACGGGCAGTGGCTAGAGAAACAAACAAACAAAAATAACAAAATAACAATAAAAAACACCACTTGTATTAAGTCAAGAAAATGATACCAAAAATCTGTCACGTTACAGAAGGAGATAAAGACTGATACGGAATTTTGCATAACCTTAAGGAACAAAGTTGTAGATGCATCAAACAAAGATTATTACAAGAGGAACTAGTAAGTCTAAGAAAAACTGTTAGGGGTTTAAATGTACAATTGCACTCACAAGAAGTTACGAGAAGACAAAGGAAAACCAGTCTGAAGTGATGTTTGCACAAAAGAACATTAGGTATGGTCTGGATTCAATAAGATTGGAAGTAAAAGAGAAAAAGGGATGCCTCTGCCATTGGGTAGATTGGGCATCTATAATTTCCATTTTGAAGCATGGAACATACCTACACTACCCTTAGGCAAACTTACTATGCATGCCTGCAATGGGCATTTGAATCCTGTTAAAATACTGAAATTAAAACGACGACCACTGGAATGATGATCACGAGTCTCAGCAAGATTATTTCTGACTCATTCTCCGAGACCAGTCACATTTTTATTCATGCTGTATACTGCAGTAAGCTTACTGAATTTGAGATGCTCCGATGCTTCACAGCTGCACGTGCACAGCTTACTTCAGATCAAGGTATCCCTTGTCCAGATGAAAAGAAACGTGCAAAGCGACTGTTTCAAGTGTTGACCCAAAAATGGACAAGAAGTTCCCTTGCTAAGCACTGCCTGATGTATTGTTCTACCATGAAGTCCATCTAAAGCTTATTAATTTTATCCCATACTGTGGCTAAAACATGCAAGTATCAGGTTACGTAAAATTCCAAGCTGCAGGACAGCAGCATCTGATTTTGAACAAGAGGATGTCAAGCAAGAATGTGAAATTCAGAGATGGGCTCCATCAATGATGGAGTATCTGGATACAGAATGTTCATACAAACACTGATCTACCTCTAAATACGTAAGCAAGAGGGATTATTCATCAGTACACAGTTCTCAAGAGGTATTTTTTATTTTTAAGAAACAGGAACTTTAGTCCGACACAGAAATCAAAGGTTGACTAACCGGGGAGAAAAAACAGAGCAAGCTTTCTCATTTTAGAAGTGCAAGAAAGAAAAAAGAATTAAAAGATTAGTGTGACATAAAAAGCTGCAAAATGATCTCAAAGCAAGCAGAGGCAAAAAAACTACAAGAATGGATGAACTGAAAGAGCAAGAGATCATTACAAAGGTTGAGAAACTCAACATTACTAATAAAGCACGTTGTTAATTATAGTTTAAAAATTCATGACATCTACTGCAATTTATTGTGTTTGCACAGAACACCTCAGGATACTGTTTTCAATTTTTTCCTATAATATGAGTTCCTCAGTCATCTGGAGACTTTACCTAAGAAGTCAAAGAAACATTTCAGGTATGGAGAGTTGTTTTACTTAAGGAGGAGAAAGACAGTCTCTCACCATTGACTTTTGCTCTTTATTTTGAAACAATCTATTTTCTGTCTGTTAGCGTTTAGAACTAGAGAAGTTCTTAAAACTACAAGGAGGTTCAGTTTTACTTTAACCACAATATACAGGAACACCCCCCATATTGATGTCATTTTTTAATAATACCAATATTAGAACAGTTTCATACAATGCTGTACTAATGCCCAACATGCTGTCTGCTTTTTGCAATTTATACTAATTTACCTATGGCTTCTATGCTTTTGAATCTTCTTGGAAAGGTATGTCACACAAATGCAAAGATGGGTGTAGTTACCAATATACATCACACTGTATAACTGTATTCAGTGATACATCTTCGCATGTAGGACTTAAAATTTTTAATCTGCCAGCTGGACAGAGTCAGGATCTAAGTGGAGTTAATGAGTGGTAACTTCAAACTGTTTTAGTAGCTTCTGTTTTGCCAGATACACTGTTGTCAAAGGGCACTGATTTTTTTGAATGAAATTACAGTTTGTACATTATCAAAATAAATGCTCACTGCTAATGGATGAGGAGTTGCTTTTAGAAATCTTTTGAAGTAATTAAGTTTTTTGACTAGCCAAATAGAGGTTTTCTGGCATAACCACAACAGACTACACTGTAACTTCCAGCCCTGGTTATGTCATGGCTTATTTAGTGCAAAAAGGAACTCACAGTCAATTAATGCTTTTATTCTAGGCAGGCTTGAGTCTTCCTCACTCAGACTTTTGTTAATATCAAGTTTATATATGAATTTCATGTGTATATAAGAGCACATTTTCTAATTACAGGAATTGGACAGAATTTTCAGAGTTTTGCTAAGCCAACAAAAAAAATCCCCAGG
This sequence comes from Oxyura jamaicensis, assembly GCF_011077185.1. NCBI lineage: Eukaryota > Metazoa > Chordata > Aves > Anseriformes > Anatidae > Oxyura > Oxyura jamaicensis. The sequence continues at coordinate 161,144,972 of NC_048893.1, forward strand.
TAAAGTCCCCAGGTTTTCCACTGTTACTGGGAGAAATACTTTGTGGTACGAAGCATGTGCTAGAGGGAGCTTAACTCTGTGCTTCTTCAAATCCTAAGGCATTTAACTAGCTCCAAATGGTAACATCAAGAAAGTTCTGTGGTTACTGGATTGCAAGAGAGCTAGATACTTATTAAGAGGAATTCCTAAGATGAGACCCGTTTGCTTGACTCCTTGCTCTTTTTGAGATATTTATCAGAATAAAAATATAAAAGCTGTGAGGAAATAGATAGTTTTTAATAGTAATAATATATTAAGAATGATTTCAACATCTGGAAAGACAGATCTGTATGAAATAGGAAATTTGGCCCACAGTACTTGATTCACATCAGTTAAAAAAAATCAAGAACACATACCTTAAGAACTTTAAGTAACAGCGAAAATGTGACTTACCAAAAAATGCTTAAAACAAAGCCACTCCCTGTTATGCTTTTAAGACTATCACATCTACACATCAAGATTTGTGTGTGCAGGTGCATGTGCACAAACTGAAAGCATTATCACTCCTTAAAAACAGGATGAAAAACTACTACATCACTGTTTCAGCTTAGTGTTTCTGACAGCGGTCACAGCACAGTTTAGAAATACTGGCTATTCTGTGCATGTAATATTTTCTACATTTTCAAGATGTATTTGTGCCCTGTAGGTGAGTAAGAAAAAAAAAGCAAAGGGAAAAAAGTTTTAAGTATATTTGATGACAAGCTTTTATGCACTAGAATGTCTTCACCTTCAACCAGAAGGTCAGTCTAGAAACTGGATAAAGAAATAGATGTCAAGTGAGGAAGTACACAAGCACCTTGGAAAAGAACACTTCATCTTATTGAAACACTCAGGGACCATTATGTGAGACTGAGAATGAAAGAAAAGGAGACTAGGTTTAGGATATGAGAACATAAACCAGGTCTCAAACAGAAGAAATAATGCCATTTGACAAGAAATTAGAAGCCCCTTGGTTTAGCACATCCAAATGAAAGATCATGAAAGATGAGGTGAAACGAAGAGGCTGGATGTGGAGCCTATGACCAAAAAAAAAAAAAAAACAAAAAGAAAAAGAAGTCACTTCATGAAGGGCAAGCTTCGTCTATGCTTTGAAAATGATTTGGCACGTGTACTGAATCAAAAATACCTGGACAGCAAAGCATGGGGTGATGTACTTTTGCTGTCTGACATGGGGGAAAGAAAAAGAAAAAAAAAAGGAAGAATGAAATCCTAAGAATGGTTGAGAACAGATCCCAACAACAACCAAAATAATGATGCCTTGAAGACTGAAGTTACATGGCAGAAAGCCATTTGTGTCAGAGTAAGAAAAGACTGAAGATGGACTACACTTACAACAGAATGAAGCCCAACAGATGGAAGGCGTATCAAGGGCCGCCAACGACGAAGACGGATTGACGGACTGGTAGCTTTTGCAGGACCTACATGATTACGTTTAGCCCAGGAGAGGGATGCAGAGTGACACAATGGTGAAGCCTTCGTTCTGCTGTGGCTAACCTGAGGCTGCGATGAAGATGGTGGTGAAGACAGCGAGGACGATGACGACTACATAAACATTAAAAAAGAACATACTTAGCCCACTTAAACTTGAAGTAACATACCTAAAAAGGCAACTGCAAAGATGTCCACTGTTTATTATACTGTCCTTTAACTGATCAAATCTACAGAGGTAATAATCAAGAATGTGTTGAATTTGAATGAGATGACAAAAGAACATTGAAAATAGGCGAAGACATGGTCCAAATCTGAAGTTTATCACCAGATAAACTAGAGGTTATTCACACCCACTGAACTTTGTAATAAGAACATAAGTTAACTGACTCATTCAATAGACAGACTGTTGGAAAGTGAGGCAGGAGGGGACTGAAGTAACATCTCATGGAAGGAACAGTTGAGAACAGCAAGAGTTATCAACCTTGTCTACAGCTACAAAAACTGTAACACTTCATTGGTAACTTGGGAAAGCTATGTTGTGCTACTCAGGATTTAAAATGAATCAAATAACCACTGTAGCAGAACCCAGGGTTTCTTTACTGTTCCATGCCTAACATAAAAGGAAAGCAAATGAAAAGGGAAGCTTACCGTGGTGAGGTATGCAACTTCCTAAGTTTTTCACCTATTCTTCTAAAATAGCAGGCCAGTGGCAGTATTGCCATTAACACTCAGGATCCCTTTAGTATCCGTGGAAGCAGTAGGACTATGTTAAACCATTCAAATTGTTACTATTAGAAGAAAGACCACAGAAGTATTAAAAATGACTCTCAGCTGCAGCTGACAAAGTTACAGTAAGTATATTAAGATCAGAAAGGACCATTGTGATGATTTAGTTTTTGATCTTTTGTCCCACACAGGCCACAGGACTGATAAAAGTTTCTCCTCATGTAAAAATCCTCAACATCACCTTCAGTCTGTCAGAGAATCCCTGACCTTCTCTCAGGAAATAAACTTAATCTTTGGTGATAATTATGTAGCCTCAGAAAAATACCCTTTGGTTTGAAGGTAACCTGAAGGGCAACCCAGACCATTCCTACGAGGTCTCGGACTCACCATTAACCTAGTGTCTCTTGCTCTTTACACTGTCTTTAGATTCTAACTTGTATTTTTATGTTGCCTTCCAGGTCACCAATAGAAATTGTTTAACATTACAGGTCTTAGAAGCAATCCCTGCAGAGCCCCACAAGAAAACATACTTACACCTTGATGATATCCCAGTTAGCTGCACTGAGACATGCCAACTGCTCATGAATGCATTAAGGTTATGCAAGCAGAATAGCAACTGCAGTTCCCTAAGACAACTCCCACATCATGCACTCAACAGAACAATCCTAGCAGACTTCAGAAACTGAGCATTAGGTAACTTTCTCTGAAAAACAGATTTTCACTGTTTAATAAAAGCATAAGCACCAGTCAAAACCATTTACTTTCTTTGTACCATTTTTGAAGCATTTCACCTTCTTTCCTGTTCAATTTTCATTTTTTTCCTTTTCCTACCAAGAGTAGGACAATGAATTGCTTCTTTCTGCTCCCATATTGCTGACCTTAAAACACAAGGACAGGGATAAGAATTCTTCATGAAGAACAACAAACAAGTACAGCAGCAACTTCAGAGCTCAGAGTATGAAGTATTATCAAGTCTCATAACCCGTCCAGAGAATAGTTTTCCACAGGTTTGAGAAACTTTTTCCCCCCAGTTAGATTCTGATTTTCGAGTATTCTGATCCACCCCTAAATCTCAGCAGGTCCACATAAAAGAGGACAAAACTATAAAGACTCCAACCCAAAACATAACTATATGAAGAAAGAATAGCTATGCCAACACTTAAGAGTCAGAGAAGCTTACAGGAGTTTAATGGCTATAATCCTTCATCTGTACTGTGTTTTTTCCAATTCTTTACATGAAATTATTTTAAATGAGACCTTTTACATTTAGATAACATTTCAGAGGGCTTTAAAACGATTTATGCTCAGTTTGCCTAAAAAAAATTCAAAAGATTGAAAGATTTCAAAAGACTGAAAAAATACTGCTACTAAAAAACCTCACAGCCCACAGACCTCCCTACGTAAAGAGGATCCACTAAGATTAAAACATGCAGTGGGGCAGAAATTTAAGAATTGTGCTAAGGGGAAGTTCATGATAAAAGATAACATGCGCCACATTATGGTTTATCATTTTGTAAGCCTCTGCTATGAAAACAGACAAGATCGCCAGTCTTCCTGAAATCTGCAATATCGTAACTGAAGAAGTTTATCCTAGCTTTGATGCATTCTGTTGTGATGTTTTTTTCTCTGAAAAAATATCTTTTAGTATTCCTACTGTAACTACTATGTAACCCATTAATAAGAGTTTAAACAAATCTTTAAATTTGGTATTGCTTAATTGTCCAGGAATGACAAAAACTTTGAAAAATGTTTTAATGGAGTCTTTTTGACCGTCACTACATTTACCATAATTCCTCACTTTTACCACTCTCCATTATTTTGCTAATTTCTGTTTTCTAGCTCATGTTGTCAAAATAGTGATAACATATTAAAAATACCCCTTGCCTAATGAGACCAGAAAAGTCTCAAGGCTTTCAAAGACCAGTTTATAACTTAGAATGCAGTTTAAGGTGACTATTATTCAGTTTACTACTTCTAGATCAGTATTTTACCTCATTTCAAAATTTTGTTCCTTGAATCTTTTTAACCTTTATTTCTTGTAGTAATGAGTACCCTTGTGAGATCAACCACTATGAAGAGAAACTTTCTCTCCACTGAAAATGTACTTTTGTATTGCAAGAGTGAAATTTCAACAGACAGTAAATAGGAGTTCTGGCAAAGCTAAATACTGGATTCTACCTAATTAACAGCACTGTAACAGCCATGAAATTCCATGCACTGCTTTAATAATAAGCACAAGTTAAGCTGCTGTCAACTGAAGTTGTTTTCAACTGAATATTAGCAATACAAATATTACAACAGAATTACACGTCAGTATTAATAAGCAACGAATGCTTCATATACATTGCCAAATAAAGGATGCAAAGTAGCACATTCTACATTTAATTTAAAATGCAGAAGACAAATCATAACTTTAAACACTCTATTCATACAGGACTCATTAACAGCTAGCAACCTGCAGAGAAAAGAATTAATAACTGCACAAGAAGAAAACATCACAGGAGCATACTTCAGTGCTGCAAATTGTAACAGGTCAAATATCTGATGCGGTAAAAGAGAAACCCTAAAATAGAACATTATTGTCAGATAAACCAGTAAGCACATTAAGCTAATTGTTTTAATAATGTATTTTAGCATTACAGTAGTTAAGTTTTCATGGAATAGGTAAAAAAAAAAAAAAAAGGGTGGCTCAGGCAATCAATTTCTGCCTCAATCAAAACCTTATTCCTATGTATAGCTGCTATTAAAGCCTAGAGACATTTAAATCTAAGATTTTGAGGAAATGCATACTATAATGTTACACAGGCATCAAGATTTGTGCCTCTATGCATGCCTAAATGTGCACAAGTTTGATAATGCTGAGTAGCTCAGGACCCAGCTCAAGCCCCAACCTGTCAGGCTCTAAAAAGAGGGTGTCCATCCGCTCATCTTGTCTGGGGAACTGAATACAGCAAAGTACCTCGGTCCATGTGCAACACACTGAAGACCTGACAGGACCAAGTGGCATTTGGGATTGCACAACCATTTCTTTCCAAGTGGAAGTATTTATTACTGATGAATTTTCTAGGGGTTACAAAAATTGAGCTACCTGGAAGTTTAAGTTCACGGCACCCCCATCACTGGAAAGCCTCTGCCACCTTCCTCTCTAAGCCTCTAAGGAGGCTTCCTTGTCCATCAATTGATAAGCTATGCTAGAGCTGGGCCTTTCTTTCCTCCATTTTGAGGTCTTCCTAGTGGGTAGAAACAAACACTAGTTCTGCTGGGACAGAAATTCAAGGAGGTTTGACTGTGTATCATCATTACTGGTAGCTTTGGAAACACAAGGAGATAAACTGTTAGCCCTGGTCTGTTTCCAGAACTAGTCAGATGCACAGCCCCTGGGATCAGAGGCCCTTCCACATGTTCTGAATACATTGAATACAATGAAATTGCATTGAGCAATTGAGCCAATCTGCAAGTGTGCATCAATTCCTCCCAAACTGTTTGTACCCTCATTATACATTGCAAGTACAGTAAGCCCTGTAGTAGAGACAGAGGAATGTTGAGATGACACTAAAAAAATGTAACCTTTCCAGCCAAACGAGCAATGTAAGAGTTATCCTAGCTTTATGATTATATTCAGAAAGGATACACTTAGTATCTGTCATTTTTCCATCACCTTTTGAGGCCTTTCCTTATGACTGGATTAAGCACAATGTTTTGAAGAGTCTGTATTGCAGTACAAAGTGTAATACATGTTTTTCTTTCTTAGAAGCCATTGTTCTTCGTATTTTTTCACATACAAATTAAACCTATACATTACACAGTCTGAAAAGATCCTCCTCCTCTTCCTTTCTTCACCTTTTTAACAGCATTTTAAGCCTTTCTAGGTGGCAGTGGTAAAGCTCTGAAGGATGTTAATTTCCTTCCATCTTTTTTTAGGAAGATGGAAGCAGTCAGAACATGGAAGAGGAGCCTGACAAAGGAAGTATGCCGCAAGTGAACACTGCTTCATGAGTTCATCTCCAACAGCACACCAGAGAAATCACCCAAGCAAGGGGGATTATGAATATTTCTAATGCAGAAAAAGCCTTTTTCCTAACTAAAATTTCATTACATACACCAGTCTTGCACAACATGCAAATTTTCAGGAAATCAAGGTTCATTAAGTCCACTGCTAACAGACCTACTAGCTTTCTCAACATTGCAATTATCAGCACTAATGCATATTGAAACTGACCAGTTATTAACCTTAATCCAGCTACACTTGTTAGCCAAACAACTTCTGCACCAGTACGTTTAATGAGTGTTTCTGTAGCTGATCAAATCTTTACAGTATTCCCTACATCCATTCAATGCAGGACTAAGAACAGATAGTATCCAGAGAGTATTACTTAGCTAGAGGTATGGTTAAAAACATGGCTTAAAGATGACAAAAATGCTGAGATCAGAGCACCCAAGAAGCTTTTCCAAAATTAGCTATAATTTATTTCTCTCAACACCTAAATTTAAGTTCCATGGCCTATGTTAGGCAAAAGTCAAGCTAGATTATCACAATGGTGACTTCTGTGATCAAAAATTAATGGAATTACAAAAAAAAAATCCAAATGTTGGGGAGCTCTGAAAAAGCTAGTTAACTTGAATTTTGCAAACGGTTTTTCCTCTTTAAGATTCTTCTTACGGGAAATTGAACGTCACTGTTGCACACCCAACTACATATGGTTGGTGTCCTTCTTTGAGGAAAGTAGGTTGATGCAACATCAGTTCTTTATTTTAGCCTACTGACTAGCTCCAGCTGTATGAGTAAAGTGGTAACTGCCTTAAAGATGGCGTGTTCTCTTAGTTTTTCCCCCAGATTAGTTTCTGGAGTGTCTGGAAACAAGGGAGTCAAACCAGTTTCTCTCCTGCCTGAGGAAAAAAAATCCTGAATGTGAACCCAACCACAACCTGACATGATCAGCCTGATAAAACGCTAGTGAGCAAACACATGCCAAGAACCTGCTACTTCCTGTCTGTTACATATGTAGTGCAAGAACAGCACCGTAGTGTTATGGTTTGGAGACGTGTGATGCACAAGTGTAAAAATATTTTTCTAACTTCCACTTATTTACTTGTTACTTGAATTCATTGGCTGCTTTATGGGTGCGAATATCCTCCGTGGTTCAGTTTCATCCTAAGAGCAGAATTCCTTGGTACAGGTTTTACAGTGAAGCATAAGATCCAGAATAACAGTTCAGAGCAATACTGTATTAATACCTTCTTAGTTTTTGCTCAGTAGAGTACAGAAATCAGATTGATGAACGTCTCACACACTGGCACAAAAGTCACAGGACAGTGCAGGGAGTCAAAGACTAACCACATGTAAGTTTCAAAACATTTCACACAATTGTACTAAGTTTTTTGTTTGTTTTGTTCTTTTAAAACACACACTTTTTACAGAGTTGGCTATAACAAAAGGAAACACTACAGCTACACGTTTTTAGGCAACAACACCACCTTTACTGGAGGGATAACGTGCTTGTTTTTTAAGGCTAAGCTAGTCAAAAATCATATTAGAAGCAGTTATATAATTGGTTTCATATTCTCCTTAGATGTAAAGGTTTCTTTACAACAGTGCAAGGATTATTCAGAAGAAACACTGAGGAATATGGGCTATTAAAAAAAGATCCCACATGTTCTTGGCAGGAGTGAAAAGGAAGCTCCTTTATATTTCTGCTCTAACAATAAATTGCAGTCCACCAGGGAGTCAAAGATCTTTGAAAGTTCAAGTTTTACATCAGCTGAGAACAGAGTGCATTGACTCTTAGTTCTTGCCAACGTTAACGACTGTTACTGTGATCAAAGTCTAACTTAGTGCATTCCAAGCAAGATTATAGTTCTCAGGGCACGCTAAACAAGTTTACAGACTAGAGTTTGCAGTTACGGTTTGAGTTAAGGAAGAAATCAAGCCGTTTAGGGGCTGCCAGTTCCAATTGATGTGGAAAATATTTCTAATCATACTTGTGAGCAATAAGCATATGTAAGTATACTGATGTGCACAAGTATTTCAGTTCTTGGTAATCATCTGAATACAGTTCTTACTTACGACTCTGACAGAGTCGGATAACAAACTTGATTTTCAAAGGCTAGTTTTTCCATCATCACTATTTTTGAGAGGCTCAGTGAGGTACAAGAATGCTGTTTTCATTTGAAGTGGCAGCTCAGACGCAGTATCTAAGCCTGCTCATTGCAAAGCCTCATGTAGCCAAACACATCGCGCTACCAGCCGGAGCTGTCAGCTGGTAACTACACGTATGAAGCATAGTAAAGAGAACGAACAGGAAGAGTTACAGAATCAACGGCAGTATGTACTCTGCTCCCAGAGATAACATATATTTTATACTCCAGTTCTGCTCTCTTTTCCATAATAACTAGTAACCAAAACACTAGGTTAACAGTAGGTTAAACTTCATTTAGTTAGATGTTTTCAATAGTCTCTAAGGAAGAAGAAAGAAAAACAGTAGTCTTGGAGCTCCCAATTTTCTCCCAAGAATTTAGACCACCAAAATCAGCAGCTCTTAACTACTCTCTAACCAGCATCAAGTGCATAGGTGTTTCAAGTGGCCATTTCACTTGTGTTTATTTGCTTGATTAAAACATTATTCTGAGCTACTCTGTAATAAAATTTAAAGAAGTAAATTTCTGAAACACTACAAATCACATTCTTCTAGTATTAATGCATAAACCATGCTAAAAACTCCCGTCCAAAAACTTTCAACCTCAAATACAGAAGTTTCCATATGCCACAAGTACCACGCATAGTAAAAAAAATTGCTCTATTATTTGAACTTTCTAACAAAAAGTGACATGTAAAGCCGTGTGTCAGCAGCTGGTGACAACCTGATGTTGCAGAAACAGCTGATCGATTACTTAACACCACAAATACTTGAATATTTGCAGTCCACAGTGGCAAAAATTGATCGAAGTCTAGCCTGTTAAGTCTCCTCCCCTCTTTTCCCTAGAGTTTGAGTTAGAGTTTGCCTCTAACACTTCTGTGCCAGAATTAGCTCCTACAAGACCATAGGATGAGCTGCTTCAGGAAGCCAGTGGAAGACAGATTTTATATTTTCTTTTAGGTAGCCTGACAATCCAGCATGATTTCAACTGCCACAGCTGACTAGAACTACAAATACTGTTACCCAAATAGTATTTGAACAAGTGAAGCATGTCAAAGCCTTCAGAAATGCAGGGGTTGGATACAGACCATTCTCTAGACCTAATCCTTGACTAAATGCCAATTAGTCTTTTTAAAAAGTACTTTTACAGGACAGCTTGACATTTTCTGCACTGTAGAACTGAGCAGCAATGAAGCATGGTTGCGAAGTAGCTGATATGGATGTCAGTAATACAGGAGCAAAACAGAAGTATCTTGCTACTCACATTATTATAGTCAAATATTAAAAAGGTAATTTTTTCAAGTATCAGCACAGGTAATATTTTCTGCCTGGAACAACTTTCTGAAAGCTATCATAGCAAGTGATCCTGATCAGTGCCATTAATTGATATATATTTTCTTGGATTTGGTCATAACTTCTTCATTAATGAACACCATAGATTAGATGGCTTACGTGGATGTTCAATCATCCACAGGCTGCACTGCCTTTTTATCTTTTTAAAATTATTTTTGTAAGAGAGTATCAGAAACAGTAAGATTTATGGCAGTACAGGGTTTCAGCCATTTCTGAACTGCTGAAGAGGGCACAAAAAACCCCACTGCTCAGCAAGACGTGACAATGCAAGAACCAGCTTAAAAGCATGTGCGGTTCTGTGAAGACACAGGTTTTATTTTCCATTATCTTCAGACATCCTACAGGTATTATAAACAAAAGCACATACCCAACAGAACAATAAAGACATCTTAGCTGAAAGATCTTGAGTAGCTGGCAACTATACCAGTTTCACTATTAGCTGCCTTGTAGGGAGAAGGAAGGGTTTAAGAAAGGTAGCAATCTGGCAAAAAAAAAAAAAAAAAAAAGTCTCCTTTTTGTTCCAAAATACATGGTTGTTCCATCTGTAACACAATCAACAAAGAAACAGATAAGAAGAGCTTAAACTGTGCGGAAAGCTGAAACCAGAAAACCTGGCCTTAAGCCACTGGATCCATCCAGCTTTTATCATGAAGATTCATATCCTTTTTTGGCACTTTCAGATAGGAAATAAAAGGCATTTGAGAAAGTTTCAGGAGCATACATTTTAGAAGACTGTTACAAGAATCTTACATTAAATGCTCTCATTCAGAACAGCAATGGAGCATGGGACAAGAATCAAATCACCCTTGAAACCCCTAAAATTCAACACTATGCTTCTCCAACAGAATTATTCCTGTAAGTAATTTTAAACAGGCATAAATACTTGCAGCACTGATTTATCTATTTATATGCTTTAATGCAGCAAAAAAGCAAGCCATGGATCCAAACAATCCACGAGTCTTAACACCAAACGTGATTCAAACCTGGTCCAAAATCTGGCCTGAAGCATAAATTCAACTTCACAATCTTTTCAAGTTGCAAATATGAAATTAGTGAAATAAACACTTAACTGTTTTTAGAAATGAACTTTCTTTTTGAAAGAACAGAAAACATAGCAATTTTAAGAAAATATACAAGCTTTTTGACAAAAAACACAAAACCATCACTAAAATTCATTTTAAAACCTCACATATTTTAATAAAGGCTAAAAAAAAGTCTACCAAAAAAAAAAAAGCTACCACAAATACTCAGTTCTAACCCAGTCTATAGTTGGACCTTTGTTCCAACTTTGTTCCCTCTATAGCTGGGCTTTGAATGAATTACCAGAAAATTACACAAAATGGCTAGGAACACGGGTTTATTCTTGTCCTTGTTGCTTTTTAAACAAAGTAAGTGAACCACAGCTATGAAACCTGGGAAACTTGGCAAAGCATCCCTCAACACAGAACGCTCTAAGCAAATGGACTGAAACTGACAGCTACAGCGATTCATCTTAATACTTCACCTAAACAGATTGCACATTAATGATAAATTCCAGAAGCAAACTGGCCACGTAACTCTTCTCTCTCTTCTAGCAGTCACAAACTGGAGTGCAAAATCTAGCTGTCCACTAATATTAGACTTATAAAAGTATTATCCTAATACCTTCTCCCTCCCCACCCACAACAGAATTTTTTGTTAAAACTTAAGAAGTTATAACATAGGTCTTATTACAGACTATTTTAAACCAGAAACAAAGCCTACCTGCCTAGACAAGACAAATGAATAGATGAAATATGTAGGTATTGGAAAGATAGTTCTGCTTCACTGCTATTACTTGTAACTGTTTATTTCTAGGTAGACTCACTTTACTTCCAGGTTTGAAATATGGAAGAGAAACAATAGCAGAAAATCCAGTGGCGGACTGTAAAAAAATAAAAATAAAAAAATCAAGAAGCCACTGAGATCATAAAAACAATTATCCTGATTTAGTAAGATTGTCAGGCTTTATTTACCATTATAAAAGGCTGAATCCTTAAACATCTGAAAAATGAAAGCTCAGAAAAAATATTTTCAGAGGAGAACCTGTCTGTAATTCTTCGCTATTTTTAAACCTTCCACATCCCAAGACTCCAGAAAATTTTATTTTATCTCATGACACCATGTAATGGCATATTTTCCTTGGGGGAGGGAAAGAACAGCATCTTGAAAGCAGCTGCAGTTGCATAGTCTCAACCAAATTAGCAAATGTGACTGCCATACTTCCCACTTCTGAAAGTTATTCTATTCACTGTTGAGCTTAAGCAACATTTTCAGAAGAATTTGAGGCGACAGTAGTATGCAACACCTATCTGAGGGACAGACAGAACTACCCACAGAGCAACCACAGAACCACAAAAGCCAAGGTAATCATGCTAGAAGAGTAGGCCTGCATACTTGCTTATCTTTACTTCTGTGGGAGACCTGGAAAAGACCTTTGGCTTGTCAAGCTGCACCACTTACCATCATTAAGCAACTACGTAAGTCTCTTTATTCAAAGGAGAAATTTCTATGAAAAATGTCCGTGCTATTCTAGCGATGGAGGGAACGGGGGGAGCAACAAAACTACGAGAAATAAAGGAAGACAAACTTATTCCTTCCCAGTGTTCTGAAAAGAAGCTTCAACTCCCAGGAAAGCTATCTTAGCAATTACAAATATGCAGGAGGAATAAGATTCTCTTCTTTCTTGATCCAAAAGCACTATTAACTTTTCCTGCAGGAGAAGCTAACATCCTGCATGTATGACCTGCACATGCTAACGTCAGCATCTTCAAGGGCATGCTGTTCACCAGTCCCTTTAGCGTTACATGAAGAGATCTACAGCAACAGCCAAAGTGTACCACTGCAAGGTGTAAGACTAGGAGATGAACTCCAACCCCACATTACATTTCTCAACACATTCTCATTTCACCTATTTTATTTTGCTTAAAAAGAATTGTTCTCTACAGGAGGAATTGCTGCGCTTTAGAGATGAAATGGGAGGCCTCACCGCCTACTTAACCACACAATCGCAGGACAGGATCTTCAGGCAATTACTTCTTCCAGTATAATAAGTTATTTGTTTCTTACTTCTTTGATTGATGGATCAAAGGATATTCTGAAAAATGCTCCCAGGACATGTATTCAGCCATTGTACTATTTCAGCTTGGGAAACAGAAGGACAGGAAAAAGTTATTTTACCATTCTAAGGAACATCCACATTGAATTACTTCCAGATTTAGTTACATAAAATGGAATAACAAATATTTGGAAAGGCCACTACCTATTCAACATTTTTGTTTAGGCATGGTTGCCGAGACAATCTTGTAATTTTTTATTACAAAAAGCGTTTGCATCTTTCCACACAATTTTTTAATATTTTGTATTGAAATATCTTCATCAGGAAACCAATTAATTTGTGGAAGTTCAAGAAGCTAAGTGTCCCTTATTAAGAAAATCCGTCATCACTTAGAACCTTCCTGAATCCTTATAAAGACCCTCAGGAACTAAACTACATAACCCTTCATCTTCTCCCCAGTTATTCCATGATTTCTGCCAGGAGAATGCACAAATGAACTATTCCCTGGATGAATGCCACCGTACATCAAAACAGCTAAATGTTATTCTGTTCTGCAAGTATCCAAGGAAGAGATTCACGGTCTTCAGCAATTTGCAGAAGAATCTCCACAACCTCTCTCTTACTGAGAATACCTAGAAAAGGATCACCTCATTTTTAAAAGAAAAGAAACAGGAATTTTTGGAGTCTCTTATTTAGAAGATGAAGAGAAGTCTGCAGCTGCATTGATGTTTCTTCTTGAAATATAGAACCTTCCTTGACTGATTTAAAGATAGAAATAAGAATTTGGAAGAAAACAAAAGACGACACATGAATGAAGGTCAGTATTAATACTAGAAATGATACAAACAATTCTCTTAGGTTTCATCCATCTTTAACTTAGAATGAGTAAGTACAGGTTTCCAGATGGCTGGATGAGGGGGAAGCAGAAAGGTCTGATTTGCTTTCCTCTGCCATGCCTAGAAGACATAGCACAGCTTTAAGAAAGAAACACTCACTCGCAGTACTGGAAAAATAAAGAAGGAAAGCAGATGAGCCATTGCAGTCATAGCAAAACAAGTGGTACTGGCAACAACCCAATCAGTTTTTCTTCTGTGGAACGGATACTGAAATCTGAACCAGAAAGATGGAAAAGTGCCTTAATAATAAGGAGGCAAAAAACGTTGAGTGGCTTGCTTATGCCTTCTCAGTGACTGACGCAGCTGTTCTGCTTCCAAATCCGTAAGACTGAAGATACACTGACTGGCAAGGGAACTTCAATAAGCACTTGCCCCTCTCCTGAAAAAGGATTCAAAGCAACAAAACCAGGAAACACCATAAACACTGCTCAAAACTTCACAAAGCCACTTATTCTCCTGGCATTAACCTTCTATTTTGCTCAGTGAAATTAAATGTGTAATACGGATCCTTCCAAATTTGATTTAATTTTTGAGGTTCTGTTCCCATATTGGATGAAGTACAACAAAGTACAACATCGAGTGCACAGAGACTTTAAGTTCAGTCCTATTTTACTTGTAAACACAGATAAAGGAGCATTCTCTAGTACTGATCAAGCAGCACAGCAAATTTCTTTGATCCTAAACATGGTTATTTATTTTATGTCACTCAATCTGTGGTGATAAAAGCTTATGCATGTATTTCACAAATGGTGAAAATTTATCTGAAGTAATGTCTGTACACAAGCGACACCAGTACTGAAGTATTTCTTTTCCTGAGATAAAACTTTTCAGACTCTTACACAATGTTTGTTCCACTTGTATGGTTACTATGGATCCTACATCTCAGCAATGAATTTGCAACATCCTGATCTCAACTTTCACTAAAACATTATTTCTGGCTCTTCTACTGTGAAATAAAGCTTGAAAAGATCATCTGTGTTATACAAAGGCTTGAAAAGAATAATACAAAAAACTAAACAGCTTCAAGTTTGTTCCCTTGCCCCCCAATGTCACTTCCCTTTGTGCCCTGATAGTTGACTGACACAATAATGCAAATTAAGCAAAAATCTTCATTTCTGTGTAAACCTTTACTATGATTGTTTTAAGCTCCACTATATTCAACTCAAAGTAGTTATTAACAAACATATTTGGCTTTGTTTAAAAAAAAAAAAAAAAAGAATACCTCGGTCTGACCTTCGTGGGCACTGGATTCATGAGTGACACGAATAGCCTAAAATTAAAGCATATTTTAATTAGACTTTAAATATTTTAAGAATCACTGTATGCTCTTCTTTTTAATCAAATGCCATAGCTGTAACTTCTTTTGCTCGATGCTTTTAATAGATAAAGAAATGAATCAACAAATAATCCCCACTTGCAAGGATCTCAAGAGCCAGGTGTTTCATTTGAACTGAATCTGATGAAGCTATGTAGCAGTTTGTTACTGCAGTTTAACACACAGACAACAGTACTGGCAAGTGGTTTTGATATTTCAGTTCCTGGCTTAAGTATACAAAACACTTTAGGTAGAAGCTGAGATCAGACAGCTTGTATCCAACATTTCTGCAGATAATGTCCTCAAACCTCTATGGTTCCTGTTTGTTACTACTTTCTTTGAGGCACATGTTAACAACCTTATTCCTGAGGGCTTCACAGTAAGTTGAATTTGAACTCAGGCTTGGAACCCATCAATACTTTCATTTTGACAGAGGATCATCGTTATCATCATGAGCAACAGCACTGTTCTCCACTTCTATCAGCGGCCAGATCTTTCTGTCACATCCTTTGAATCAGCACTAATTATGATCCAACTAAGCACTCAATCAGCTAGCTCATCTAACTGCTTGTTATGGGGGATGGAAGGAGAGGGGGGGCTATAATTCTGTCAGATCAGCTCCTTGTGTGCCCTGAAGAGCTACAGTCAAAGCAAGGTGACTTGAAGGCATAAATTGAAGGAGACTGCAGGACTGTCCTTCCAGCAATAGCCTCAAATCAGCCCAAATTGACCATTAAACTGGATCTTGAATCAACCAAAATGATTGTGCAGACATTACTCATCCACTTCAAATCATTTTCAACTAAGCCAGCGAATTAATATGGATGAAAAACATTGACAAAATCCATTCTGCTGACGGAGCTATGGGATGGCAGGAATACTTTAAACCACCAAATCCATATTTTTTTTTTTTTCAGCAGCAGCTGTCTGATCACAAGCTCACACGTAAACTCAGATTGTTTAAGTGATTCACTGGACCAAGACCAAAGAACTTGCTCATGCAAATAATTCTTATACCATTTTCAAAAGGAGTAAAAAGTACAATACTAACTTCATAAGTTTCTAGATATTTGGCCCTTTCTTCAGGAGTCATAGATAATGAATCTTCTAGGAACTTTTTCAGTGATGAATTAGTTTCTTAAAAATAAAAAAAAAGACATAACATTAACAGATTTGAAACCATGCCTTGAATTCCACATTGTTCAAAGCTAACAGAATGCTTATAACCAACAAAAGATATAAAGATAATTTCATCGTCTTAAAGAAGCAATGAAGGCTGACTGCACGAGGAATTGCTACCTACTGCAGTTTGAAGTGTTTTCAATGTTTTCGTTTTAGGATTAATGTGAATTTTTTTTTTTTTTTATAATTACAGGCAGAAATGCTCTTTCAGTAGAGATGAACAGTTATATTCAGAGAAAATAGTACATATCCCATCCTTCCCTCCATACTTTCCACAGTTGTAAGGGAAAAAAATAGAGGGGGAAAGTACAACAAAAACAAGCAAGCAAACATGAAACACTTACCGAAGTTCATTTTATCTCTGTTGTTTGCAATGGCATGAATTAACCCAATTGTTCCACAAGCATTGTTGATAGTCTGCTTCATGAAATACACTGATGATTTGACATCTTGCCCCTTAGCTTTTATTCTCTCTTCTTCTTCTGTTCTGAAGGTTTCATACTAGAAGGAAAGTTAAACAAGTTTCACAGGTAGTACAAATAGGTACTTGTTATATTACCCAAGCAAAACCAATTTATATAAGTAAAACCTTCCTAATAATACCAAAACCCGGCTTGCAACTTGGAACGTTTAACAGAAGTGGTCCAGCAGTACACACAGACTTCCCCAACTGGAAAACTCTATGACTGGCTTTTGACTAGTGATAAGACCTGATATGTTTAAATCGTCATTTTGAAATGTGTTACCTAACAGCAATTCAAGAATGTTCAATATTAGCACCTGTCACCATCTCTCTTCAATCTAAGAAAAAGTGTTTAAGGACAGAGGTCTCAAAAGCTTTATCAAGCAACCATTATACTTCAGGTGTTTAACCAGCATGAACCATTCTTGTAAGTTCCATCTCCTCACATTGCATTTTTTCCAGGAATATAAAGTAAACTTCATATAATGTTTAAAACAGGTCCTTTAAAAGGCATAATCATAAGGTAAAGGTTTATTTTCTGTAGTAGTAATTTACAAAAAAATGAAGTAGATGGACTTTTTACTTAAGTGTGACAAATGTCAAGTTTGAATGAGTGGGGAACTCTTCCTCTCAGAGTGAGGAACTCTTCATGAGAGATTTCTCTCAGAACTAAGAAACTTCCCCAGCATCGTGATTCCACACTGGCAGCTTGTCTCACTGGTCCAAACGTTCTAAGTAAATAGCAGGTGCCTTTACAAAGAATTTTAAACTGACAGCACTTATCTACAAGATAACACGAATAGTCTTAATTGAGGAAAAAAAGGCCTTAGACGTATTAGACAAAAGTTCAGACTAGAGAAGGTAAACAATATAGCTGCCATTCATTCCCTGTGTCGTCCCCCCCCCCGCAAAAAGATGTGAATACTGAAAATATCATTTTGAGCAAGGGTTGGACCAGATCACTTCAAAATGTCCTTTCTAACTTGACTTATCCCTTGATAAGCATTCACTGGATCAAGCTACATCCTATGACGTTGATTTAATAAGTCATTCATCTTTAAACTGGACAATAACCCTAAGATTATATGTATGCTAACAAGGGTATTCAGCCCTAAAACCAAGTTCAAGCAAATTGATGTATACTGGGGGAAATAGGGGTGAAGGAGAATGGAGGGAGAGGCAAAAAGCAATATATACACTCTTCCACCAAAAATATGCTCTATCTGTCCCAGAAATTAAAGTCATACTGGTACTGATGACTTAACTGAGAATGGATCGATGTTTAGTCAGTACAGCAGTACAAAAACTCAAAAAGTAGTTGCATTTGATAGTCTGGCACACAACCTTACTTTGCTCATGCTATTGTGGCTTTCTGCTAAAACTAGCAGAATTCTGCCGTTTCACAGCCAGCATTTTAAAACCAAAGTACAGAATTATCTGCAAGAAAAAAATGTGAAGTATGTTTTTCTTTACTTCTACATTAGCTTTTCCCACTCCAATTAAAACACTTAATAAATTGGAAATATACACATAATGTTATCATTTATTTATTATAATTAAGAAGTCTCTGAATAATGCTTAAGTCTCATTTTGATTCTGACACAAAGGCACAAGATTTACAGATTCACACAACAGTTTGGGTTGGAAGGGACTTTTGAAGATAGTCTAGTTCCAATCCCCCTGCCACGGGCAGGGATGTCTTCCACTAGATCAGGCTGCTCAAAGCCCCATCCATGTATTCATCTACAACAAAAGTGATATGCTGGTTTTTAAATAAACTTTTACCTTTTCTGTTATTGGAAAGAGAAGTAGCACTGCACATACAGGTCTTGGCACCATGCTAAGCAGTTCTGGTTCCATGCCATAGACATCTACAAATTGCCAGTCAGGATGTATACCTAATTGCTTGAGAAACTGAAAGAGAAGAATACAGAATAATATTAAATGAGTGTGCTGGTATATATATATATATTTTTAAAAAAAAAAAAAAAAAAAAAAGCTTTTGAAGATCCCCAAGGAGGAGACTCCACCACCTCAATGGGCAGCCTGTGCCAGTGCTCAGTCACCCGCACAGCACAGAAGTGCTTCTGGTGTTCAGAGGCACCCTCCTGTGCTCCAGTGCGTGCCATTGCCTCTGGTCCTGGTACTGAAAAGAGCCCGGCTCCGGCCTCTTTGCTCCCTCCCTTCAGGTGTTCAAACACACTGATAAGATTCCCCCACCCCCCCACTCCCAAGCCTCCTCTTCTCCAGGATGACAGCCCCAGCTCTCTCAGCCTCTCCTCATAGGAGAGCTGCTCCAGTCCCTTCATTATCTTGGTGGCCCTCCACTGGACTCTCTCCAGTACATCCACATCTCTCCTGTACTCGGGGGCCAAGAACCGGACCCAGTGTTTCAGGTGCAGCCTCAGCAATACTGAGTAGAGGGGAGATGAAGCGACTATCTCAACAACAAGGAGGGGAATTAAGAACTCTATACCATTGGAAACAACTTGAAATATTCGTGTTGTATCAGAGTCAGAGTTTCTGAATTCAGTTAGGTTCTTGGAATTATATACACACTGACCATTTGTAAGAAAAAGTTAATTGTGTGTTATGGCACACTCAAATCCTATTTTGAAATACTACATTTTAAACAAAAAACTACAGACATGGGAGAACTCTTTGTATTTCTGAAGTAAGCATTTCAGAACTCCTGTATTTCTGCTAGAAAAATCACATTCTGTAGGAAGATCTCCAGTCACCTGGGGTTATCAAATTTCCATAAAATATGGAAAATGTCTGTCTTGATAAACAGCTAGAAGTTTAAAATGCCTGAAAAAAAAAAAAAAAAAAAAAAAACTTGCAGCCAGTAATATTCCTCTGCTCTCTCTAATGAAAAAAACAGTTAACTCCTAAGGCATTTCTTTAGCCAGCTCTCAACAAATTGCAACTCTGCGGTTTCCAACAATGTTCCCAAAAGCAGATCAGTAGAAAACCAGAGTATTTTGTCTGTTCTTTCTTAGAAGGAAAAGATTCGTTCAAAGCTTGATCATACTTCCTGTCCAGCGCTATTTGAGGAAACCTCTCTATTGATACATTTGCAGTCAAGATGTTTAAGAAGAACAAGATGGTAAGTCAAAATGAATCATCTATGCCTTTCTCTTCCTTCCAAAATTCACCCATACAGATTGACACATACACACAAGAGTTCAGTAATAGTTATACCATGTTTGAGTAGATTCACACCTATATAGATAGGCCCGTAAGAACTACAGAAATCAATCTTATTACAAAAATTAGTATTTTATTAAAATGAAAAAGAAGAGATGTCTACTTCTAACACAAGATCCCTTCAAGTATCAATTTCAATTCATACTAGGCAAGAAGCAAGGTTACTGTTTTTCAGGAGACACAGACAGTGATTAACTCCCAATATTTAGATATAAAAGGCGCTTTCTAAAAAGGGTGAATGCATGGCATGCATGTGTTTACAATGAGTACAGAAGATTATCATTACTTTTGTTTTAACCAGCCAAGTTTAGGAATATCTTCTGAAAAGGGGGAAAGAATAGAAAATATGCACACCATTAAGTTTATTAAGAGAATCAAGGTGCAGTTTGCAGCCAGTATTTTGACGATAAGGAAATTTACACTTTACCATTTTAAATGTATTCCTGTCTCCCCACTCTACACTCTAAGGCAAGAAATCAAAACCAAGACCAAGTAAAGACAATTTAAGTCTGAAAAAAAAGATTAAAGAAAACCTTGGAAAAGTTACATATGGGTTTTCTCTGTATCTACAGAACCAACCTAAACCGTTCAGAGACGGTTCAGTATTTGATTGTCTGAATTGCAAAACATGAAGACTTTCTGTTCATAATGCCATGTATTTTTTTTATTATTATTATTTTTAATCAATTTTTCCTATGTTTCCACTAAAAACGAACAATGCAAATTGACTATAAACTCCAAGATGAAAATGGGAAGTGAAAGGAAAAAGTGTATTTTAGCAAGATATAAGGAAGATCTGGTCTCTTATGTATGGGTTTGTGGGACTGGGCACAAGTCCATGATCAAGGCTTTGCACAGCTTTCTAACTGATGTTAAAACAAGGTAGTTCAAATGTATGACAAGAAAATTAACTCAGGAGATTGCTTATGTAATACACCAAGATCTTTTGGTTCTATACCACCTTTAAGTCTTGCCAAGATTAGGAATAAAGCCAAATCGTTATATTTTAATGAAAATTATACGGAGGGAACGTGAGTTTTTACTAGCTGATGAAACAGAAGGCATTTCATTTTTAGCGTCTATTTTAACCGTCCAAGTTATGAGGGTAATTACCACTTTGTGAATGACAGAAGAAAAGTTCAGAAGGAGAGGGGAGTACACATAGCTGTGTTAAAATATTATTTGTACCTCAAGTACTTCTATGATTCTAAGCTTTCCATCATGTTCCCTGTTGTTACTCAGAACTGTGGGAAATGCAATGCCACTGAGAAAACATGGGTTATTATTTTGCAAGATAACATTAAAGAAGGGTACAAAAACCCAACAAAATAAAAAGATAAAAAGACACTTACAGAGAAAGCAACCCCACAACCAGATGAGGCAACACTAAAAGAATCACATGAAGCTACTGAATAAATAAATGATGCATATACTTTTGTCTTGTTGCCTTTCACAGGCTGGGGAAAAACACATCCCCTAGACCCAAAAACAGCTACTCAAACTTCTGAATGATATATTCATCATAGCAAAAGCTTTGCAGAAAGAATGCTTTTCAGTACTCACATTACCATAACACCTCGAAACTTTAAGAGGTTAAGAGTTTCAGTATACAATGACAGCGATGGTTAGAAGTGGTGGTCAACACTACAGAGAAACACCAAGAACGCAGCCTTAGTATGGCAGGCAGCAAACTTTACACATGAACAGCCTAACAACTTATTTTACAATCATCAAGAAAAGATTAAGGGAGATCAAAAATAGGCTAATGAGACCCCTCTGCTTCCAGATGGCTTCATTCAAGCCTGGAAAAAAATGATAGAAATGTCTTTCTGAATATTACATGAGTAAAAGGTAAAAAAATCTTGCACAAGTGCCCATGTGCAAGAAAGACTGCCAGATGGGTTTACAGGTGAATAGATGGCAGGGTCCAAAGACCCCTTGAAACAAATAGATTTAGCTTATTCTTGATGTGGAGAAATGCAAAGAAAAAAAAAGTTCAATGAATGACAGAGGCAAACAAGTAATCTTTTGCAACTATGTTCTGAATGGGTAACAGCAATGGAACGCTATTTAGCGAGGTCTGGGAAGAGAAATTTTAAAGGAGTAAAAACAAGTTCTTAGAAACCAGGGAAAGTTATTTAGAGGGACAAAAATCCATATTAGATGTGACACATGAAGCTCAGAAGAGCCTATTCGCAAGCAGTAGCTTCAATTTTGGCAAATTACCTGAACACCATAGGAAAAGACAAAGGAAGAAAAAGGAGGGTTCCTTAAGTTATTTCTATCTCTTTCTCAGGCCAGTCATGCTGGTACAAAGATCACTCAGTTATCTACCAGCAGGTGAGCTTCCACACTGGCCAAAACACTCCAGTTTTAGAACAGCAGGCAGTTCTGTATGCTTTTTAGACAGTCTCATTCATAGGTGAGGACCTCTGCTGCTTTGCAGCAATTACCCAAGCAACTCTATCTAAAGATACTTACTGGACAGAGCAGTTAAGGTACTTTTCACTGTATTTGAGGGCTCATCCACTCTCCATTGTTTATTTTCCTCTTATTTTTAGGTTCAACTGAGCATATAGCACCAATAAGCTAGCAGCCTTATATTAATTACTCTAGATCTGCAAAAGAGAGTATCAGATATATTTCTGTCACTTATCATATTGCTGACTATTCTTCATTCATCTTTGAGCACTTACCTTAGAAAAGAAAAAAAGAAAACATATTACAAAAGTCTTACAGCAGCTCAGAAGGAAAGACAGACAATGCAATTGTCCGTATCTAGTTAAACTTTTTCAGAGCTTTACTTTTAAAAGTACATTTTATTTAACTTTGTTGTTGTATATAAAGTTGTCTCTTCCTCTGTTGTATTAAAATGCCATCCTGAATGACAGATCTCTCCTTCGTTTTTCATTGGTTCAGCTAACCATTGGAAAAAAAAACATCACTTTTGAAATTAGTTGTCCTTTCTATACATCTTAACTGCCCTTTGCGTAATTTTCTCCTTTTTGCTCAAGTATTCCAGAAGGCCCTTCCTTCTTACCTGGCATCTAGAGTTCACTGGAGAAGTCCAAACAATTGGCCTTCAAGTGCAATTTTTCAGACTTGTTTCAATATATGCAACATTTGAGCTGAAAATAGTATTAACACATCAAATTTGCTAAAAAAAAAAAAAATCCAACCTTTTGTTGCATTGTAGAACTCCAGAGTTCCGGAAATTCACATAGGCCCTATTTTCAAGGATGCAAATGTGGGAGCCCAATTTTCAATTCTTTAAAATTGCCTGCTGAGAGCAAGGGTTTCCTCAAAATTGGCAGGTAACAGTATAAACAAGGAAGAACTCGTCCAAGCTGTGAATGTGGAGGGCCATGACTACTGTGATCACAAGACAATACAGAATGCAGAAACTCAAAAAAGTATGACCAAAAGCCACCACGGATGAATACCTAACTCCTGACTGAGGTCAAACTGAAAGAAGTACGTGGAAAGAAACCAGAGGAACAGGCTGTCCAAAAGGACAGAGGTGCGTTGCTTAAACACAGAGGCACGCAGTTATAAAAGCTGAAGTTCAACTAGTGCTGAAATTACAAGGGATGTGAAGGACACATGAAGGGCTTCTGTGAATACACTGGCGACAACTGGAAGGTTAAGGAAAATGTAGGTCTACTGCACAATGGGACAGGAAACCTAGCGAGCAACAAAGGAAAAGGTTTAGGTTCTCAATGCTGATGTTTTGCTGCCTTCTGTTCTCCCAGTTCCTGAAGCCCAAGTAGCAGCATCTGTGAGAAAGCAGCATTTCTCACTGTAGAGAAAGCCACGGGTGGGGAACACTAGAGCCATAGGGCATGTACAAGTCCACGGGACAACATCAATCCAATACTGCTACAGGTATCAGCTGACACCTTTGTGAGCCTGTTCCTTAACAACTCTGAAGGGTCATGGTGATCTTGGAAGGTTCCCCATGACTAGAAAAAGGAAAATATCACATCTATTTTCAAGATGGACAAGAAGGAAGATTCAGATAACTACAGGCCACTCATCTTCAGCTCAGTCTCTGGGAAGGTTATGAAGCAAATCTTCCTGGAAGCTACTCCCAAGCATAAGAACAAGTAGGTGATGGAGAACAGGCAGCACCAACTTACCAAGGGCAAACGATGCCCAATTAGCCTGGAAGTTTTCAACAGTGTGAGCACTGCCTGCATGGGTAAGGTGCAGGGGAGGGAAAGCAGTGCAGTCTTTATAAAGCAAGGCCTTTGGCAGAGTCACCCATACCATCCCTAGAGCCAAACCAGTGAGATATATGAACTGGCTAAGGGGGAAGCTAGTGGAAAACTGGCCAGACTGCCAGGTTCAAAGGACGGCAATCAGCAAAACAAAGTCCAATTGGCAGTGACATCGATCAGGTGTCAATGCAAATGCTGTTTAACATCTTCCTTAATGATCGGGACGGTTGCATACTGCACACTCAAGAAATTTGGATATTACACCAAATTGGGAAGAGCACTGGAGGGCAAGGCTGCAATTCAGAGGCAATTTCAGCAGGCTGGAAAAATGAGCTGACAGGAACTTCATGAAGTTCGAAGACAAATGCAAAATCCTCCATCTGGAATGGCATAACTTCATGCAGTCACACAGGCTCAGGGCTAATTGGCTAGAAAATAACTCCGCTGAAAAGGATCAGGCCATCCTGATCAATAATAAATTGAACGTGAGTCAACGTGCCCTTGCAGTAAAAGCCAACCCCTATCACTAGTTGCCTTACTAGCAAGGGAAAGTAGCCAGGAGGCAGACGTGAGACCTCCCCTCTCTTGGAGGATTGTGAAACTCTCTGGAGTGCTGTGCCAATGCTTTGAGCTCCCCATTACAACTGAAGCATTGAAAAACTGAAGCGAATCCAGTGGAGAGCCACCAATAGGGACAGGAGCCTGCAGCCTTGCTGTATGAGGAATGGTTGAAATATGGGTTAAAACCATCTTAAGAAAAGACAGGGGAGGTAGGGGACAGGACACTTGATATTGGTGTTTTCTACTAGCTAAGGGAGGCTGCAGAGAAGATGAAGACTGACTCATCTCAGTAGTATACAGTAGAACAATGAGAAACAATGGACGTAGGCCAGAATGTGGAAAATACAAAATTGGTAAGGAAAGCATTTTAAAATAATACAAAAAAATAAGCATAGTCAAACACTAGCACAGACTGTCTATGGTCCTGTGGAGTCTCCATCCTTGGAGAAATTCAGAACTTGGCAAGTCCCTAAGCAACCTGCTTGGAGCAGAATGTGGTTAGACCACAGAACACTTACAGAGTCCCTTCCAACCTACCTGATTCTATTCTAAATCACCACAAACTGACAATCTGCTTGTCTAAATGTTAGTTAACAAAAGTCACTGTAACATGTCTAAATGGGTTTCCTGTAAGTTAATTTAGACATTTCTATGGTATAACCTATGTTGTTTTCACTACCTTAATCTACCTTAACTGTTAAGCATCAAAAGTAGCACAGAGCAGTGATCTTCAACACATGATTCTGCTCCAACACACTCTGGCTACCTTTAAAATTAGTTACATTTGATGAACCTTAAAAATATAGTTTGGGCTAATTTAAAGAGCCTCAAATGCCAGATGGAAAAAGCAACCTAGCAATCTCTTGACCCAGGTGACTTGACTTCAGCAAATTAAAATAGTGCTTCTGCCAACACAGCCACAGAACCAGTAGGAGAATACGATTCATGGGGCTGACAGAGATGTGGGAAGGGAAATTGGGGTAAGAAAACTGAAGAGTTCAATTTACTTTGAACAGCAGACTTCTGAAGTAGTCAGTGAACATCTTAAATACTGTCTGAAGTAGCAATGCTCTTTTCTACTTTGTCAACTGCAAATGAAAACAATGTGAAGACTAACACTGAAGTAAAATGGACTTTGAAATCTAGGTGCCAGTGAAGTTGGACAGCATTTGTAAATATTTCAAGAATGCCACATTCTAAACACTAAGGCATTATACTCAAAACTAGGACTTCTCCATTTTACTGGAGTGTTTGTATAAAAGCTGGAACCACAAGAACAAAAATGGGGAAAAAATAGAGACATTTCCAGACATTCAGGCAAAAGTCAAAGAGCTTTCGTGGGAAGAACCAACTGTCGTAATCCTCTTCCAAATGCAAACAGAGACACCAACAGAGTCTATGTTATATCGTACTTCTGCTCAATGGACTATAGCATCACTGTATCACAGCAAAACCAGTTAAGACTTTCTTCCACTAAACTAGATGTTCCTATGGTTTTAGGAAACTGGACGAAGTCTTAATTAGTTTATTTAGATGTAATCAGTATTTCATAACTTTATCATCAGCAATCAGTATTTTTTAATTTCAGCATTAAGGCATAAGAATTTTTGGTGCGCTGATGAATTGAAGCTGATTTTTCCCTAAGTAGTAGTAAGACACTGCACAGAATGTCTGATGGAACTATCACCAAGAAAAATAAATAAAACCAACAAAAATCCCTTATCTGACAATTCATATGAGCCTACAAATAGGAGGTTGTATTTAAGCCCTCTAAGTAACCTGTTCTTACTGAACTAATCCTTTCTAAACTGATTTACATTGCAAATACAAACACATAATAGTTTGCTTTCAATTCTTTATATATATTACTTCTGGAGGCATATCACAAAAAAAAAAAAAAAAACTGTTTCATAAATCAGTATTTTATTGTTTGGGCATTATAAGGATATACTTCTTAATTCTTTCACTATGACATTTAGGGAATTTAAAGGAAGGGATCGTTTTTCAATAAGGTTTAGACATAGTGTCTTCCAGTCCATTAGCCAAGTGACTTGACATGAAAATACAGAAATACAGATCAGAAACTTTAGTTCTATACTGCAGGTCAACATGAGTATTGCTCAGGAGCAAATGCATGGGCATAACTTACACAAAGTGTTTTATTCTTCTTTACCAACCAGTCCCCACTTAGAGTGGCCACAGTATGGTCTTACTGGAACAATACATGCTCCATTACAATAAACTTATCCATAAACTTCTTTAATAGCCTCAAGCATCGTATTTCAGGACCTCATAATAAAGTTCATGGAATACAGCCCATGCATTCTTACAATTTGATTCAATTTAAATTATTTAATTTGCAGTGAAGGAGAAAAAAAGAACACAGCTTCACCCAAAACGTGATAGATCTTACACCCACAAAATTTTTATCCTTCCAACTGTGTTGGTTTCTTCAGGGTGCTAGAAGAGCAGCTCTGACTCACAGCTAGAGCTCCTGCTCTTCATGCTGATAGGTACATGTTTTAAATATAACCCATCAAGCAGCTTTGAAACTTCATACTTGCTGTGCACAGGTATTACCATACCTATTGAACCAGAATCTGATCATCACCCAAACAGCAATGCAACGTACCACACAGAAACCTGGACTACGCAGCTAACTCAGGTTCTTGCCGAAACTGCTCTTAGCGAGCAACAGCTTTGGAGTGCTCTGAGGACAAGTCCTGAGGTGGAGCTATCAAGCCGGTGATTCACAACAAACTTGCTCCTGTGATCTAAATAATTGTTGTAACCAGCATGAGCCTGAGCAATCTATGCTTACAAATAAGCTGTTGCATGTGTTTTTACAGTGTAATGAAATACGCGAATTACACTGATTCTGCTGGTCCTTTAAGCTAAGGAAAATAGAGAAGTAGGGAACAGCATCTTCAGAACCACCAACTAACCTATGTGGTGAACCAATAGCACTTGTTTTCTACTCTGTAGCATGCTGTTCACTAACCAAACATATCCTTACCAGCACTGGTAACAGAAAGGATTATAGTTGTTACAATATTTAGCTTATTTCATCTGAAAATAAATAAGCAACTAAGCCAAAAAAAAGAGCAGGAAATGCTAAAAGGGACAAATACGAATAGAAGAATTAAATGCATGGTTTTCTCAGCTTTCGATTACTGAATGACCTACAAAGACAGATCTAAGTTCATTTTTCAACTATTCATATGAGTAATGCTCTAAACTCCAAAACAAGTCATAAGTTTCCCCCTTGCAACATATCTGTTGCAACATAAGACCAACCTGTTTAAGCTTAATAACAGGGCTCTACAGCTTGAGGTATTTTAAACCAGCAGAAAACATTCAACAACTGGTCTCACAACAATCCTCCTTCGCATCTGCCTCCTGCCTACTTTTGGCTGTGGCATGGCCTTGCCACTTCCCCCTTGTTGACTCTGTGGAAGGGATTCTGGGGCTCTCTCTTCACAGAAAGATCCAAAGGCTCAGTCCTGGCCTTCCCCTTTCTGAGGCTACGCTCACAGCACGCATTCTTGGAAAGCGGCCTATCTCCACTATTGCCACTTTGCTTACAACAGAAGAGTTGCTGTTAAACTTAACATAAATGCCCTTTTGAAGATGTGTAGTTATTTCACATCACATGCACCTTCACTCCACGCAGCAGCTTGTCTCTGAGGACCACCACCACCAATGCACGTCAGGAATTGCAGGCACTGCCCTTCCAGTGACTTTGGTCAGTAGGGTTTTCTTTTGGGGAAGCCTGTGTGACAGTGCTGCAAACAGTTCATAAAATGGAAAGACCTTCTAGGAACAGTTAAGTTCATTTCCTCCAGGTAATTAACTGATCTCTATATTTGCCCAGCACCTAACTGGATGAAGACTGGGTGCATTGAAGACTGGGTGTATCCAGTTTCTGCCATCTGTTCTGGGATCTTTATTGCCCCCAGAAAGTCACAGCTGCCAAGAGGGTCCACAGACTGAAATTCTTTTATGTAGCTGACTCTCATTGCATTAATGGCTTCGAAAAAATAGGCAGGATCAAAGGCCTGAAAATAATGCTGGAAGGTAGCTGGCAAATAAGCCCTATGTCATGAGACAAGCCCAAATCACAGACAGCTTTGCATAGTTTAACTCTGGGCTACCCAAAGCCAGCGCTTGAGCTTCATAACCAGATGCAGCCAATTACTGGAACCTTACCTGGACAGAGCAAAGGCACGAGTTGAAATGGTGCCTTACCTAGGAAGTAAGGATATTTCTTAGAACGGGGAAGATCAAGAAAGACAAATTCATCTACCATTACTAATTTTTCATCTACACTTCCTAGGGAAATGATCACAGATTGCAAGCCAGACTGAAGTGATGTTACAATAAAGAGCAATTAGCTTGCATCCGATCTTTTCAATCCCAATGTTCACAAGCAGTCTGACTTTTTTGGGTGGTAGAAGAAACTGAGAACAAGATACACAGCCAGGCATCATCTGGTGAACAGTGGGCAGATAAACCCACTTTCTCCCATTAGTAGAGGGGCTTCAGAAGCTTCAAGAAGAGGGGTAGCACCTGAGATCCCACAGCTGAAGGTCAAAGAGAAGAAAATTAGCTGTCATCACTACACAGACTGGAGCTTTGGAAATGCTAAATCATCAACTCTTTCTATCTTGGATGTGGACTCACAATACATTATAATCCGTTCCATCAGACTGCAGAAGTGGAGAGAAAAGAGCATATCGTGACAGTTAAATTGGCAATGGTAAATTTAATTACACTGACTTCTCCCTTAAGATCACTATAGATACATGGCAGCAGTATCCTGAGTGAGTCACTGCCATTGGAAATCTTTAAAGCTGAGAAAGATTTATTCATCGTTTCCAGCCAATTTCTAAACCTTTTACATAATTCCAATCTATATGCACAAAAAAGGTCCTATATACTAACAAATTAAGATTTCATAGACTTGCATTAATACAAATGCTTTCACCAAGGGAAAAAAAAAAATCAAGATACTTTGGAAAGATTTTACACACCCTGCAACTGAGAACTACCAACTCTTTTCCATTATCTCCCAAATTTCTGCCACAAAGTTTGAAACAGTCAACGTACGTTACAACACACATCTCAACAATGTGTTCATTACCACACCTAACAATAGCACTGATAATAACAAAAGTAGTGTGTTCCAAGGACAGTCTAGCATCCAAGTAAAATAAATTTTTAAAAGGATAAAAAAAAAAACAAACAAACAACAATAAAACCAGGAAGCATATAGCTAAAGGTCTGTGTAAGAAGATGCATATTTTAACTAACTTCTAGACATACATGCTGCAGCTATAAGAAGCATACCTTTTTTTATCCTGAGGAATCTTGTATTTTATAGAGTACAGTGACATACAGCACCACAAAAAAAGAAAAAAAGGACTGTTGTAATGACTGTCCTTGCAATTAACTCCATAGGATTTTTTTCTAAAATGTGTTTGGAAATTCATTTGGAT
Organism: Oxyura jamaicensis; assembly: GCF_011077185.1. Taxonomy (NCBI): domain Eukaryota; kingdom Metazoa; phylum Chordata; class Aves; order Anseriformes; family Anatidae; genus Oxyura; species Oxyura jamaicensis. The sequence continues at coordinate 161,175,076 of NC_048893.1, forward strand.
GTCCAATTATTACTTCTATTGTGTTAAACAGAAATAGGATATGGATAACTAGTGACTAACACTCCTGTTGTTATTCAGAACAATGACTAATACTGCAAGGTGTACTCCTAGTCAACACAGACCTTTGGGTTTTTTTTGTTTGTTTATTTGTTTTTCTATTTTGGAAAAAAAAAAAAAAAAGAGGATACACCTTAGTCTAAATAATAACTACAACTACTGCTCATCTAAGTATGGCAAAATATAGTGAAAGTCAACCTTATCTGAAGTGGCCCTTTCCACACAGATTACCAAGAAAATCCCTGTGAAGTGAAAGTTTCACCCACAACGAAGACATACCATGCATCACCAATGCAAAGCCAATGGGCAAAGGAGGTTTTGGATACACTTAGAACAATTTATTTAATACTCTATGATTTCCTCCATGTTGCATAAACCTAACAATACGGCATTTGGAAAAAGTCACTAGTTTTTCCTCCTTGGTTTCTACTTCACAGCTGATAACACTTCATTTTATGTGAACACAATGAACTCACCCCACCACCTGATTGCACCACAGCAGTAATAACATACAAACGGTAAAATTACTTGTGTCAGGAAATTATAAAGCCAAGTACAAAATGACCCAGCAATGAATAACTCTTCACTGCATACTTGATTACTTGATATACTTGATATTCTGCATACTTGATTAATGAATTACAACAACAACAGATTAAAATTAATAATTCTCCATACACAGAAATTCCTAATTTTCAAAATATTTCAACAAGGTAGTAGTTTCAAGAATGTCCTCTTACTGCTGGAAGCTTTTGGCTCAAGCACCATCTGTAGCAAAATCAGTATGCCTTTCTCTAGTGTGGATTCTACTATACCAACAAGAACAGCAAAAAAATTATGCCAACATAGTCACAAATAATTAGCAAGGTACAAATATGTTAAAAATATATTATTTCTTCTCGTCATCCAAAGGAGAAAAGGACTGAGACATGGTGAAGTAAGCAGATCCATATGATCGTACAAACCCATCATGTATAGATCCATAATATATATAAATATAACAACGTTTTAATCAATAATTAATAAGATAAAGCCCTCCCTGAAATATATAAGAGATTATGTTACGTTAATAGGCTGACTGTCTCACAGCTGCAGAACACATTTTTTCTCTTTTCCTTTACCGTTTGTGTTTTATACAGTTCCTTTACGTTACACCACGTACTCAGAGGCTCCACAGGAGATCCCAGTAAGGTCCAAAAGCAAAAGGCACGGCACAAGCACCCGTGGGGCGGCAAGAACTTACTCTCGTTGGGGCAGCAGGAGCCTCTACTGCAGGAAATAAAAGGCGATGGGCCTGGAGCTGCAGAGGGCCTAAAGGTTACCTCAAATAAAAGCTGCTTACCTGATTCGTGACCTGAAAAGAAAGCAAAAAACGGAGGGGGGGGTTACGAACGCGGTCAGGCCTGAGGGCTAACACCCCCCATACACACACACGCGCGCTCCCCACCAGCCCACCACGCACCACACCGCCGCCGGGCCCTGCCGAGCGCCTTTCCCTTCTCCCCCCCGGCCCGCGGGCAGCCCCCGGTAACCTCCCCGGGTCACTCACGTCGGGGTTGGCCTCGAGGGGCAGCCAGCGCTGCGGCTCCATGGCGGCGGGCACAGCCCCTGGCGGCTGACAGCGCCTCACGCCGCCGCGCTCAGCCCGCACCCGGGACCGCGCCACCGGGACGGGCGGCTCCGGGGGGACCCGCAGGGGAAAGCGACCCTTCCCTTGATTCACACACGCCCCTCCCGCCCTCAGAAGCAGCGGAACAAAGCAGAGAACCCCATAAAAATCTCCTATTTATCCTCGGTTGCTCCCGGCTGAGGGTGACAGGAGGATTGTCCCCTCGGTCCTTGCTCGGCTCCCCCCCGGCAGTGGGCTCTCCCGGCGAGGCGACGGCGGGTTCCTCGGCCGCCCCGCCCACCCGTCGGGGCCGGCATGGCGAGCGGCAGCCGCTGGGGGGCGCCGCGGGGCCGCCGCGCTTCAACGACCCCTTCTGCAGAGCAGCACCTCCAGAAACCGCCCTGAATAAAAATCAATCATCGCACTGAATAAAAATGGGTTTCTTGGAGAAGAGGGCTGTGGAGTTGTTTCTTTAATGATTAAGGTGTAGTGTTTAAACGTTCGCAGAAGCACAGTGGCCACAGAACAATAAAAATTAACGAAATAAAGATTAACTCTTAATAAAGAGTAATAAAGATTAATGAAAAGGTTCAAAGGGAGTTGGTTCTATGGTGCGCTTATAGTAATGGCAGCGAGTTGCCTCAGAAGACTTCAGTCCTCTTCAGACTATCAGCAAGGACTCTGGTGGTAAAGTCCCCGAGGGATCCACAAAGAAGTAGTAACTCAAATGTTTTGCATTTTCTCTTCTAAAGCTGCAAATCTCCTCATACCTTCCCATCTCAGGATCTCAGGAGCATATACATATCCTGTCTTGACCTTTCACCTAGGATCAAGCACAGTATAATACCTATCTATCTATCTATCTATAATATATAGAATATATATACCTAATTTAGTGTTACACTGCCTTTCAAATCATCTCAGAAAAGATCAAAAAGGAAGGAAGGTATAAAAACAGATTCAACAGCCCTGCTAGGGCTGCCCATCCCCGTGCTCTGAACGCACCACATCTCACCCCGTACTCGATACAGGCTTCAGCTGCTGTGGATCTGTGGCTCCTCACAGCTCTGCCCCCAGGCCTTCTCCTCGGGTCTTCAGGCAGCTACATAAAGGCACTCTGAGAGGGACAGTCAAAACAGATTTAATTTTATATATATATTTTAAGTCCAGAAGTTGTGGGAATGTTGTTTTCTTCTACTGTCAGAGCTGTGGGGTCACTAAAGGGACAAGAGATTTGTTTGCCTCGTGAGAAGCCCTGCTTATCTGACAAGCAACTGGAAAACGAGGAACCAAATGTTTTATAGGCTTTTATAGGCTTTTTTTTTTTTTTTCTTTTTTTCATTGGCCTTAAAATTTACTAAATGTCTAACTTTGTACTGACAACTGACAAGAAAACTATGGTAATTCTTTACTCCTGTAAAATAATAGATTACCTGGTTTGTTACAGGGTGCCTTTACCTGCCTTATGAGCATGCAGCAAACAGTTCTCCATACACGAATTTGCTTTGTTCAGGCCAGTTGCCATCTCCCAACTGCATACATATTTCTGCTCTTAGCCAGGGTACTCACCTCTGGAACCCCTTCGAAAGAATCGAAGCCCTGTCCATGGGCAGCCTGTGGGAGGCAAGAGGCATATGGTACAAAGGCTGTAAGAAACAGAAGCGACCACATGAACTTTGTCCCTTCACCACACCACATGGGAGCTTCTGTCTGACAGTCATAGGATTTGAGTGTTTGCGAAGATTTGGGTGCTTGCAAGAGCAGCTGTACATTCATTTTCTGAACTGAATGGGGAAGGTTTTTGTGAAGTGTGGGAGCTGGTCCCCCAGACCTGCCCAGCCTTCACGCAAATGAACATATGGACTAGGAGCAGTGGTAGGCTGGTGTTGGAGCCACATTTATGCCTGGAGTGAGCAGGCAGCGGGCAGGAAAGAAAGAAACTGACAGTTCACAGGCAAATTAAGAAGTCCTGTGAGAGATGTTTCTAGCTGCTGTAGAGACAGGAGTACCAAGCTGACAGGAGGCCAAGAAAGGTAGGGACGTCACAACACTGGAGGCCCAAGCACTGGAGAAGCACAGCTGTTAAGAGAAAGACTTTCTCCCTTCTGCCTGAAGAGCTCTTTGAAAAACTTTGTGTAGTTCTTTAGTGAGTGTTGATGTTAATAACACCCCATTCTGTAAATGTTACATTTGTGAAACGCAGTAAATTACCTAAAGTAGTTTTTATTTTACCCCCTGTTACTACTAAGCAGAATTATTGTTATTACATGCCTGCATTTGAAGATTCTGTATTGACCTGTAAAGAATACCACAGCATCTCTCTTTAACAATCCATTCTTCTGCTAGCTAATGGATTTGTCTTTGTTTCCATACAAAGTGTCTCCTCATATAAGGTGTTCAGTCCTTAGCTAGCTAAAAGATGAGCCACTACTGTCAGATCACAATCACAGCCTGCATCTGACTTCCTCCGCCACAAAAACCTTCAAAGAACATACTTACAGGAGGCAGCAGTTTCTAGAGGCACGTAATTTAATACTAGGGATGGGCAGACTAACTGAAATCATTACACACTTCACCATCCTGCTGTTCCAAATTTAAAGAACTTGTTAAGATATGTTTGTGGATGATACTGAATTAGGGGAGCTGTTGGCTCCCTCAGGGGTGGAGAGGCTTTTTGGAGAGATCTTGACAAATTACAGGGCTGGGCAATACCCAATAATATGAAGTTTAACTAGAGCAGTGTGCCCTGGCAGCCAAGAGGGCCAGCCGCACCATGGGGTGCATAAAGCACAGCACTGCTAGCTGCTTGAGCGAGGGGATTGTCCTGCTCTGCACGGGTGCAGCCTCACCTTGAGTGCTGTGTGCAGCTTTGGGTGACAGTGTAAGAAGGACATAAAACCATCAGAGAGTGTCCAAAGGAGGGCTACCAAGACAATGAAGGGTCTAAAGGGCAAGATGTATGAGGAGCAGCTGAGGTTCCTTGGTTTGTTCAGCCCACACAGAGCAGGCTGAGGGGAGGCCTCATGGCGGCCTGCAGCTCCCTCACGAGGGGAGCGGAGGGGCAGGCGCTGAGCTCTGCTCTCTGGGGACAGCGACAGGACCCGAGGGAACGGCATGGAGCTGGGACAGGGGAGGGTCAGGCTGGGGGTTAGGGAAAGGTTCTGCACCCAGAGGGTGGTCGGGCACTGGGACAGGCTCCATAGGGCAGCGGTCAGGGCACCGAGCCTGCCGGAGTTCAAGAAGCATTTGGACAGTGCTCTCAGACATATGGTCTGATTTTTGGGTGGTCCTGTGTGGAGCCAGGACCCAACTGATTGCCTTTGTGGGTTTCCTCTGATCCAGTACGTTCTATGATTCTATCAAAATAACTCCAAAACAACTCAAAATTTCAGCAAATGATTCAGAATTACTCTATAATTACCAAACCACCAAAACATTCAACTTCACATCTATCTCCACATCTTGGAAAATATATGAAAGGTAACCTAACAAATATTAGTCATGTTGCTAAAGGCATTAGTAAAAGACTTGATGAAATTGTAATATAAAATAATATACAAAGTTCTGTAGATAACATACAAAAGTATGCAGTAGTTACCTAAGTTAAGAACAAAAAGATTCTTGAGTCATGTCCCTCCTATCACAGGCAGATCTTACCTGTATGTACATTGTGTTTTGACAATCATGAGGTCATAAAAACACATATTACTCAAAAACATTTGCACACTTAATTAGATACTTTAAAAGGGAGAGGCCAAGTACCATAAATGTATAAAGTTCATAAACACACATACCATGTTCCACAAGAATTTCCCTTTGCCTGAAATGTATTCTAAATACTTCAATTTCATTTTACTAAAAAAAAAAAAAAAATAAAAATAAAAAAAAATCCAACATAATTTAAAACTAGCCAGCACTACTATGTGACTGGTTGCATTTCACTACTTGGTCACAGTCTTACTATAGGTCTACTCAAACTGTAGCATTACAATGTAGAGAGAAGCCAGAAGTAAAACTGATTGCTAGAAAGTCTAAGAATATTTTTTGCTTTTAAAACACAAAACCGGTTAAGTGTCATTGTAGGGTTTCTGCTACACCTCAAACTTTCTGCATTCAGTATGGAAATTTTATTGAAGAGTGAGTCCCCAGTACCTAAAGGGGGCCTACAGGAAAGCCAGGGAGGGAACTCTTTGTCAGGAGGTGTAGTGATAGGGGGAATGCAAGGGGGAATGGCTTTAAACTAAAAAAGGGTAGGTTTAGATTAGATATTAGAAAGAAATTCTTTATTTTGAGGGTGGTGAGGCACTGGCACAGGTTGCCCAGAGAAGCTGTGGATGCCCCATCCCTGGAAGCGTTCAAGGCCAGGCTGGATGGGTCTTCGGGCAACCCGGTGTGGTGGGAGGTGTCCCCGCCCATGGCAGGGGGCTGGAACTGGGTGGTCTTTAGGGTCCCTTCCACCTCAAGCCATTCGGTGATTGCACGATTCTCACTGTAGCTTTTCAATAAATGTCTATTCCCCCATGGAACCGAAGGCACGGCTGACCTCTACACATCATTCACGACCCGCAGCCCACCCGCACAAAGCACCGCCCGTGTGTCTGTAACAGCCCCGCACCCCGCCGGCACCCAGCACACCCCGTGCCCCCCACCCCCGCCTCCGACCCCCTCCGGCAGCCCGGCCCCGCCCCGCCCCGATCTGCTCGGACAGCGCATGCGCGCTTCCCGCCAGCCAATAAAAGCCGGGCCGCCGGGCAGCCCCGCCTCTTCCCTCCCAGAGCCAATCAGGACGGCGCGCGGCGGAAGCGGGGCCTCGTCGGGAGCGCGGCGCCATGGCCGCCGGCTCTGCCGTGGTGCTGGCGCGGGCCTTGGAGGCGCTCGGTGAGAGCGGGCGCGGCCTGGGAGGGGCGCGGGGCCTGGGGGGGGGAGGAACTGGGGAGCGGGGCGGGGGTTGCGGGGCGGGGGGTGCGGGGTGCCCCCCGCCTTCCCGGCTCCTCGGGGCCAGCCGGAGGCTGCCCGGGGCGGCAGAGACCGCCGCCGGCAGCGGGAGCCCAGGGCTGGGAGAGCTGCAGGCCTGCCCGCTGGGTAGGTAAATCCGCGCTGACCTATGACATCTTCGGGTTTGTTATACCAACGCCTTAAGGGTTCCTTCTGATCTCGGCTATTTGTATCTTTCAGATGTTGGCGGTGCAGCAGATAAGATTAGTTTAATACCTCAGGACTTCTTTGCAGAACTAGTAAGTACAGCAGTGAGAGGGATACAGCAGGGTTCTGGCATTCTGTGATTCCTGAAAGCCTTTTTATTTAACCTCTTGTACCTTTTGTGTGTGTTGCAAAGCAAACGTTATGTATATGTAGCGTAGATTTATGTGACTCATGAAGTGGACCAGTCCTACTAAGAGCAGTGAGATTGCTTAAAATTTGTTTTTATTGCAGAATACTTTTAAGGATATGTTTTTCTCTCTCATCTTAATCAGATGTAAAGTTAGTCAGACTAGAAAACATTCAGCTTCTGTTTATCAAAAAGTGCTGTACATGAACAGGAGGGCTGTTGGACTAGTACAATATGGTGTACTAAAGAACAGCAAATGAGGTAGTTTTTAAAAGCTTTGTTTGAGTTTATTTGCTTTTCTTGTGTTTGATATAACTTTAATGTTAGTCACTTGCATGACCTTATTGTTCCATTTCAATTGAAAGCCTCATCGTATTGTCTGTTTTCATTTTTGTTGTAATCTCCAAGTATTGAAACTTGTTTTGTCTTGTATATTAAAATGTGTATTTAAAATGTCTTCAAATTTATTTTCTTCTCAGTGTGAGCAAATAATTCAACATCTGAACCATAAGATCCCAGGTGTAAATACAGTTGAACTGTGTCGGGTAAGTTTGAATTAGAACTTACTTAAAGAACTTACGTACGCAGCAAATATAATTGCTTCTAAGTATGTTGTACAGGATACATTCCACAAATCAATTTGTTTGTGTATGTGCTTATATGTGGAGTCTCTTGTTCACACATAAGTTATTACCTGTAACGATTTAATCCTCTTGTTTTAGAGACTGCAGACATCTGGGATTGAAATCAGTGTGGGTGAGCTGGCAAAAATAACTAATGTTGTTTCCTTTCTGTTTAGGTAAGCACAAGATAATAAAAATGTGGGTATAAAACAAACTGATTTGGGAAAAGGGCTTAGTTTGTGTTCTTAAGGTTAAGAAAAAGGTGTAGTAACTGCATACATGGACTCAGTTTTAGTAGTGAAAAAATAGAGATGAAATTGTTCATCTTAGAAGCTGTCTGCAAGCTTTGGAACTACGAGCAAAATAAAAGAGAAAGTTAATCACAGTTTTAAAGCTGTCAGCTACGCCTCTTATTCTGTTTTATTGATGCCCCTGGGATTAGATGGAGGGCTTCTGCATGAACATACCTAGGGTGGTTTTTTACTTGCTTTTTTGACCTATTTTGGTGGGGAGAATTGAGTGGTACTTTTTGTTGCTCTTCCTCTAGACTTGATGCCTTTTCAGTTGGGGGTTTATTGCATCATTTGACTCCTGTTACTGCGAATTATAACATTGCTTAGAGGTCCTTACATGCCCCTTGGTGGTACTTAAATTGCCTCTCCTAAATCTTTAATTAAGCTGCCTCATTTCTAAAGTAATAATGCTGTTTAATAGTCTTAACTGCATTATACACACATCTGTCACTGAATTGTGCTCTTTTTTTCATTTTCAACAGCACTCAGAGGCTGTGATTGTTTTTGTTTATGTTGCATGTTGTGTGAGTCCAGCAAAGCTTGGTTTCTGCATATTAAGACGCATTAAATGTCAAGTCTTTTTGTTTTTCATGTGAATACAAAACTCATCTTCCCAGAGGAGTAAAATATTCTGCATTTAAAAAAGGAAAAAAAAACACACAACATGTCCAATTATTTTAAAGTGCATAGAAACATGAAACTGAATAAAGTTGCCTATTTGGGGTGAAGTGAGAAACTTTGCTGAATTCCTGGAGAATGGGACTGATGTGGTGTTCTTTGGATATACCTACAGCACAGCAGCCCGAAACAACCTCTCTACAGAAGACCTCGTCACTACCTTGGGCAATGCAGTCAGCACACTGCCTAAACATGCTGTGCAAGTCATTCGTCACGTATGGAATGAGCAGAGCAAATCTGTCAGCGTGTCAGAAGATGTAGGAAGCATGGCCACAGTGGGGCAGGTAACTAACAAAATGCAATTGAACTAACCATTTCAGAAATGTCAGTGCTTCGTTGTGTGTGTTGTAGTGTCAAGCACATGATGGTATCTTGGCTGCCCAAAGGCTTCCTGGATGTGTTGCTCAAAGTCTAGCCATACAGAAAGCATGTACAACAAAGGTCATCTAAATCCTAAACAACTTTCTAATATGACTGTTTGGATGGTAAATTATATAGCTTATTTTATAGCTTTTTGAAAATTGTTTCATAGTACTATTTGGGAAGGTGAATAGCAGGGTGACAGACTTTTGTACTGTTTTAAATATTTGAATTGTTCTTTAGAGTCAATGGCACCAGCACATCAATGTGTTTCCCTTAAATCTAAACTCTATTTTAAAGAAACTTTGTCAATTTCTAACATCTCTTAAGCATCTTGGAAAAACAAGAGTGCATCTGCATTTTAAGTTTTTGTTCCTAACACCAACAATTAGGAGTACAGATTAGAAGATGAAAAAAATCTTTGAAGCTGGATTATAAGCTTCTGAAGGCTCATTTTACTTCTTTATTCCAGTTCTGCCTAACATAAAGGGTAGAAATACCTGATTTGTATTTATGTGCTTTATCTAAAACAGTTGTAAATCCCTTATTTTTTCCCCATTATTGCTACTATAATTTTTTGTATACTGTCTGTTTTTTCATATTCATTTGATTTAGAAGCTTTTAAAGAGAACATAAAACCATGAATTATGAACAAGCCAGTTGAACTCGGTGATTTAAGCTCCTATTACTAGAACTTCTTGAATATTAACAGTACTTTAATAAGCAAAACAGATTAAGTGAAATAAGCTATTGGGTATTTTTCAATCCCTTTCTGCTATTAATAGAAATGACAGATGATTGTGTTTTCAGAATATTTGACATGTATGTTTGTTTCCATATAAATATGGGCTCTAAATGTCCTATATTATCTGTAAAAGCATCTGTCCAACAGAATAGCAATGGTAGGGTAGATCTCTTTCTTTAATACTACTTCCAATAATTTTCTTCTCTATAGTTTGTAGATATTAAATGGAAGCTTGGAGTTGCAATGAGCTCTGACACCTGCAGGTCTCTGAAGTATCCTTATGTTACAGTGACACTAAAAGTGGCCGACCCTTCAGGACAAATAACAAACAAAACGTTTGAAATGACAATCCCACAGTTCAAGGTCTGTAATCCTGTGTTACTTGATCTAGTCTCTTCAGAGCAACAGTGACATTCTTGTGAAGAAGCAAACGTGTACTTTGCAAACATGTAAATAAGCATTATGCTAGTATGATAGTTGGAAAATGAAGCATTAAATAATTGCTAAAAGACTGAAAATATACAGTCAGTTCTACAACACTTATTTTAAAATGTTATTTTAGCAGCAATTACTCTATCACAATTTATCTTAGCTGAAAAAAACAAATCTAAAAGTCTTTTTTGTCCTATCCTTCTGCCTTGTTAGAAACTGGGAATATTCTGAATCCATGAAACTGTTCACTCTTCTCAAAATCTAAAATTTGGGTTATGCCTGGCCTTCGCTAATGATAAAGAATGGAGGTCAATCTTCCTCATCACTGTTGGCTCTTAGTTGTTGTGCCTTCATTATGAACTTGTGTGACTTGGTTTAATTTTGCATGAATATGGTGTTTCTGCTGTCATTTCCAGTTCAGAGGGCCAATGCATCGTGTAGAATATTTTTCAGGCTTACAGGTGAAAAAAATGCTGGGAGTTGGATGGGAGGGAATATGAGAAGGATATGCTGAATCCTTGGGTGTTCTGAAATCTTGTATTCCATCTGGCTGAAGCCTGTTTATAATTTGCTGGTAACTAACATAAGGGATGCTATATGTGAGAAGTATGGGTTATTTCAGCTGGGATTACAAGCATTTGCATGAGAAATTTTTAGTTCGTTTTTTCTTTTGTGGTGTGACAGCTACTTTGGTGTTTTTTTCTTTTTCTCCCATGACATTCTTTCATATTAATAAGCAAAGCCATGCAAATAAGTCACCGGCTGTGTGGATTTAATAGTGAATGTGCCTGAATTCCAACTAACCCCCAAAAAGAAGTGTAGAAACTTCCAGTTCAACATGCAAATTCTGACTAGAGGAAAGAGGCAAACAATAGATTAAGTGGTTTTTGTCTATTGTGCTAGTTGGAACAATAGTTCAAGCTTTTCTATGTGCAACTGAAATTTATCTTAACTCTTTTTCAGAACTTCTTCAGACAGTTCAAGGAAATGGCAGCTGTTCTTGAAACAGTTTGAACAGAACTTTTATTTGCACTACAGTTTCTGACAGACTTGCATCAAGTAAGGTTTCTGTTCTGCAAAAGGAACAAGTGCCATTGTTCAGCGAGGTATGCATCCTTGTCTCTTCGGCAGTTAGCAGCAGCATCATATGTTTTTGGCAGCACCATCCTTGCATTGCTGTGAAGATTTCTTTGTTTTTGAATACTTGAAGTCAACTCTACAACATCTGTAAACTGGTCAGATTTCTTAATCCTCTTAAACAAAAGATCAGGATGTGTACAGAGAAGCGGTGCTACAGACTTTCTACTATCCAAGAGTAAAAGTACTTTTAAGAAACAAGATGTTTAGCTCTGAAGTGCAGAAAGACATGAAAAGGTTAATTTACTGAAAAGTGTAAATGCCATGATAAGTTTTGTCTATAAAATTGCGATGTGCTTGGAATCAATGAGATCATTAACTATAGAGTATATAAAATTATGACATAAGCGTACGTATTCCTGAAAAGTAGCAATGTCATATAGTTAGTTGCAGATGTTTGCAGACCAGCCTTTCAGTCATCTTTTAACTGGAGCATGTATTTGTCTTAACAGCTTGGTTATTTTTAAATACTTCTCATCCCCCAGACTTCTAAAAACTGAGTTAATGCATAAAACTTCTCTGGAGATCTAAACTTTTTCTGAAATGAAGCCTGGAGGCTAGTTTTATATATAGGAAGAAAGATTAACTTAATTCAAAAGCATTTTAATATATTTTTGCCTTTCTATTTAATCCAACTCTGTGGCACTCTGTTTTGAATAGCAGTTTGCCTTCTAATTAAATTAGAATATTGATGCAGTTGTCTCACTCTGTGCTCTGAACTAAAAAAGATAGAGAGGACACTTGAAAGCTCAGGCTGGTGTGTTTGCCAAGAAGATCAGAAAAACTAGTGTAGTGTAGTCAGCAAGATTTCTGTGCTTGCTGTATTGTGTGGCAGAAATCTTCTGGACTGTGTTGCTCTCTTGCTCTCACAGTGTCCTAACCGGTCAAATTTTGACTTTGATTCTGAAGGAGAATGGGGACATTTTCAAAGGGTGGGGGGCTCAAATCCAGTGTGTTCGCATGCTCTTCTTCATTTCATTTTTCTGAGTTTTACTAAACAAAACCTAAACTACAAATGGGGTGAAGTAAGAACACTACCGTTGCATTGCAGGAGCTGCTGGTGATGTGGTAAAGCAGGTAAGTCTGAAGAGAGAATTCATAGTGATAATCAGGCTGAAATTTGTTGTAACTTCAGGATGGTAGAGACCAAGAACTAGTTCTGTTGGGGCAGATCCTCAAGTGATTTCAGGCTCCCTTAAATGAGAATACCTACCTTTCTGATCCAAAAAATATTTTATTAACTTTTTTTAGAAGCTGGCTGGAAGTCGTTGATGCAAGTTTTGCCTGCCTTTGTCTCATGAAAAATAGACTGCAATGCATAAAATGCATTGTGCTCAAAGCATACTGCACTCCTGTTAATAGAGAAGGGGTGTATCTCTTTGTAAGCATTATGCATAGTACATAAAAACAGTTCATGGAGCTTCTTAGAACCCAATTAAGTGAAACTGTTTTCTTTGTTACAAGGCAGTAAAAGTCTTGGCCATTGGTCTGAACAATAATTCCTCTGTGCTGCTGTGGTCAGGTGTTTCCTTCAAGGCTGGGGAGAGCAGAATGCTGTTTTCTGGGACTCTCAATGGATTGTCACAATGATTTCAAGAAAACATTTATTTGCCTTTTCCCTTGTCTGTCTCCAAGGGCTTGGGGCTCAACATGATGCAAAAAATGCCATGTGGAAAAGTGAGCAGCTGGTATTTTTACTACTGTTTTTTGATGGGCAGAAGTTGGACTTACATAACTTATATAACTGGAAAACACTGTCATGCTTTGGTCTAGTGAATTAATTGGTTTTGATCATTGTAAGAATTCCAGGAAAAAAAAAACACTTTTGGCAAAGCTGGAGTACTACAAATACTTGTTTGTTCTAATGCACTTCAGTTGTTCATATAGCTGGAAATATTTGTGCCTTCATTGGAACTGGATGGAAACGATTCAGTTAATTGTGTATTAAGTATTAAAAACAGCAAATTAGTAAACCCTGGAAAGTAATGAGAAAATGTTTTGTTACAGTATTTGTTTCGTCCATTGCCAGGAGGAAAAGGTTAGCAGCCTCAGAAGAGTATAACTGTTACATTTTGTCAAGTCAAATGTTCTAGAAATACTGAGGAGTGGTTTTTTTGAAGTGTCACTGAACTCTAGCAGGTTGTAATGCTGGCTGGAAGTTGCCTAGCGATGTGTGCAGTGCAACCCTCTGAGAATTCTCAGAGGTGTTTATGGACACCTAGGAGATGTGATTAAAAGTTGGCTGTGTACGCAAGCTGTGAGGCTTGTCCTGATCATTATCACTAGGAAGTCCTATACTGTATAATGGAAGAACTACATACTTTAAAAACCAAAACAAAACAGTTTGCAGGGTAGCAATATTAACATGTTTAAACAAGCTGTTGAATTGTTTATGTGCAGAATCCAGATATTTTCAAAGAGAACTGGAAGTTTTGTTCCTAATTGTACTCATTGATACAAAGTTGTATAACATGATATTTTTGTAAGTTCACAAGCAGTCATTAAACATACAGGTAACAAAGATGAAGATGGTCTGTTTTGTTTTAAGCCTACTGTGTGAAAGTCTCTTGTAAATACTGTAATGGGTGAAGTTCAGAATTAGACCATGCGTGAACTTCTTTCCTTACAAGATTAGTATGAGGTTCAGACAAATGCAGTCCTTCTCTGAGATAGCAAAAAACTGAGGGATAACTGCAGGCTGACAGGAATATTTATATTGATTACAGCTAAACAGAAGACTATATTGAGTCTGGAAAAGAAGACATATGAAATTAATGATTTTTTGTAAGAAATTGTATCCAAGTAGTTTTCTGAAGTTTATTTAGGACACAGATATACCATTTATCTTTTCAACATTTGCCTAGAACAGCTCAAGAGAAAGGAAGAGGAAAGAAAGGGTATTTATTACACAGTAAACAAGACCAAGGGAATGAATAATGAAGGAATCTTCTGGCAACATCTGTGTGTCTTCATTGCATGGCTTTTTCTTCTCTGAATTAGCTTCAAACACACCAGTCCCCTTGCAGAATGGTATTTTGTATAAGAATGGAAAAAAGGCTCACAGAAAGAATGCATAAATTATTCCTGTGCACTAATGGTGTATATATATTTAGCTGCATGTTTTGTCCTGGTCATGGCCAAAGGAAAAAAAAAAATGTCCCTGTTACTTTGTTCTTGCTTCCACAGAATTGTTCTGCCTTTCTAACCATTTTTAGAAGTATGTAGCTTTCTTTTCACTGTGAACCTATCTCCTTCCCTGTTTAAAAAAACTTAACTGTTTCCAAGCTCTTTTACTTCATTTGAACACATGAAGTTGTTAGCTTTGAGCCACTAGAAAGGAAAGTGTGGAGAGAGAGACTTATGGTGCTTCTTCCTGCTTGCCCTCTTCCATATCATATTTGAATGTTTTATTCCTCTCATAGCCGGAGTATGAGGGCAGTTTCCAGTCCTTTGCAGAGGCATGCAGGGTTATTCTGCTTAGCCTTTTTGGTTACAGAATAACATGAAAAGGCACCTGAGTCATTTAATCTACCTGCAGAGAAAAACACCCCATCTTTTAAGAGGTTTTGCAGCAGGGTGAGGGACTTAACATTCAATAGTCTCTATCCAGTATTCTGTGGTTAATTTGCCCTGTTTTTTTTTTTCTTTTCATAGTGGCACTCACTTCACAAATATCATATGACTCCTAGGTGGGGCTGCTAGCTCAATGGCTGCTCACTTGGTTTAGGAAGTTGGGTCTGTGCATGTCACCACATGACACAGTAAATGCCTAGAGTTGGGCTTAGCATGCATGGTGTGCTGCTACAGTGCTCCCTTCCTGATGCCTGTAGGAGGCTCAGTCACCTCGTAAGCCACTGAATTTGTCACCATGCACTTTGGGCTGCATGTTTACTTTGGGTTCTACCACTCTACCACATAGCATTCTTAATGCACATTCTTCCATTTTTTTCTGGACTAGAGTTGCCCATAGGAAGCAATTTACTAGAGGGATGAAGCTTGGCACTTGGTATGCCCAATCTTGTCTGCTTTGAAAGACTGTTTTTAAGACATTCCTGGGGGAAGGTGGAGAAGTGACCTGCCATTTGAAATGAGTTACTATACTCCATCGCAGCTAGACCCAGTGCACTGGGATATGTTTCTTAATTATTTATGACTTTGTGTTATTGAGGAAGTAATGAAGGTGAGGTGGTTGGTCTTCTCAGAGATGGCTGATTTTAGTGGTTGTAGGTTTTCTCTTCCCTGAGAGGTCTTTTTATCCTATGACTGATTATGTTCTGCATGGCTTACAAGTGAGAATTGTTTCTGCTGCCTAGGTGTAAGGTGCCAGTTTCCAAATATTCTTAGTGTTTACATTACAAAGTACCCTTATATTTATAAATTGGAATTTTCATTTTCAATTTTATACTTCACTCACCTTTGAATCAGTAAACTTTAATATTCATGTTAAAAAAAAGGGAAAAATTTATTAATTGATGTAATAAATGGCTGTTCTATCGTTTTTAAGAGGGATGTGGCACAGCATTGGTCACCAGGTGGCACTGCTACATGCGGTCTTGCTACACAGTAATCCTCTGAGAGCATATCTGATAATGCAATATCAAGTCCAGGTTTCCTTCTGTGTGTAGCCTGTACCTGCACTGTATATGTTTATTTTATAAGTTCCATGCTACTTTTTATGTTGTAGGGAAATAGCACAACTTTTTTGTTAATTATTATAAAGATGAATGTAAAGATTTCTGGTGAAACAAAAAAAAATCAGCTTCTTAATTATAACATTATATACCATATACTATATTTTCAGTAGCTTAAAACAGTAATTTTAAAATATATTGTCACTTCTGCGTTATGACTGACTCTTTAAATAGTATCACGTTATCTTTCTACTAGGGTCTATTATAGGTTTATATAATTTCCCTATATGTATCTATCTTAATTTTTTTCTAATTCAATATATTGTTCATAGAATAAGTACTGGCACTTCCCTGTCCTGGATTTTCATGCATTTTAACCACTCTTAACATTCTCTGATATTTGGTTATGCAGCCTGCACTTGTGTCTTTATGCCATATTGATTACACTCACTATAATCCTCAACCACTCTAAGTGACCCCGTTGCCTAATTCTCCTTTGAATTAGCTCTGAATCTGAAAGGTAATGTTTTGATATTCTTGGTTCTACTGAAGTTGTGAGAACTCTTTGTTTACCATTAAATAGGCCAGAATTTCGTCACTTCTGTGTCTTAGGCAGATTAGAGGAGTTTTCCTTAATTAAAAAAAAAAAAACAAAACAAAAACCATTTAAGAACCAGGCCAAATCAAAGCAAGACAGGTTTCCTTCCACATAATTCTTCTGAACTGAATGCAGCAGCCACACATAAAGCTTGAGGTGGGGTGTTAAAGTTTACATTTAAAATGTGGGATGGAAAAGTGTGCCTCATATGAATCACTGGTGTGCAGTGCAGTCCTGCTTCTCACAGTTGGGAAAGTTGGAAGAATAGAGATGCTCACCAGTTGACAGGGTCAAGTCAACAGATCTCAATTTACCTATGTGAGAGTCCAGGAAGATGAAAAAGAGGATTAAGGGGCTCCCATCTGTTGCTTTTTTTTTTTTTCCTTTTGGCAGCTACACTGGCACTATTCTTGGTATTGTGTCAGGACTACAAGTGCCCTGTAGTTCACAGTTCTTTCTTTCGCCAGGCATACAGCTGAATTGTGAAGTTGCAGTAAGGAAGTACAGTGCATAAACGGTGGTACAGTGTACAGTGTCTTCTGTGTATTTACGTTTTCCTCTTGAACAAATAAAATTTGTGACCTTTGAAACTGGACTACTCTTGCCTTCCAAAGCATCTCTGTTCTTTATTGTTTCTGTACTCTCTACTACGTATCTGTTAGCCTTTCTAGCCTGTAGTGTATTCTTCACTGTAATATATTTGTGCAATACTGTCAAGGAGTTCCTTTTAGCTTTGACACAAAAAAAGGACAAGAAATCCTGTCTTTCCATCTCTGGAGAGTTGAAGGTAACTAGGATCCCTTCCAAATTACAAAAAGTAGTTAGCAGGCACACTCTGGGAGAGAAGTCAACTCCAACTGCAGCTGCGGTAGGTAGTTCCTCACTTTTTCCTCTATGGTATATTACTGCAGTGGTCAGGGAATAGTAGGGAAGTAAATATATCCTGTATGTGAAAGCAGAAATAAGTGGGAATATGGAAGTTCTTGTTCCAGAAGTTGTTCTCTTGAGGAGGATGTGAACTTTTTTTTTTTTTTTAAAAAAAAGGGGGGGGGGTGGTGAACAATTGCTAGTGTTTCCATTTGGAAACCTGCTGTGGTTACATGTAAGTACACAGGACATGAGATTAGTGGGAAGTCAGGAATAACTAGAACGTACTTGATCTGTATTAAATACAGGAACTCTGCAGAATGCAGAGAAACCTCACTGTAATAAGCATGGTATACTTTAAACTTCGCAAAAACTTCTTTTTAAACAAAAAGTAATGTTCCTCTACACTGGATTCAAAGTCTGCTCTGTCAGCAAGGTAACTGTCTTGGGATAACTATTAAATGGACAAAAAGACAAAAATACTTGGTTTATCAATAAAACACCTCTTTGAAGAGGGCAAATACAATAACTGAAGGCATTGTCTCTTTCAATCAGTGCAATGTTAAATGGTGTATTGATACATTGAACACAGACATAAATGTGGTAGGTCACTTAAGGTTCTAGAGATGTTTATGAAATTTTCAGCTAGGGATTATTCTCTTATGAACTTTGCTCATTCCAGTTCACCTAAATCTAATTTGGAGTGGTTCCTATTGGCAGAACAAATTACAATCTGTCATTAACAATCAAAAAAGATTAGTACTATTTGAGCAAGAAAAACATAAAAACCAACCTCAGGTTAATTTTTCATTTTTATTGTGAACAAATTATAATGTGCCTCCTGCTGTTGGCTTGTCTCTACATGACTGTCTTACTCAAGCCTTTGGCAATCCATTTTAAACTGTATCTATATATCCTGCAAAATATGTAATTTTCATTATTTCTAGTTAAATGTCACACACTGAATAGAGGAGGCACCAGAGTTTCCTCTAGCAGCTAAAGTCTAAAGCCTTGGTATTATGCCCAGATTTCTGAACTTTCTAATACTAGAATTTTATTTCCAAAGTTATTTCATTAGTGTCTTCAAATAAGACTGGGTGATTTAAATTAATAAAATGTTTTTTTTTTTTTAAATCTAAATGTCATTATCTTAGATCTTAGCAGTAGTCAAATTAAATTTGATTAGTTAAAAGTAATGCAAATGCAGTCATGGACCTTGAAATGCCAGAGAGCTAAGTGCCAGCATTCTTAGAAAAGCAGTAGGATAAGAACCAGTTCCAGTTCTAGTCCAAGGTGGCTGAAGTTACGCATAAATTATAGGATCGTAAAATAAGGTCTATGGCTCCTCTAATAACTTAATATTTTTCTGCAATTAAAGTGGTTGCTGAAAGCTTAAGAGGATAGGTAATTATGGAAATTAACAGTCTGGTCATGTGAGATGCTGAGTTCTCTCCACTCCCAAAGAAATTACTGAAAACTGTAGTTGCTTACCACTTTTCCAGCTTTAAATTCTTTAAAAGTAAAGATGAAGTGATGATCCAGATGGGATAAATGAAATGGCTGCTGTAGTGGTGTCATGTACAGAAACAGTGCACATTATCAAGGTATTGTCTTAATGAACAAAACACATTTGCTTTAATGAACAGAGGGAAAATATACTTATCTAAAATGTCTAAAATCCAAGTTTCCAAAGTAGGGTAGGATAAAAATATTTTTGTTTTACTGATTTCACTGATGTTCTCCCATTTTGTAATACCCCACCTCTTTTTTTTAATAAAACCTCAAATTTTTATTTGTAGTACTCCCCTGGCAAGCATATCAATTCCAAAATGTTCAGAGGCACTTAAATTTAGTTAACTAATCCATGTTTGGTAATATACATTATTTTGTGAAGCTGGGCATCTAATTTCTCTTTAATCAACAGAATTCAGTGGCAGGTGACCTACAACTCAAAAATGCCAATGGGGTACTTGGTCAGACTGATCAAATAAACAGTTAGTAAATATTGAGCATAGTACTTAATCTACTTTGAATCTGCCAACAAAATTTTTACCTTGAATTTTACAGTTAAATATGTTTCGCCAATAATTAAAAAAAAAAAAGGAATTGAAAACATTTGTGGCACCTTATCAGGGGCTTTATATGTCATATCTCTGCATGGATGCTGCCTTTATGCTTTTTTCCATTTGGGATGACATGGAGAGAAGCTGCTCTTTCATCAAGAATAAACACATTTTCAAAGCTCTGCAGATAAAGACTATGGCAAGTTGCATTCTTCAGAGTCCCACAGTTTCTGATTCCCGTTGACAGAGCTATAAAAATTTAGTTTAGGCTAATTCCTAACAATATTGATCAAAGAGCTGGAGGATGATGCTTTTGTTACCGTTATAAATTTCAACGACTACACTAGGGCAGAAATTACATGAGGAGCATAAAAGGTGAAAAGCCTTGGGCATGGACAAAGGAACACTATGTTCAGTGTAAGATTGATTAGGAAGCTTAATTTCAAGGTGCATTAAGTCTTACAACTGAAATGAGAAAAAGGAAATAACTTCAAGAAGCAGTTATGTAAATAAAGAAATACTATTAAGAAGATGATGGGGATAAAAGGAGATGGCCAGATTAAAGGATAAGAAAGAAATGATGAAGTAAATGGATAAAGATAATGGACAGCTAAAGGGATTACTATGAAGAATTGATTCAGGGAGATGTATAAAAATCTGAAGCAAGAAGGAAGTATGAAAGCTGTTTGGAATAACATCTGAGAATTTTATTTTGAAGGCAGTTAAAATATTAGTGGTAGTATTAGTGATAGATCAATTTAGTCTTAGAGGAATTTGTATAAAGAGTTTGATAATAAAAAATAAATTAGGTAGGTCAAAATAACCATTTTTCATCATACCATCCAAGTGAAGGAAAACACCAGGAGCTTTCCATAACTGGCATAATAGTGATAATTTAACATTTTCAGATTAATTTCCCACTTTTTGTTCCTCACAATTCTACTTCACAAAATAGAAGTCATATAAAATATTACAGTATTTTATAAAATATAAAATCCAAAGAAAAGACGTGAAATCATTGCAACAGTAGTGGGCACAGGGCTTTCTCTGCTGCTATAGTGCAAATCCAGTGTGTAGTTCACTTCCCTGGAGGTTTAAATTTGTCTTTGAGCTCAAGTGACTAAGTTGTGGCTTCACATTCCAGATGACTCACGTAAGCTAGTGTTCCCCAAAGGAGCAAGTAGTCTTCCTGCCCTCTTCACCTCCGGGCATCTATTTTTGCTTCCTCGGTGCCAACAGCGGTACCTCTGTGAGCGCTGTCACTTAAGCTTGAGGCAGCTCACAGACCTGAGCTGGCAGATGATGAGCAGCTCGTCATGGCATTAACAGAGTGGCTTAATGGGTCTTCTTTGGGTGCCCTATGAGAGGGTCACAGTGGCTCCCAAACCTGTCCCACAAGGCCGGAGTTGTGGAACTGGTCTGCAGCTGGTTGAATACGAGCCAGCAGTGTGCTCAGGTGGCCAAGAAGGCCAGCAGCATCCTGGCTTGCATAAGAAACAGCGTGGCCAGCAGGTCCAGGGAAGTGATGGTCCCCCTGTACTTGTTTCTGGTGAGGCCGCACCTCGAGTACTGTGTTCAGTTTTGGGCCCCTCGCTACAAGAAGGACATGGAGGTGCTTGAGAGAGTCCAGAGAAGGGCAACAAAGTTGGTGAGGGGTCTGGAGAACAAGTCTTATGAGGAGTGGCTGAGGGAGCTGGGACTGTTTAGCCTGGAGAAGAGGAGGCTCAGGGGTGACTTTATCCCATTCCACGGGTACCTTACAGGAGGCTGTAGTGAGGTGGGGGTTGGTCTATTCTCCCACGTGCCTGGTGACAGGACGAGGGGGAATGGGCTAAAGTTGCACCAGGGGAGGTTTAGGTTGGGTATTAGGAAGAACTTCTTTACTGAATGGGTTGTTAGTCACTGGAATGGGCTGCTCAGGGAAGTGGTTGAGTCACCATCCCAGGATGTCTTTAAAAGATGTTTAGATGTAGAGCTTAGGGATATGGTTTAGTGGAGGACTTGTTAGTGTTAGGTCAGAGGTTGGACTAGGTCATCTTGGAGGTCTCTTCCAACCTAGATGATTTTGTGATTTTGTTTCATGGAAGCAGAAAATCTTGTTAACATTCTCAGCTAATGGGTTAATGAGAACTGTGCAGATGTGGACATGCACAGCTGGACATGTTCAGATGGACAGCAAACTTTTAGGACTTATAGGTTTGTGATTAAAAAAAATAATAATAATTTGTATTCTGACTACCCCAGTTATAAAATCTACTGCAGAACAAAAAATGTGCTTCAGTTGCTAATGTTTGTGAAAATAGTCAACCTGGGAAAACAATCCCATCCTTGCTTTTGTTTGTACCATTCTAGCAAATATTAAAGCCGATGTCCACTCTACAGAGGTCATTTTGCTGCCCTGCTCTAAGAAAAGCTCATGTTAGTATGGTGATGGGAAGGGCAATGTCTTTGCAAGTCCCGGTGTTAAAGCTGAAAACTGCAGCTGATTATCCATAAGCCAAAATGCATTCTAAATGCATTTTGAAATGCATTTCAATGAGAAACTAGGAAAAAAAAAATAATTAAAAAAATGTGCAGTAAATGAGCACAGTTGCTTGTCACACTATTAAATAAAATACTGCTAGCATGACAGTTTCAGCATCAGTTCTGTTTGTTGTGGGTGATGTGGCTGGCTGTTACACAACCTCTCTGCCAAAATTATGTAGTGTGGGGTCTCCAAGAGCACAGGGTAGCTCTTCAGCCCTAGTTACTGTCTTTTTCTAGGGAGCAATAGAGCTAAAAGTTTTGCCGTAATGCCGCATTACAGGGAGTTACCACTGCTGTTCCTACCGACGTGAACACAAGGGCAGTCACTACATTTGATAATTACAAGATGGATACGGATGCTGTATAATTGGAAAAGCTTCTTTCTTGGAGACCAGTTACTCCCACTTACAGTAGGTGGCAGATTTTACGCTGTCAGATGTTATCGCGATAGCGAGGGAAAAAACTAAAGCTCAGAGCAGGAAAAAGAAACATAGAAAAAAAAATATTTAGAAAACAGTTTTAACTTAAAGTGTGACTTAAAGATGGCTCGGTAGCGCGGGTGGGCTCCGGTGCAGGCCGGGTGGCACCCGGCAAGGTCCCGCGGGAGGGAGAAGCCCCTGGCCTGGGGGAACCTACGGAGAGGAAATGGGAGTAAAATAAAATGAAAACAATCATAAAATGGGAAAAAAAAATATTTTAAAAAAAAAAAAAAAAAAAAAAAAAAGAACTAAAACGAAATTGAAGTAGGAAAAACCCCGGCAGCCTCCTTCACAGACACCCCTCCCACGGGTGACCTTCCTCCCCTTGCGGACCTCCTCATCCTCGTCCCCTCCCGCGCGGGGCGTAGCTCCCTCGCTCCTCCCCGGGGCGGTGGGCGGAGGAGGAGGAGGAGGAGCGGAGGGGAAGGACAGGACGGCGGAGATCCCCCTCGTCCCCGCGAGCCGTGCCGAACCGTGCCGGGATGCGCGCTTAGCGCTGGCCCCGCGCTGAGCTCAGGCCCCGGCGGCCGCACCCGGAGCCCTCCGGCCGCGGCCATGGAGAAGCCCCCGGGGGTCCAGCCTCTCTCCCACCCCCTGCAGCCCTCAGCCGAGCCGCAGCCGGCGGCGGAGAAGCGCTTCAGGCTGTGGTACGTGGGCTGGTCGTGCCTGGACCGGCGCACCACGCTGCCCATGCTGCCCTGGCTGATGGCCGAGATCCGGCGCCGCGGGCAGCGGCAGGAGCCCGGCGGCTGCCTGGGCAGCGGCGTGCCGGCCCGAGAGGTGCTGCTGCTGCTGGGGTCCCCCACGCTGCGCTGCGTCCCCGCCGGACCCCCCAGCCCCGGCCCCGGGCGCCCCGGCAGCCCCGCGCCCGCCGTCTTCATCTTCGAGCACAAGGCGCAGCACATCGCCCGCTTCGTCCACAACAGCCACGACCTCACCTACTTCGCCTACCTGATCAAGGCGCAGCCCGACAACCCCGACTCCCCCATGGCCTGCCACGTCTTCCGAGCCACCGACCCCAACCAGGCGAGTGGGGCGGCTGGGGTTGGTGGTGGTCATGGTGGTGATGTTGGTCGTGGTGATGTTGGTCGTGGTGATGTTGGTCGTGGTGATGTTGGTCATGGTGTTTTTGGGGATGGTGGTATTGGTCATGGTGGTATTGGGGATGGTGGTCGTGCTGTCAACCACTGTGCAGCAGCCATCACCTGGGACCAGCGGGCAGGATGCCCGGCTGTGCCCAGACATGCTCCCCGGTGCTCCAAACAGCCCTAGGTTTGGGTGGAGGCATTGTTGATAAAGTGCCAGATGGGGGGAAAAACAACAAAAAAAACTGAACGGCAAGACTGTGTTTTTCTGACTCCTCAACAGGCTTTGGCTCACACGTCAAATGTGGAGCGGCAGGCTTCTTTCTCCTCCCTGTTAGGAGTGCGGTTTGACAGTTGGGTTTGGTCATTGGTTTAGTGTGGTGGTGGCAAGAAAAGGGCCTTTGGTTGAGAATACCTTGTGTGAATAAGTCAAGACACCTTTCCCTGGGTTTTCAGAGGCATGTCTG
This sequence comes from Oxyura jamaicensis, assembly GCF_011077185.1. Classification (NCBI taxonomy): domain Eukaryota; kingdom Metazoa; phylum Chordata; class Aves; order Anseriformes; family Anatidae; genus Oxyura; species Oxyura jamaicensis. Next base: position 161,199,055 of record NC_048893.1, read on the forward strand.
GAGGAAAAATGCATGCAGCTGGAAATACTGGAATTTACCAAAACCACTCAGCTTCTGAAAGTTTTTCGTTTATTAATTTTGATTTGAGCAAACAAGCTGCCAGAGATTGTTACGTTGGAGGGGTTTAGATTATGTACTTAGCAGTGGCTTGAGCCATCATCAAAGACGGGACGAGAGGTATCCCGAACAGAGGTAACTGCGCTTAACTTGTTGGCAGCTGCTGCCACTGTTGTGCCCAGCCAAGGAAAAGGGAATTCAGGGTCAGGAGAGCACGCAGCAAGAGCGTGAAACCAAGGGGATGGCGTCTGGCGAGGGTGCAGCCACGATGTCCTTTTATGAGTCTGGCCATATGGACTGAAGGCTCCTGCTGTTGGCAGAAGGCGTTGAGATGAATGTTATTTCTTGGGTAGCTCTGGTCTGATGCCATGGCTTTGTAAGGCAACCTCATGCTATGAGATATGGGGTGCATATTACTCTTGTACTTGGTATTTCTCACATTCATATTTACATTTGGGATGCTGTTTCTGATTAAACTGATTATCCATATGTCTTCCCTTCATTCCTCATGGAGGAGAATGTCTTTATGTGCATGGACTTAGATTTATACTACAGGTAAAGTCTTCCTTTGGAAGGAAGTTATTAGTATGAACAAGTTCTTTTTTATAAACTCCTATCTTATTCTGACAGTATAGTCTAAATTTTATCTGGGAAGATTTTTTTTTAACCTTTTTATCATTAATAAAAGGCCATTACAGGAGGGTTACTTGGCACAGGCTTCCAGACAAAGAGCTACAATAAAGGTAGTAGATGCACAGCTAGCTATGTGATTCATGAGTATCTCACTAACAGGTAATTTATTTTTTTTCAGGTATCAAAAAGGAAAGAAATTTCCACCTTCTTTCCCTCCTAAGTTACTTTATCAACTGGAGAGGCTTGGTTGGCTAAGTCTGTCCCAGTCTCTGGCTCTTGATCCATGCTTAACCCTAGTTTTGATCGGATGAGACCAGGCTGCAAGTTGCTAGCTCTGAAAATCTTCTCTTGATACTCTTGTTTGTTATAAAATAGATGCCGTTCTTGCACACTTTCAGGATCTTTAAGTGCATGCATCTGATTCATCTTGGTTATGTGAGCTTCATGCTGCATATTAGTTTAGAAAGTATTTTTCACAGCTGTTATTTTAAGATGACCTCATTTTTGCTGTTGGGCCATGGTTCCTTCCAGCCAACATAAGTTGGCACTGCTGCCACAAGACACAATCCTGCCCTCTTCAAGCCTCAGCCTCTCGTTCCTTCCTCTTGGCTTTGTCCTCATGTCAGCACAACTGTTTGTGCTGCCGCATGACAAATGGGATCAGGGAATTGGCTCAAGTTAAACTTGCTTTTCACCTACTTCTGCTGGGTTGGTCCCAAACCACTGCCCTTGTTCGCTTTGCAATGCAACACTGTATATATCAACACAGGTAGGCTGGAGGCACAAGGTAGGAAGGAGCAGCTGAGAAAAGAAAGGGTGGGATGGCCTCTTTGGCACTTGAGCTGACTTCAGGCTAGCCTAAGTTGACCACAAAGTTATGGTGTTACTGCTGTTGGTGGTATGAAGTTCAGCAGCATGCCAAGGTCACTCAGGAAGGCTGCAGGAGCTGTCCTGTAGTCTTTGACTTGGAAGACAGATAGCCATAATTTTCAATGATGGATGAAAATTACGAAAGTGAGATTGTAACATGCAACTACCAAGACATTAGTGCTAGTGCAGTAATTCAGGATACAGAGTAGCTGAAGGAAAATTTTGGCTTTGAGCCTATTGCTTAATCCACCAGAGATATTGCAGTGTCTAGGATGCACATGCGTGCACTGTTACAGCAAAAGTAACTGTTTTAACTGTTTTTTTTTTTTTTTTTTTTTTTTTTTTTTAACAGAAAGCAATACTCCTTGCAAATTGGTCATCCGCAGATGACCAATAAAAAGCCAACACAATATATATGCCCTGACAACATAAGGCAGGGAGACAACATCTTTTAGTGTTATTTGCCATGACTGAAGAAAAACATCTGAGCGAGGTGGTACATCCTAATATTTTATTTGAAAACCTGCAAATTGTAGGCAAAGCTGAAAAGTAGGAGTCAGTGGATCGGTTGCTGTCTTGGAGTAGTACCTTGGCACAGCATCAAACCCAGAGCTCAGCTGTCAGTATGGGGGTGGATGCAAAGATGCTTTTCTTGGGGGGAGTCTCTTTTGCTCTTCAGTTAAAAAAGGGAGAGAAAACTCCTGAAACTCTCTGTCTAGTCATGGTGGGAATTAAAGTTTTTCACTTTTTTCATTTAGAATTATTGCAATATTGGCTGCTCCTAATAACTTTTTAAAGTGGCAGCAGCCAGCTGAACTGGATGAGGGTAGTTGTCTGGTTTAGTGCTGGCTAGTAGCTTCTAAATAACAGCCAGAGGTGTGTTAGTTTTGCATTGCTGTCATTTGAGAATTATGTAGGATGCACAGAGTCTGTCTGTAGACATCAGATGACAGCCTTGTCTCATTTTATATTTGGCAGATTTTCTTCACAACCACAGGAACAGAATTTCTTTTAGTAAACCTAAAGTTAGTTTCTAAATATAGCAGGCATACCCTCCTCCCAGCCACCAAGAAAAGCCCTTTTGAGTAGTGTTTGCAACCTCAATCTCAATGATTTTTTTTACTGTGAAATACTGAATTTATTCTGTAAAACAGATTTTGATTGAAACAGATGAATACGGTTTGACGATTGCCTGGAGTTGCTTGTTTTCTGGGATAAAGGCTATGGTCTGATCTGTTTTTACACTATTCTTTTCCCCCTTGTGCTAACTGTATGCTTTCTTTTTAATAAATGAGTAAGTCTGTCTTATGATATATATATATATATATATATATTTAACCTGAACTGGAATTTTAAATCTAATTATACTGTAATTGTTTCTTATGAGTGAAGATAGTTACATAATCATAACTTCCTCCAGTTAGGCAAAAACTTACTTGATGCATTTTGTGTTTCTTGTAGAAACCTTATTAGTAGTGATCCAAGTATATTGTTATGGCTTTCAAAACGAATCCAAGCTGGCCCTGAGAGAAAACTGCTCCAATGCACAGACCTCCGTATGGTTTAGCTTTTGTGTGTCTCAAACGTAGCTGCAACTGCTAGTTACTGGGACTAGGCTTTCTCAAGCCAATACTGGAGCATTTTGGTGACCAAGTGAAGCTGTGGTAAGAACTAGAGAGGTGTAGAGGGCTAGAGATGAGAGCTGGAGGCAAACTGTTTGTAAGTGTGATCCTTGCTCTGTAATCACTGCAAAGGCTAAAAGTCAAAATTGTTTGTCTATTCCAAGTGAGTATTAATTGTCTGTTAGATAATACATTTCAGTAAAGCAAGGCCATAGGACATCTTGTTCTGCAAAACAAGGCATCAGTACAAAATCTCCAGTTTTAGCTATTTGAAGGAAACTTTTATGTTATGATAAGATCACATTCTCTGTAAGGCTTCTTATTAGAGAATGTAAGTTGGAAACATTTGAAGAAGGAAGTCAGATAGTGAACTTCGCATTCATATTTTATGCTTTGGTTTTTATGTAACATAGGAGCATGGGCTGAATCCATGCAAATTCTTGGCATATTACATACGTATGCACAGCATTGTTTCAATTCATATGAGTAATGTTGCACAGGTTGAGTTATTGGGTAAGCTGTGTTTTAAACAGGAATAATCAAAGTGATGGAAAAAGATGGGCTCTGGGTTTTGAGGGAAATGAGAGAGATGCATGGCTTGGTTGTTAGGTAAACCTGAGCACGCTTTGACTGCAGAGGAAAGAGGTAGTTCTTTTCCATGAAAGAAGATCTGTTTTCCCAGTTTTATCAAGAAAACAAGTCTTGGAGAGAACAAAGGAAAATTTTCTCTAAGATCGTGTGGGTCAGAATTTCATTCATGGAATGAGAAATTGAAAAGCAATGACTCAAAACGAAATGAATACTAAAGGCTTGCAATGAACGCAGAATTGTTCTGCTAGCAGCCTCATTACCCCCAGCTACAGAGACTCAAATGAAGTCTTGGATTTTCATTTAAATAATGTCTGATCTAAGGTTTGGGAAATTGAACTGAATGTTGAGAGCCTGAAGTTTCATTTTTGTTTTGTTTTTCTTAATGACAGATTCAGCACTTTTTTTTTTTTTTTTTTTTTTTTTTTTTTTTTTTTTTGGTGTGGTTTTCAATTTGGGCTTTTACAGCTATCTCTAGGTTCCAGTTTTGAAAAGAAAAAATTGTCCATGATGATTTCCTGCCAAGTCCCAAATTTAAGGAATAGTAGAAACAATAAAATTGTTAACTGTTTCTAAGTGGTGCTATGTAGCCTTTTATCTCTGATTAATGTTTAGGAAAGCAGGAACAGTTTTGAGTGCTCTATTATCTGCTGTATACATATGTTTAATTCTTGCATTTTTCCTTTTGCAGTTCCTGAAACCCAACCCATTCTTTGGGAATAAAAGGGATGTTACTGAGGACTGCATTTTCCAAAGGGTAAAATAAAATATAGGGTGATAAATAGATGAAATAATATAACCTCAGTCAGAGTGGCTGTAGGTAACACAGTGACTAGAAAATAAGGCTATTTGATTTAAGGAAAGGAGCTTGTGTGCATCTCTGCACGCCAAATCAAGCCTTCTCTTCTGAGGATGTTTCAATGTTTTTCTGTTCTGTTTCTCAGATGTAGAGGCAGATCCTTTCAAAAATAATTAAATAGAAAACTAACTTCCAGAAAGTTTGGCTAGCTTATGTATATGTTGGCAATAGGTAGAGCCTGATTTCTAGGGGTGGAGAAAATCTCAGACCAAAGTTAGTGTTTATAAAAGTGAATTCTAAATAAAGGTTAGAGTTCTAAACAATCATTGCAGAATAGTAGCATGACTGACTTCTTCCCATACCTACTATTTCCTAGAGGCTGGTATAGCATTTGATGTGTACAGATCACCCTTCTTTGCATCTTTTCCATCTGTTTTCCCGATTTGCCTGGATCTCTTTGACTATCTTGTGTTTTTCTGAGGTAACAAGGTGAACTTTGTGATGAATTTCAGAGGCCAATCGTGGGGGTTGCTGTCTAGGCTGTGGGTCATGCAGAACTTAAAGCAGTGTTGGCATGGTCCTCTCATGGCGCCAGCTGTCCTCTGCCACCTGGTGTTGTATTCTCTGTGGTTTCACATACTCTTTATAGTTCAGAGACAAGAAAAAAAGAGGAGAATTTATTTCAGTGTAATGACTTCTGTCATTTGTCCCATATGTGAATTATGGCACAATCTACCTCCACCTGCTGCAGTGCTCTGAAACTGCTTTAGAGACTACAGGGAGATCACTGAATAAAAAGGCCAGACCTGCTGGTAGTCTTGTAGAGGTCAGAAATAATGCAGTGACTGAGGGCAGCTGGACAACAAAATTAAGGCAGCAAAGTGAAGTGACTTAATTCTTAAACAGGATCTGTGCTTTTCTGTTCTGTATAGACCATAATACCATGTCTATCACCTTGTTTTTTTCTGACACAAATAGGTGTGTGAAGACCATATGCAATAACATGGACTTACAAATAAATCGTAGCATCACAAATGCAAGATATTGTATGATCATGTCAGAAACAACTGCACCTGCTCAGAAGATATCTTCAAAGTGTAAAAAGATGATAGAGAATGTTGGAAATGGTAGAGGGGTGCTGAAATCATGAAATGCGGAGGTGGCTGCACCAAGGCTGCACAAAGTATGTTTGTTACCTGTTTTGTGATCACTTTTGACAGAGAACGCACATCACTTTTATGTATGAGTGTGTTCATTGATGAATGTTTTATTCCCCTTTCCAGGTGTTTTATTCCCCCTTCCAGGTGTTTTAACTAGGTGACAACTGGTGGATCAGTGAGTTGGGTAAATAGACATATGTGATTGTTCTGCAGATCTGCGAGTAGTCTGGTAACTCAATCTTCCTCTCAGCATTTGTCAGAAGCAAGCCTGTTTGTACCATACGGGATTAGTTCTAGTAGTATATTTAGAGACTACAGGGAAAACAACACTGAAAAAAATCACCACACACAAAATAAATAAACAAAAGAAAGCACCGAGCAAACAAAAACACATGCAAACACCCCCAAGGGCTCACTGAAACCCAAACTGCAGTGTGTGTATATATTTATATATATATATATTTGTATCTTTGCATGTTTTTAAGGACTTGAAAAATCCAGTCGGTCCTCATTTTGAACACAATTTTCCTTTACCATCATAAAATCTACTTGTTTGAAGCTATGTTCATTCCCTGCTACTTCTCAATATCTGCGATGCTGATTGCAGTAAAGTGTTATGGCCTGCTGTTTGACCTGAAGGCTCCCTAAAGCCATCCTCCTTACAAGAAACCAAGGACTCAGTCCTGCCTCTCCTTGCTGCAGGGAATTAGGGCTCCCAATCAGAAGCTAATTGCTTGGTTCTCCTCTGGAGTGGATGGTACTGCTGGGGCTTCCCCTGTTCTCAGAGCAGGTTCTCTCTGGGCATAAAAAGGAGAACCATGTCAGCAGTGGGGCCCCTGGGTGTTTCACCCTCCTGAAATGCAGTGTTGTATGCCTTCAGCTGCAGAATTTAAATATGGCTCTTCATGTTCTCCTTCTTGATTTTTAGTTCCTTAAGTCAGCTGAACAAAAACCTGAGATGTACTTCAAAAGCTGTCATGCCATGAAGGCTGTTCAGACAGGGTAGTTGCCACATAGTAAATACATGCAAAAGGTGCCTTAAATTTTAATTTTTCACCTTCTAAAAGTTGTCATAAATTAATAACCAGTTACCTAGATACATTACAGTTCTCTTCAGTTTGAATGAGAGAGGCAAAATATTTCAGTTGATTAATTGCAAAAAGAAAAATGATTTTTTTTATGGACTCTCAATTAAATTTAGAAATTCTGCTAGTGCATTGAAGGAAATGTATCTACTACACCACATTTCCTGACTTTATTAGTTACTTTTAATAGCAAGTTATCTTCATCTCTGTTCAAATCTGATTGCTTTCTCACAAAATTTGTAATTTCATTTTTTTATCATTCTCTCTCTTTGTACTTAGAATTTGAAACATTCTTTCTTCTGGAAATTTGGAAGGGTAATATGGTAAAGTTTTTCTTGTTCCCTGAACAACTGAAGGTGAGCAGGATTTTACACTACTGGGCACGTGGTATTTTCTGAGGGATTAATTTAAAATGCAAATATGACAGAAGATCCTTGTTTAGAGTTCAAACGGTGTACGAAAAGACTTGCAGAAGCCACTAGCTGATGAGATAAAACCAATCCCATACAAGTGCAGCATTTTTCCTCCTCCACCATCCCTGTCACTGTGGTTTTCTCCCTCCCATTGTAGCTTATTTTAATTAAAGTGGTTTTCGGTCACGCGGTTCATTTTTGCACGTTGATAAACCTTAACAAGTGGCCTGCTCAGTTATAATGGTTAGGGTTATGTTTTATTTCATTACACATCTTGGCAAGAACATGTAGATCTGCACAGTGCTGTTTAGAGATCTGCGATGCATCTAAAAACATGTTGTGGGAAGTAGGAATATTATCCTTTGGGGCATAGCAATGACTGCCTTCTAGACTGTTCACAGTTTTGTTTTTCCTAGCAAGATCAATAAATATTTAATTTTTTAGGATGCTGATGTTAAATATATTTCACGTACTCTGTGACACCAATGTGGGTTTCCTGTTGTGTTCTTTTTGGCTTTTTTTTTTGTTTGTTTTAAAAAAAAGCAATGTCCCAGGAACTTTGGGAGTAGCCAGTGGTCTGTGGGTTCTTGAGTATTTCTAAACTAGGGTAAATATTCAGAAAGAGAGCAATGAAAGTCTAGGACATGCAATGCTATAACCTGAAACATTTTTATATGCCTTCTCATAGTTTGTTTCTTGCTTTGGCTTGATTGTTCTTAAAACTGGAGATCAAATTGTGGTAGAACTTCCAAATAAAAATAGAAGTAGGGTAGTACGTATTTAACAGAGCCTTGTTTGCCAGAGAGGAACAAGTTGCTCTCTTTAGGAGCACCCAGCTGGAAGTGTAGAAACAAAGAAGTGCACCAATTCCGGCTGTGCTCTGTACTGAAAGTTGGTGTGTGACCTTCACATTGATGTACATGGGTGGGCTGCAGTAGACACACAAAGCTCCATGATTCTTCCCACCCCAGCTCTGTCACAGCATGCAAAATTATGAATTTGGTAGTCTTAGGCATAGAAATTCACTCTTGCTATTATTCAGATTAGAAAGAGACAGTATTGTGTACACAAGTTGCTTCCATGCTTGGCAGTGGAAATAAATACCAAATGGCAGCCACCATCATGGTACTTTTGTGGCAATATCAGCTGTTTCAGACACAGATTCCCACACAATCCATTGTAGTTGTCCTTAGGAAAACTAACAAACAACAAAAAAAAACTGAATCCAGCAAGAAAAGGTAATTTAAGATGCTAATGTGTTGTTCTAGTGTGTTAATCCTATAGGATCTGATAGCTTTCTGTGGAAAATACAGCTTTTTCCCTAACATTTTGTTTAGGCTTTTGTAAGAGACTTTGCTTTGAATAGAGAAATATTTTAAAAGTGTGCCTTCTGTAGAACATACTTCTGGCCTGACTTTGTGATCATACTTGATGTGAGCTGCTTAATTTTCTGTGCAGCGGGACTGCAAGCTTGAGCTCTACACAGGAGTTTGGGAAGAGGATCCGCTTTTTTTGTAAACCAACCACATTATAAATAGAGGCAAGATTTTGGCTACTCTTCAGTAGCACTTTCTTGGGCAAGCCTTACCAAAATAGAAAATCAAGTGGGCCTTTCAGTAGGAGCAGCACATCCTACTTTATCTGGATTATTCATGATAAAGCACACCCAGATTGTCCATGACATGTGTATGCATGTGTTCAGATTTAGCATCAACAAAATTTAGCGTTGAGGAAATTTGCTGACCTAAACACAGGAGCAGAGTGGGAGTAAGACAACATGATTAAAGCCAGCTCAGAAGGAGTGGGTTTACATCCTGGCACGATGCCTCCCCATGCCTCAGATTCACTCTCTGTTTAGTGCAGGGGAGAGCTAAAAATAATATCTGCAGTTCAGTGTGGTGGCGTGAAGTTTGCAAAATGAATGCATTTCCTCCACAGTGACCTTTACTCTGCAAATCACCACAGAAGAAAGAGTTGTAAATAAATAAATAAAAATATATAACATGTCAATCCATCTGCATGAATGTTGTTTTTCTTGCATTTTCTTTTCCTTTTGCTCACTATGTAGGTTGTCCCTAAACTATACAGTATCACAGCTGGGAGTGTGAGAAATGTGGAGACCAGCCCAGAAGGCTAGATTAATGAACTTGCTGTTTCTTTATGTAACCAAGTGTTTTGTTTCTATGTATTCACCCACTGTTCTGCACTTCAGTTGTGCTATTTAGTATAATAAGCTTGCTAATTTTTGTTGTGGCTGTATGGGAATTTGAAAGGTAACTTTCTGCATCCAGTGAAAATTACAGGTTAAAACTTCAGCAATTCTTTTTAATGACAGTATCAATAATAAGTATTTGTATTTGTAAATTTTCTCTTAAACTTTTTAATTATTTGAAAATTTCTCTTAAACTTTTAATGGAAACTCAGCCTTAGTACCATTTTATTTTTTATCTGAGTCTCAATTTTTCAGATTCAAACAATCTGTTTGATATGCTTCTGTTTTGAGCTCTCACTTGTCTGCCATAACAAAGGTCAGATTTCGAGAAGGGGATTTTTAATTTCTGATTTTGTGATTTTTGTGGCACTACAGAATGGATAGTTCAGCTGACATTTGTGACTTCTGGAAGTGCCAACCTAAGGCAAACTGGGATGTATATTTACAGGCTGCTGTTTATTGCCTGTCAGGTACCTGAAGATGCACCTTCAATAATCACATCGTAAGCTGGAACATCATAAACTTTCTTACTATGCTAAGTGTGAAGTTGGAGGAAAGTAAATGAATGAAACATGGCAGTTCTAATGCATTGTTTGCCAACCCAGGCTAAAATATTAGAGGCCTTTTAGATATTTAGTCCCGCTGTTATATTTTGCAATTGTACCATTAGATTTAATAGGCCTAGTATACCTCCACCTGAAAAACTCCCACATTGCTTTACAGGCTTTGATGCTTATTTTGCAGTTTTAGAAATTCTTGCTGTAGCTCTGTGGGAAGCTCAGAATACTCTGCTGAATCCCACAGGTTGTTGCCATCCTTGTACAAATAGCCAGCTCATATCTGTCTACACAGCCAAGTATGTAGTAGTTTACACCTAATATGGTAGAAATACATTGGTAAAATTCTTATTACTGTGCTACGTATTTCAGTCTTTTAGGTAATGATTTAAAGCTTGCTTGCATCTATGTAATGCCTTTGAGTTGGACTACTGATTGCAAGCAACACTATATCAAGTGTAAGGTTTAAAGTCAGGATGACCTAATTTTCTTCACCAAAAGTTTAAGCATTATGTATGCATGATATTCTTTTTTCCATCAGTTGTAAAGTATTTAAGTGTTTTACCTATGCAATGTATAGAAAATACTTTGTTTCAACCCTATGCTGGCCAGTAAAAGCCTATAGTGTCTTGAATAAATGTAGGCTTCATGGCATAATTTAAATAAGTAAATTTATTCCCTTGAGCATCGTGTTGCCATGTGGGCTCTCCAGCCATGCTATGGGGAGCAGCCCATATAAAATGCAGTGGATATTTTCTCCCTGAGAGCTGCTGCTGTGTACCAACATAAGTCTGCATGGAGCTGTGCACTACTGCAGTATCTGCCTAGGGCTTACATCCCAGGCTTGATTGCACAGGGTCAGTTTCAGAGGACTGTTCGGTCAACAACTTGAGACTCTGTCTAGAGAGCCCTGCCTGCTCTTCAATAAGGAACAGTTTCCAAACACTGCCAGAATTGTGCAGTGTTTTCCAATAGGACTGCCAGCTGCTGGAAGGTCGTACTGTTTTACTGCTCTGGAGCACGTTTCAGGCTTTCATACTGTCTCATGTATTATCCTACCATCAAGTACAGCAGTCTCTTGCTATTACTCTGTCATAAAAATAATAGTCTTGAAGTTTCTTGTTTCTGCTGGTACTGTTCCTATTAAAATGTCAAAATATCTTTCAGCTTGATTTAATAAGCAGGTGGATAAGGATGTGACATGTTTCTAATTCAGATTCAGTACATGGTGCTACTGTCATTTGCAGCCCTGCAGAGACCTAAGGAAACATAACAATTTTTGTTGGCACATGGATTTGCTGGCCTTGTTTGTTGTTCACACCAGGAGCATTCCTCAAGAGGAACACGTCTGTCAAAGGCTTGTTTTCTCTACTTGGTGCCCGTGAATGACCACAGTGAAGTAAGGGTTAGGAACTGCAACATAAAGATAAGGGGAACCTGCTACAGAAATCAGAGCTACCCATAGAACAGTAGGGGACCCAGATCACTACAAGATCCCTTACTTGTTGTCAACAGATGCATTAGTTCTCAAATTTGCAGTCTTTTTCAATCTTGTTACCATATGAGCATACAAGGCTACTGTTTATTATTTTCTCATGTCATGTCTCCTGCTCTTCCACTTTTCTCAGCTCCCTGAAGTGATCTCAGTCCATCATTATAATCTGTTTGTTGCAGGAGTTTTCAGTACTGCATGCAATACTGTTAGCTGTGAAGTCGTAATTCTGGCCATGGCTGGGGGGGGAACCCCTTTTGCCCACAACCCTGCTGGCTTCAAATTAGAACTTCAAAGAAAGAAAAAATCCAGCTTAAAAAAAAAAAAAAAAAAAAAAAAAAAAGTCCTTATATATTTGTGTGCATGTCTTGGTTATTTTTTTTTTTTTCTCTTGGCATTAATCTATTTTTAAATTTATTTTGAATAACAGCTATTTATTGCACAAAAATTTGAACAGAAAATGTTCTGGAAAAATAAGCGTGCATGAGGGTAATTTCATTCTAATAGAGCTATTCTAATGTTTTTACTGGCTTTGTGTTTGAGGTTTATTATTTTCACCTTCACACCCTTTCTGAAAAGACACTACCTGGCACACACTTGTTTTTAAGTCAACACCACGTGGCTGATAAGAAGTGAAAGTTAGCTTCCTTTGTGATCAGGTCAGTTGGATCATGTTTTAGAAAGAGGGTAAGGGGAATAATAAAAATAAATAAATAAATAAAACAGCAACCTGCGGTGGAGGGAAAAAAGATGCTGTGCTGTATGCTAAAAGGCTGTAATGTTAGCAGGGTGACTCCTGGAGCAAGACATGAGCAGCTGAGTCATTTATTGCTGGTACTGAGACAAATTGCTGCTGGCGGATGCCTGTTACTGCATGGCTGCCGCTGCAGCTGGTAGATTGCCTGGGTGAGAGCAAAGCAAACTTGAGCCTGGTAGGAACTGCTGAGAAAAAGTAAACTCTAGATAAGTGTGCTCTAATCTCTGGAACATTTAATTGGTTCAGCAGCATTTTCTAATGGCTGAGCTTTTAAAATGTGCAAATATTCATGACATTGAGATAATCGCGGATTTCTAATTTATTCTTCTGTATGAATCCACAAGAAGAGGACTTTTTTTTTTTTTTTTTTTTTTTTTACTGTTAATACAGTTATGGTTCGTATATCAATTTGTACAGTTAATATTTGTCCTTGAAAGTGTCCTAAAAATTGCTTCTGTGAATCCTAAAGTAGTACAAGGCTGTTCTTGTAGGTCACTATCCTGGTATTTTATGTATCAAATCAGGTTTGAATATGTTTAATATGAACCACAGTATATGCTTTCTCTGCAACTGAGTAAAATTAATTCTTTCAAAAATTTATATTTAATTTGGGGTCTTTGAACATTATCTCTGTTGAAAGATTTTTTTGACAGATTAGTTGTTGATTATTTTTTAAAGCAGGCCTGATGCCTTATGATAACTGTTTTTGTAGTTCTGCTATCAATCATTTTCATATCATTTCATAATATACTGTTTGAAATTTTATTTGAAGATGAAGAGGACTTGTACTTTGATTAATAATGCCTTTGCCCCTCAGCTCCCAAATGTTTTTTTCCAAGCAAACAGGCTCAAAACTGAGCATGAAGAATATCTCCCAAGTCTTTGCCCCATTGTGTTGTGGCAACACGAAGAGTTTTTAATGAGCCCTCTGTTTTTTCACTGGTCTTTAAAAAACTGGCAAATTCATCAGGAGTTGAAACTGTATTTTACAGAATTTCAGGGTATTATCATTTCTGTTCCATTTCAGAGATGCTTTGGCAGCATAGCTTAAAATTTTGGGGCGAGAAGGAGCAATTCCCCTTCTCTATTAGGGAATCACAGTGCTTCCATGGGGGTGCTTATGAGCTGGATGAGTCAGCTTGGAGGAAAGGGAAGGTGGTAGTGTCCTGCTTGATGATCAGACTCCTGCGTAATTAACCGGTGACTCTGACAAATGTATTTCTTCCAGTTCTGAAATCACGCTGTTTCTGAAACCAAGCATGGCTAGTTGCCACTTTGCTCACAGATGAAACGTTGCAACTTGACAGTCTAAATAAAAGTTATCTATGACTTCTTAGGAGTCATACCTCCCAACAGCCATGTAACCTTCTGTCTCCTATTCTCGTGGTGCTATTTTTCCTCTTGGCCCATTTTTTTTGTTTTTTAACCTATCTCAGTAGCTAGTCATGAAGTTTTAGTGTCATAGTTATTCATTTGTTGTTTTGCTTTGCTGAAATCTACACAGGTATAGTGACACGGGTAAGGAGTAGTACAGGAGTAATTTATTCAAGTAAATTACTTCTGGACCCTGACAAATTGAAGTACCCTAGAGAGCCAAACCTTTGCCCATGTCTTCTGACCAGTGACCTCAGGGTGCTACAGTATGTCTTCATCACACATTTCATCCAGTTGTTTCTTTCTGTTGAGTCAGACAGTCTCAGTCTGTAATAGTTGAGAATATGACAGTATACATCAGCACATACCTCTTTTACTCCAATCCAGGCAGTATGAACAAAGAAATGGTGTCAGCTGTGGAAAGAGAAAATATTACCTACATCCAGAAAGCACACATTTTCTAAGGGTGCCATTGCATGAAAATGTACTTGAATGCTTCAAGTATGGATATTCAATTCGTAAAAGTATTATTTATCTGTGGCATTTCAGATTTGTAGGTTGGAAATAAATTTATTTAATTAGAGTAGATATAATCTTTTAGAGATTAGAAAATTTAGAGGAAAACAAAGCAATGATTGTGTGTAGGCTTTTTTTTTTTTTTTTTGGCCTTTATGTGCAGAATGGTTATTAGGACTATAAAAAAGATTAGATATTTGCAGGAATAGACTGAGTCACCAGTAGTGGTTAATAGCCCAGTAGCCCAGACTGGCAAAATGTGTCTCTAGAACCTTTGGGGAGATCTAAAGCCTGTGCATGTCTCTAGCAGCCTTTTTTTTTTTTTATTTTATTTTTTTTTTTTTTTTTGTGAAGGATGATTTTTTCTCCGTAAAATTTCTCTGCAGCTTCTACCATCATTATGTTTTCTTCACTATAAGCAACTTTCACTGTCCTCTTTTGGATTCTGAATATCTGACTTTGTATGTAAAGAATTCACCTTTCCCCGTGCACCCAGCAAAACAGTGTAAAACACAAACTTCCACACCTTGCAAAAACAAACACACGGGAACATCTAGACCTTGTAAAACAATTTGGATTCTATCAAGCATAACTTAGTGCACTGGATTTTTCTAGCTAGTTCTGTAGTTTCACATAAAGGAATCTGCAAATGCAATACTTATGGCTGCTTTGAACAAAATGAGTCCTGTTTCAACAAATGTAGACCTCCTGTTTGTGGGACAGATCTTAAAATGTCCAGCTCTCTACATATCATGCAAATATTTCCTTTCCTATAAGCCAGAGATCTAGATCCCTTGCTGAGAACATGCAGCAGGGATCATATCTGTACTTTCTAATAAAGTATTTTACTTCGGGTTATTTCCCAGTTTAGAAACAACCTTCCCTATGACCTTGCAGTCATGCTGCCTTGTTCTGAGCTGCAGTTCCTGGTTTGACTCAGGACGCAATTACCCTGTGTTGCAGCTGGGCTGACTCTAAACGTACCAGCTATTGTGCAGAACTCTGCTATTTTGGTAATATTGAATACGCTTATACTTAGAAGTGATGATTCTTTCAAATCTTATTTCTAAAGGTACAACCCTTCAGGTGTTCTTATAAAAGTCTAATTTAGAGTTCAAGGAGTTTGCTCATGTGCATAAATTTTCCAGAAACTGGCTGTAAGTCTCAAATTTGACTCAGGGTTAATCTGAAGTTCAACATAGATAGGACTAATTTCTTCATGAAGGCTATTAGATTTATAAAAGATTATTGTAAATTTTAATTTCTATAGACTTTTTTTAAAAAAATATATTTGTTAGCTGCTTTGAAATGTGCTTAAATAAGAATGTATCTAGAAAATCACCTATCCTCTTCCAGCAGACATGGTTTACTTTACTATGAAGTATCAACTTCAAGTAAATACAAAAATATTCTATAAAGAAACTGTTACTTCTGTTACTTGATTTACCACAAACTCAGGTACTTGAGGGCTTGCTAACAGATCTTTCTTCCAAATATTTTTTTAATGGATTTCAGTCTTATGTGACATCCCCATAATGTGCTGAAAAAGTTCTTTTACCAGAGGTATGCCATAGACATTGATGGTGAGGGTCTCTTTCACAAAGTCCCTTTTTTATTGCAGGAGTCCCTGAGAATGGCAGAAGGTACAAATAAATAAATAAATAAATCTGTAGAAAACAACCAGAATGCATTTTTTGTCTTTATTATTTTTACCAAATGCTAAAAATGTATTGTGCATTGATGTACGTATAAACTGCATCAAAGAATTTTGTAAGCTACCTATTACCATAGACTCTGAATATTTTACAGAAGCATTATTAAAGTGTTACATTTGTGAGAAAAGGGAGGAGGTATCTCAATTTAAGAAAAAAAAATAAATCCCAGTAAGGTGTTTTTTTTTTTTTTTTTTTCTTTAACTGAATAGAAATAGAAAACATTTGAATGCTTGATTTCAGGTGTTCAGGAACTGCCCTGTCAAAACTGCTTATATATCCAGGCCTTATAACAAATTTTGTCCCACCTGTAACCCAGCAGCCTTCCAGCTAATCAGACTCAGCACCTTATATCCATCACTCAGAACCTGAGAATCACTCAAAATGTTGGACTCTGGTTGAGCACTTTGCCTAGCACCACAGAAGACCAAAACAGTAGAAGAAGACTGACATACTCCTTCAATACAGTTTATCTTCTGTAACTAAAAATTCATCCTCTATTTGTACTTTCTGTTCCTCAGGCCATTTGCAACGAGCTTATTAATGGAGGAAGTGCATCCTCCACTGGTTTTGGTTCATTCTCAGATCTTGCCCATTTTGACAGGAATGAGCCAGGGGTTTTGTGGAGAGAAAAGCATCACTCGTTAGCCACTGATCACCACTGCAATATGTACACACAAAGTCCAGAGCAGTTGCACAATCAGTGCTCTGTCTTGATGTTGACTTTTTAAGCTGGATAGTTATATATATGTTTTTGTATGCGCAACCAACCTTTTAGAAAAAGCAATTTAGAGAGGAAAAACAAGAAAAAAAAAAAACACAAACAAACCACCAGATCTTCATGAAAGCAAAAGCTGATACTTACAAAAATTGTAAATAACCTCCTTATATTCACTGTAAATCCCTTTTGAGCTAGTTAGATAACGGATGGCAATAGACAACTTTCATCCTCCAGTGCTAATGGGGGTGGGGAGAACATGTTTTTAATTTTTCCCAGACGTTTGCTAAGGAAAAAAACATTTTAGATGCTGGGATGAGAATCACTAAATTCTCTTTGTTCTCACGTAAAATGTTCTGCTTCCAGCTCATCTTTGCCTAATCCTGTTGCTTTGCCATCGTACCTCCTTCCCAGTTTGCAGGCTGCTGCTGCTCTACTTGTTTGCACTCGGTATGACTCAAACTTCTTAGATCTTTTCCTGATCTCTGTGTTTTTGTCAGTGTTTTCTTATTGGCAGTCCTTGGTGTGTCATGGGTCTTCATCAATCTTTTGTGCTTGTTTTTACCTTATTCCTTCTGTGAAGTGTCTGTTATTTCTCAGCTCCCCCTGAAATTCCTTTTCTTTTCTCAGTCCCTTTTCCCTTCCTACTCCCAAATTTGTGGACTTTCAGTATTGCAATGTAATTAATTTCAGTCTCCCTTGTCCCTCTGTCCCTCTCGCACAATTCCTCTTCTTTCCTCTTCTAAGCCATAGTCTCTTTTTACCCTGGTTTCTGTCCGTTTGGTTCAAATTCTGTCCCTGTAGCACTCAAATCAGAGGTATTCTTATACAGCCAGTTTTCCTTAATGTTGGATGAAAGTACTTAAAGGATCTGCTGAGCATCCATGGATTCTGACTGCTTATATATGTATTTATTATCAAACCTTTCTTAGCCAATGCCTTGTGGAGACCAAACTAAAGAGTCTGAGTATCCAAATGATTTGGAGGAGTTGCTTGCAGTGAGTTTTGAACAGAAGCCAAAACCCAAAGACAAGTATATTAACTAGAGCCTTGCAGCATGAGCTATTGCTAACCTATTTAGATAATTTATTATTTTAATTTGCTGAACATGTAATTTAGTTCTTGCTGCAGATTACCTGGGTGAGGATACTATCTCTTTTTCTTTTTTGAAGATATTTTCACCTCAGAAGTGGTAAGAATTTTACCAAAAATATGGGGGGGGGAGAGGGGTGAGGGGGTATGTGTTATGAATTAATTTAGTTTCAGACATGAATATGTGGAAATTGGCAATTATGTATGTTGAAAACAACTTCAGATTAACACCGTGAATGTTTCCATTTTGTGATTGAGGTTATAGCAAAAGAGACAGCATTGTGAAAGAGAGTAGGAGAAATTAAAGACCTACTGTTTCCCATTATTACTTTGAACATTAGACAAATATTTCCATCTCTAATACCAAAATGCTCATTAGTAAAAAGCCCCATATTTCCCTGGGTGGTTCTTACAAGTCCATAATACAGAATGATAAACCAATATTTGAAATTCTGTTGACCAGTAAAATCGATTGAAAGCTCTGTTCTTTCAAAAAAGACTGTCCGTCCAATGAACACAGGCTAAATGGGTAGAGTTAGAGTTCCAGCTCATTCTAAAATCTGGATGCTAAACATCAGGTGGATCTATGGAAAGAGTTGAACAGATCAGAAGATAAGTAACTTACCTCTTGTCAGAGCCCAGGTTTCTCATAAGAGAAAGGCAGAGCAAATATTAGGTGTGTTTTTTCACATGTGGTAAAGAGGTGTAAGCTCACACTTTGTTGACCCTTGTTAGATATGGCAGGGTTGTGTGACTTTGTCTGGAGACAAAATTCCCACTTTTTTCACTTATAAGACAGTTTAATACTGAAATCCACAAATGCCTTTTGTGTTTTGAGACTAGCAAGTGGAAAACAGAAACTGTTCTTAAAAATAGTGGAGTTCCTTTGAACTTATCATTGCACCTTCATGACCACAGATTTGGTGGATGACTGGTTTTGGTATGTGGGTTCCTGGCTTCCTAAATGCTGAGATTTCTAGTGCTACAGATATTCATCTATTTAGAACTACTGTTTCAGTTTATATTTTCAAGAAGAAAGCTGTGCTTTCTGATGTATTTTAAACAACAAATATATGCATGGTGTTTTAAGCACTGGAGTGCCGTAGGTTCTTTCCAGGTGGATTGACAGACCAGCAAGAGGAACTAGGGAGGAACTCAAATCTTTGGTGGTACAAGAGCCTCTAAAACCAGAAATTTCTTTGTGAGATCATCTTCAGGAAGGACAGAAGATGGTGAGGCAGTTGGCTGATCTGTTCACCTGCTGGCTCCTAATCTTGTTTCTGAACTAATGCTAAGTGAAATAGCATCTTCCTGGTGTGGCAGTATGAGGGCTACAAAGAAGTGAACATCACCAGAGTTGAGGCCATCCCTTTTTGCCTTAAGACTCCTCTTAAGTAAAGACAGTAAAGGCAGAATGATGGAGTTATATATTGTGTGCAGTCTGGTGAGCTGGCAAAGCCCGTATATGTGTTGTCCATTGCTGAGCCTGCTACTGAAACAAGATAGTTCTCAGGAGCTGCTTTTCAGGTCAGAGTAAAACTAGGAGAGGTAATAGCGTGGCTTAGCTGTAAGTATTTCAGTCCAGGACCATATATAAATTCCCTTGATTTTATCAAATGAATGAAAATCCAGTCTATTTCCATAATATTTCAAAACAGCAGATCTGCTATGTTATAGGTGCTAGGAGATACTAGAGTTAATGAATCCCCTATTCAGTCCAGTAGTTTTATTTTCAAGAAATAAGTCTTCCAATAGTAAAACTAATTTCACAGCTTAAATGACTTCAGTCATGCTTCTTCACTGAAGATTACATTACCATTTCTGTTATAGTCTATAAAAACTTCTCTTGGCCACGTTTGAATTTGAGACACTGGTTACACTGATCCATGCCTCATTGAAAGTAACTGGTCTCATTTTTGAAACTATAGTTCCTAGTAAATGCATGTTTATCAAATACAGCTTCAAAAAGGAAATGATTACTCATTTACTGAATTTAATTATAGAGGACACCTTTTAATAACCTACCACTTAGTAACTGGTTTAAATATACAATAGCTACGTTTTAGTCTGTTAACATATTAAGGACAAATACGGTTCTCTTTCAGAGAAATTAATAGAAGATTTTATAGAAGATCTCCATTTATCTGAACCTAAATGTAAAATCCTCCAATATCCTTTTGAGACAGATTTCTACGATTCCTTCACACCTAGATTGTAACACCTATGTTACATGTAAATACAGATATAATGTCTGCACATCCTTCATTTTCCCTTTGAAGTTTTCTGATGTATTTATTGGTATTGACTGCTCAGTCTCCTGTCATTCTCACATTATAGCAGACAAACTGCAACAATTTCTAATTGCTAATGGGTATTTCTGAATTTGAAACAATCAGTTTACAGAGGCTGAATTTGGGGCTCATAAATAAAGTACAGCATCATGGCTCATATACTTTATTTTAGAATTAGGCTTTACAGAACCAGCTCATTTTACTTAACATCTGCTCTTAGTGCTTTTTTTTTTTTTTTTTTTTTTTTTTTTTTTTTCTCATCCAACTGACATCCTACACTGCAAAGCACCTTATCCTCACCCTTTCACAAATATTTTTTCACTGACTAGGAACAAAAATTGTAATGAATCTCATTTCTGATTTTTTCTATGATCATATACACACTGTGGTATGGAAGAAAAGAGACATTTCATTCATTAAGATTCCTCCACAGTGACTTTCTTTAAAGACAGTTAATGAGACTATGAGGTTTAGAAACCTCTGGAATAGACTATGTGATAGGAACAGTTGAATGTTCAACAGTTACTTACCAGCACATAGTTTTAATTAAACCACAATAGGAAGGAAATTTCCATGGGAGGTTGCCTTACATATCCAGAAGAAGATCAGTCTGTTTTTGTTGCTCAAGTGCAAGTTTTGTATTGCTTTAGCGTAAGCTGAGCAAATTTGCTCTATCTTGCACAAATAAACTGCACAAATTAGTCTATTTTGGTTTTCAAATAAAAGATGGATGACAGAGATTTGTCTTTATGAGGAAAAATCCATAGGTCTTGCTTTTTGGTGTCAGAAAATAAACTAAGTTCTTAGTTGGTATTTGTAATATGGGAAAGCCAGGAATGTTTTTCAGCTCATGAATCGGGTTTCCTCTGTCCATGGCATAAAGCCATAGAATGAACCCACATTGTAGGTTTGTTATTTCCATATCTTAGCCATTTGTTGTGTATTACAGAAAAGGGAATCTGTCTTTGGAAATGAGGCATACAAAAATAAATCCCTTTTCTTCAGAAATTGGACTTGCTTTCTTACCAGAAGATTTTTCATCTACTTTCTGCCTGGTTTTGGAAGCAGCTGTTTGGCAGGCAGCCGCTCCCAGATTCTCAGTGTGGAAGGATCCAAGTCACGTCCCAGATCTGTGACGCTGGTCCCCCAAGCACCGGTCCCCAGTCCTGTCTTCAGAGTAATGAGTCAGAGTATGAGAATTCCTGACATGCATTTTCTTCACTCATATGTTACAACTGATTTTTTTTTTAAATGTTACACATATTATAAATTCACATTTTTTCAAGGTTGGCAGCATGGCACCTCAAGCCTTTGGTAGGAACACCAAAACACTTCTGTGGAACATAACCTCCAGGCACCATGGACAAGTATTGTGTTATGCAAGAACTGTTTCTAGTGTATTAAAGATTAACACCTGTGTAGAAAGTTAATCAGGAATAAACACTGTACGGTGCTAAGGTAAAATCTGTTCTCCAGTAAACATATGCATTTTCAAGAGTTCCCCAATTAGCTCTAAAACTTGTTATTTAGCTAGACAGTGGCCTATGGAGTAGTTAGAAAGGAACATCATAGTTTTTAAGAACTGTGTTGTTTACAGTGACTGACTTTTTTTCTTTGAATTTTCATCTGATATTAAATAAAAAAGTAAATGCATGCATTTACTTTTCTGTGCTTTCAGGTAATCATTCAGACTGATGAACCTACTCTTTAATCTCAAAAATATTAAGCTAATTGAACTTGCAAATACTTCTTAGAGAAAGCATAAGTTTTCCCCAGAGCTACTTAAAGAAAACAAGCAAACCCACCATTAGTGATGCTTTTCATTTGGAAGCTGATGCCTTAAGGTTTGAAATGTGCACTCCTGTTTTTCAGTGCATGTAGCACCCTTCATTTTAGACTATTTTAAGCTAAAGTATAGAAATAATGAGTTTCAGTACAGATGTAGGTTACTCACTGTGAAGCACTAACTGTAGTATGAATGGTCTAGGATAAAAAACAAAACACCATGAGATTATATATACGTAATAGCTTGTTCTACTACTAATGTCTCAAAAAGGGATGATATTGCTGCTTGGACTCTGAAAATTTCAAGAATGTCTTCATAAAAATTAAAAGGATTGAACAGGAAAAATGCAGTAAGACAAAAAGATGTAGTATATTTATGTAGGTGAATCCAGATGTCCAATTTTTAAGGAAAAAATAAATAAATAAAATCTAAGGAAACACTGACTGTAATGAGCTTTCTGTGACATCTCTAGTATGTGTGTAGGCTGAGAAATAAAATAGTTTTTCACTTTGGAACATTAATTCGCATTTTGCTGTTCCTATGAATTAGGGTTATCAATCAAAGTTTATATTTGACATAAAATACAATTATAGAATGTAAACCAATTAGAAAACAGTGAGGAGGTAAATAAAATGCTAGTGATGCATTCTGAAGGGTTTCCTCTAACTACAACTTTGAAAGACTGATAATAAAATTTCCAAATACTTTTCAATATTTTTGTAGTTGCCAAAGGTCTGAGAATCCACTAAATTTGTAACCAAAATGAAAAGATCAAATATAATAAAGGAAAGCATGATGCAGGAGGCCTTAAGCCTGCTGAACCTTTCTTTGGCCACTTGTAGTATGTGACAATTCAGAAGTGGCATGTATGCTAATTTCTCAAATTTGCTCAAGCTCTCAATATCTTTGCTCATGCTTAGCTATTAGAGGTTGCAGGTTCTTTCATAGTCAAAATAAGCTGCTAACTCTTAGAAGAGGAATCAAAGCTTGTCAGCTGTACTCTTAAAGTTCCTTTGAACTTTTTGAAAGTAACCCTGCTCATTCACGTATTTTAGAGGGGTTTTAGTGTTAGTCCAGAATTGTAAGATTTGCTTTTTCTTGCATACAACCACCATTTAAATTGTGAAGTTTTAATTGTTTTGGTGATTTTTTCATACTCCTGGACAAATGATACAGGTTCTTCCAAGGCCACCTTTTCTCTCACCATTTAGATGATAGCAGCACAACAAAAAATTAGTTTGTAGAAACAAGTGGGAGTAGGAGGTACTTGGTAACAGTGGTCCTTGGAGCACTTTCCCTGTCTAAGATGAGCACGAGAAGAGAAAACCACAGTGAGCATGTATTACGTTGCATGCTATTTCTGCCTTTAAATCTTTTGCTATCACAACCCATATGTTGCTTCTCCATTGGAGGACTTGGAAGTATTGGATTTTGCAAGATTTTGAAAAAATACAGGATTTTGCAAGAGAAATGCCTTTGGAGATATGGTGTCTTCACCTTGGGAAGGGAAGAGAAGGTTTAATTAGCATCACTGGATTCCCTTCCTTTCCAGTGCAAGGCAGCCTAGCAAGGCCATCCTTCTGTGTTCCTAATATTTCTGGCAGTGTGCAGGCTGTTGTTAGTTGTCTTACAGTTTGCATGTGATTTAAGCTATCATGTTTTGATGGAAGGGGAAGGGTGTCAGTTACTTAAGACTTCCTCCAAAGTTTTTCAGAAATTAAAACTGCTTTAACAGTGATATTAATTACACCGATAAAACATTAGTATTAAGGCAAAAGCCCTAGCTAGGGATTTTATATATATTTGTTGGACTGCTGTTCTCAGCTGCTTGACTTTAATTTTATTTGTTTAAGGCCTGTCAGAAACATTCAGAAACTCACTAAAAACAGCACATCAGCTAAATACGTTGGAAGGGGGCTTGAAATTTTTAAAACTGAGGTCATATGAAATAGAGATAAACTGTGAAGATGTTTCTGCTATAGCCGTTGAGTTGAAGTTATTTATACTTCGTCTGTGTCTATATTTAATTATATTGCAATTTAAGTTCCAGTTGGAATACAGTTACAGGATGACATATGATGCTTTTAAGCAATAACATAGTGCTGTGCTTTCATGGAAAAAATAGTATATCAGATAAATTATGCCATAGCTGACAGTTAGGCAGGATTCATTTTGACAGGAAATTTTATGGCCTTGTGCTTAGGAAAAACTCTACCAGATATGCACGTTTGCTGAAGAATCTGGATTTGGAGATTATTGTATGTTATGAGGTACAAATTAAGTCTACTCGAAAGCTTCTCCCCTTTCTACGCCTGCAACTGTGTTCTTAGTCTCCATGATCTGAAAAGCTTTTCTCCTGTTAGATTAGTAAATGCTGAGAAGAATTCACAGATTAGTTAACTAGTTTTGTAATGCAGTTCCTTAGCCATTACTGAGTAATGGCACACTACAAAAGTGCACATTTTGCTAGTTACCATGCAAAACAACCCCAAAAATGCAAGAAAATGTTTCTGAAGGAGAGAAAAACATAAGATTGTATGATGTCCGTTATAATGCTTTTATTTTAAAATAAATTTGAGTGTTTCTCAGGGAGAGGCTGAATTGAAGGGAGAAAAAGGTGGTGCTGCAGGATGGCTGGAGGAATGCCAGTAGCAAATGCCAGCAAACTCTGGAACAGCTCAAGAGGGGAGAACAGCTCCTGAGCTGTTCGAGTCTTGAGTTTGTATATCCATCGATGTATTTGCTGTGATGCCACAAAAAAAGCAGCAGAATAAGAGAAATCCAGACCCCTATTTACAAGCGAAGCTGAAGTAAAGCTTTTAGAATGGTTTATATAGTGGTTTATTTTACTGCAATAGTTTGCGTTCTCATATGTGTGTAGGATATATACAATACATAGTTAAAAAAAAAAAAAAAAAAGCTAAATGCTTAAGCATCTTCCATCCCAGCATATTTTTCTGAACAGGATATCATTTTAGCACATCTGCAGTCTTCCTGCTTTTGCTGGTGTGGCTTTCTGGTATCCTGGCCATTTGATGCAGGTGCAGCAGCTGAGCACTGCAAGGGGCAAGGCACAGGTACTCTCTTCTTCTAATTCCCCCAGTGCCTTTTCTCACTGTAAGTTAAAGATCCTATAAGGCAGGTCTTGGGTAGCAGCACAAAATGAAAATAATCGGTGTACTTTAAATTAACTTAGGGCTTCAACTCATAGTTGATTAATATTCAAAGCAGCTGATTAGCAATTAGCTGGCCGTGATGGAAACTGCCATAGGTTTTGCTTCTGGAGGTAATGACTGAGAAAACTAACACCTTCATCAGCTGACCTGTTCCTCGTGCTCAGTCAAACCCTTGTGTGTTTTGCTATTAACGAGGCATGTTCCCATGTTTCTAATTCAGGTGTCAGTGCAGTGCAAGCAAGGCTGGGGCTGTTCTGCATCAGTGCAGCAAGGCTGCCAGCATTCAGCCTGTGGGCTCTGCCCTTGGTTGTCCTGATGAAACTCCAGGCATAACTTACAATTAATTATAGGAAAACACAATGCAGCTGAAGGCAGAAGTTTACTGTTGGATTTTATTTGTTAATAAAAAAAGGTACCCCCACCCCCCCCCCCAAAAAAAAAAAAAAAATCCAGCTTGTTTTTAAATTTTAGGTTGAGTTAGCAGAAATGCCAACTGTGGGGGAAGAGTTGTATTAAAAATAATAATAATAAAAAAAAATTAAAAAGTCATTGAAGTACCCAAAAGGAAACTGCATTTTTTTACCCAAGCATTATTTGGATTATTGAGGTGTTTTCTTATTGCCAAGAAAGTATACATTTTAAGGAAAACCAGATGAGACTTGAGATATACAGTCTGGCTGTACAGACACCTACTGACATGAACATGGATCAGTGGCGAGAAATGTATTTTATATACAGATCCTGCACATGGTTGCTGCCATGGCTGAAAAGCAGCTAAGTCCTTGCAAAGTAAATACCTGTAAGCTGAATGTTCATACTTGATCATTAGAAGTGCAGAGTGTATTTGAGATAGCTGTTAAAACTGTGCAAAACAAGGAATCTCATGATTACAAAGGGGATTATTATTTTGTTTCTTAGGCTTGAGGTTTCAAGGCATCAGTAGAACAATGTATAGAAGTAGATGTAGAAATAAATGCAGGGCAAGAGCCTAAAATGCTATAAATCATTTGCAGTTGTGTACTTCTTGATATAGCGAAGCAATCAACGGCTAGTCCTCTTGCCTAGATACATGAGAGACAAATTTGAAACTGATCATATTAGAAAGTAATTAATAACCAATCCCAGTATTTTTGAGTGTCCAAATGTGAGGTTTGCTTTCTAGAAAAATAGAGTAGAATGAAAGTTACTTTTTAAAAACATTATTATAAGATAATGACATCTGATCTGTTTCTGAGCTGTTTGACCTTACATCACAGTGATATGGAAAGTTATTTTTTTTTCATTTAAGTTTTCCTTCACCCAGCTCTCCCAGTTTCTGGTCATGCTAATTCATCCTCAATTTTAAGGCCTTTCACACACAGCTCCAGATAGCCAGATTTTGATCATCCTTAATCTTTTAATAGCATTAGAACTAGCTTAAGAAATAATGTTTATTATCATAGGATTGTGGTATATTATGTTGTAATAATATCATAAATATACTATAAATAGTTGATATTTTTTAGAGGTTGACACTAATCTTTTTCCTGCAGAAACCCATCTTGTTAAGCTGTCATTTGTTAATTCATACCTACCATCTAGCAAGTAAACATATACTAGTTGTGTGTTAAAATTCATGACCTTTTCTAAGCTTGGGTTTTCTGTACAGGGTATCTGTTAAATTATGATGGTTTATGATGGGTTATGTAGTTATTCGGTCTTAAATGTTTCTCTGGGTCTGGCATATCTAAATTTGGATAATATGGTATATATCCCTTAGTAGTACAGATCAGTGGTCACTCAGTGGACAAAAAAAGGATGGGACAAGAGTCTAGTGAAACAAGATATCAGTAAGATATACTACTTAGGGACAAAATGTTACTCACCCACTGAAGAGTTTACAATAGCTTGATTTTGAGGAGTTTAGAAGTTAAATAAGTTTCCCTAACAAATGTAGTACAGCAACTCTGGGGACTAATTAAGTAGATGTGTTCCAGCTTGATTGGCAGAGTTTTATAAGGCATTGAAATTTGGTCATTTTAATTCATGAGTTTTTGTAGCATATTAACTACATGTCAAACAGAGCCATGTTTAGACTAGTACAAGAACTAGTAGTAAAGTGTTTTTTCTTTCAGTGAATGAACACTACCATTGCTTCTAGGAAGAAGTTCTTCAGACTTGTGTCAGATACAAGTAAATTCATATCTGATAATTTAGAAGTACTTAGAAGCTTAAAAGACCAACTCAAGTAAAGGAGAATTCAGCAAAACATACACATGGAATATAATTTAGGAGTATAAGAAGACCAGTTAAACTAACTTACAAACCTGGAAAAAAATGAGGTTTATTATCAATTGCTCTGAACAACTGAGGCAGAATAGTGTTTACATTACTGTTGTACTAGCAAGACAGAGCTAGTTGGAAACTATAGCACAGAATAAGTCAAGAAAACCCATGATACTGCAATGTAAAAGCCAGTATTTAAAAACATACAAAGTATTATTCAGACTTAAACTTTAATTCCCAAACTAGAAAGTGGTAGTATATTTTATTTCATGATTATTTGAGCCAGATTCTGGTTATTATGTTAAAGTTACTCCTAATTCTATTTAGGAATGTAGCAGTAGGTCTTGCATAAATAAATTTTCAGACAAACTCAAGCAGCATCATTTTCAAGTTAGTTCATAACCACCAAATATTGAAAGTAATACCACTTACAAAAATAGTTATATATTTTATAGTTTCTAGATCAGAGAACTAAAATATCATGTGTTTTCAGAATTAATTTTGCTCTTTAAAAAAGCTAAATAAAAATCCTCAATTCAAGAGGGAAAACTGGTTAAGTAAATCGTCAAAGTACTACCTTAAGCAAACATCACCTGTGGTAAATACTCTAAGTCTTTGAATGTGGTATCGGGTGTTTTCTGTGTAAAATTTTATGCCCCCTCCCCTCCCTTATGCTCAGTTGCCAGCATTCCTGAGGAGAATTAGAGTATGCGTTAGACTAAGTTATTATGACTGTACTTCTAGGAAAGGGAACTCAGCTATTTACAGTTTACATGTTATTCAAATAGAAATTTGTAGTGCCTTTTGCTATATTAGTAGATACAAAAGAACATCTTTTGTAGATGTAAGGTTTTGTGTTCGTTTTTTTTTTTTTTTTTTGTGTGTGTGTGTGTGTATGTGTGTTTCATTTTCTCTTATGCTATAGTTTAGTATATGTTGTATAAAGTTATAAAAGACAATGAAGGAAATCAAAGAAATTGCTTGATTTTAGTAGCTGTCTTATTTATGTAAATATCCTACTTTAAGATTTCTTATAGTTTATTAGAATGCCTCCAGAGCTGACTTGTACAAAGCCTTATTTCTTTCTCCTGTCCTCCAAGTTATTTACTTTTGATAGTGCTTCAGTGCAATACATCTCTTAAGGCTATCTGTGTAGTCTTTTGCTTTATGACATCCGATTTTTTCCTTTATGAATAAGTAGCTAACTTAGTTTTCTTTCTTTATTTATTTATTGTTAATTACAAAAGCTATTGTGAGAAATAAATTATAAATATTAGTACTTTTATAGTTATGGTTTTCTATCTAAATCATTACTGTTGCAGCAAGGCACTGAGGCTACAATAAATAAATAAAGAAATAAAATCCCTTTCCTAAAGTCATAGAGATTGTCTGTAGCAGATGGTCTGCTGCATTAGAGCTCCTGTTTTCCTATGCAAATTCTACTCTACTCATAAGATTATTATTTCTTGTTTTTCTCTATTTGTCTTTGTTTTTCTATTCATGCTTGTTACCAGACTTCCATGGTATTGCCTACATAGTAAAACCGTTTAGGATATGATGGCAGAACTGGTTCTTCAGAACAGCTTGCTGCGTGGGTTGTACTTGTAATGTATTCTGGAATAGTCTCTTTGGAAAGCAATTAAAAAATATATATATCCTTCAGTAGAAAACTTTGACTAGAATAGCTATGTTGGTGAGACATGCTTTATTCTTGGGTGTATTTTGTATTCCATAAAAGCTTTGGTGAGGTGAGGAAAAAGAAAAAAGTACAGAAGTCATAGCATGCATATCTCTTTATACGTTCAGATTTACAAGTTACCTAAATATGGAGATTGCTAGGTGCTTGGTGCAGAGCATAGCATTGATGTATCTGGCAGAACTGAGACACCAGTGCTGTGGAACTAGTACTGCAGAGGTTTATGAAGATGGAGGAGATAAAGACAAGGAGGATCGCTATGTGCAGTGGGCTGCATATCCCAAATATATTTGGGTTAAGGAGGAGTCTAAACTCATATTTTAAGATTGCTTGTGCTTATAAAGTGAAAATATAGAATAAAAATCCTTCTCTCAATTCAGAGGTCCACAAAAACTTGTACCTTGTCCAAAAGTGTGCAATAACTGTTGATGTTGTAATGCTCTGTAAATGTAACAGAGTTGTTAGAAGTTATTGCTGACCACCAACCCAGTCAGCAGGCTGGGTAACAGAAATGGGGTCCTTTAGTTTTGATGTTCTTCTAGTCTGGGGGAGGACAAAGCTGAATCCAAGAAAAAAGCTCCACTATAGTGCAGAGACATAGGCTTAGTGCCCTGAATTATATTGATCAGTCTGTTACCTTCCTGGATCCAAAGAGCTGGTACTCTCAGTCATTGTCGCTGGGATTTCAAACGGAGGTGTGCATAGCAGATTAACCTGGAAAATCCTATCGCTGTGCCCTGTATTTCACAAAGTGCTACCTTCATGAAGTAATATCTCATTCAGTGGTGTGAGTTAAATTAGTTCATCGAAACAGCATTTCAGAGTTCAGATAGGAGCAGAGCTTAGATATGTCATGAACTCCCATTGAACTCTGTGTGTTACTGTGGGGTCCTGCTGTTCCTGGAGAACAAAACTGCCTAAGAAGTAAGCATTAAATGTATTGATACTGAAAAGCATGTGAATCTGTCACTGGTTTTAACATTCTTAGAGGGTAATGACATTGTGAACAGCATGTGTCTTGCTGGATGTGGTAGTGCTTCGTGTGAAGTACAGCCTTGAGTGACAGGTTTAATCTAATTACAGGGAAGCTGATAGCATTAACAGTTGAGGTCTCTCTTGCACAGCTGAACAGCTAGACTCAATGCTGCATTGCAGTGGGTCCTGTGCAAGCATAAATAAAGACACGATACTGTCCTTGAAGAGCTTCTTTGATTTGTCATACATCCTGCTAAAGCCACCTGCTCTGGGAAGAGGTTCTTGACTCCAGCACCAAACAGATCGGAGCCCTCTGTTGGAGCCTGCCTGGCTAGCTCCATCTGGAGGGTACGGGCATCTGCTTGGGCTTTGGCCTGGGTTTCTTGTAGAGCAGACACAGGGCCTCCAAGGGTAAGTAGGTGTTTTACGTGGTTCAGAGCCCTTCAAACGTGAAGGGAGGATAAGGGGTGATATAGGGTGAACCATGGCAGTTGAGGGTTATTGCTCTGATACTAGGGGAAAAAGGGTCAAATCTGATGCAATCTTACTGTTGTCCCCTATTGTAAAGGGGACATGCAGCAGATTATCCTTTGCTTAATGCCTATTGTTTGAGGAAAACAACTGGGTAAGACTATGAGAGCCAACAGGACACCTGGGAGTGAGTTTGTATGCACAACATGGGTGAGCAGGGTTGAGGTTTTGGACTGAAATAGTAAGAAAGTGTCAGACTGAAAGGCATCAAACAGTACTTTCAAACAATTTTATTTTGGTGCCTTCACCTCAAGTACTCTGTATGGCTTTAGGTGCCACAATATGAGAATGACATAAAACTATTACAGAGTGTCCAAAGGAGGGCCACAAAGCTGGTGAAGTGCCTAGAGGGCAAGATGTATGAGGAGTGGATGAGGTCCCTTGGTTTGTTCAGCCCAGAGCAGAGCAGACTGAGGGGAGGCCTCATGGCAGCCTGCAGCTCCCTCACGAGGGGAGCGGAGGGGCAGGCGCTGAGCTCTGCTCTCTGGGGACAGCGACAGGACCAGAGGGAATGGCATGGAGCTGGGACAGGGGAGGGTCAGGCTGGGGATTAGGGAAAGGTTCTGCACCCAGAGGGGACAGGCTCCCCAAGGCAGTGGTCACAGCCCCGATCCTGCTGGAGTTCAGTAAACATTTGGATGATGATCATGGTCATGGACATGGTTTGATTTTTTGAGTGGTCCTTTGTGGAGCTAGGAGTTGGACTTGATCGATGATTTTTGTGGGTCCCTTCCAACTCAGGATATTCGATGATTCTAAAAGTATCAGCAAAACACTTGGCCAGGTATTTACCCACAATGATGCACCATGAAAAACATGCACAGCCTTCTCTTCAGTGTTTTTTATGATAGTCAAAAATGTGTTTTACCACATTAAATTCGTCAAGAGTCCATTCAGGGAAAGAGATGGTGATGCTGACAGTCAAGAAATGTGTGTCCAGAGGGTGCTTTCAGTCAGCTGGTATTTGTACTACAGATGCAGGAGATTAGTGACCAAAAGATAGTGAACAGTGTCTTCAAAGGCATTAACACTGTTTTAGAGGGGCTAATTTACCTACATCACTCTGGTTGTCTTGACTTTGGCAGTTTTTGCTTAGAATTAAACTCTGGAAAGAAAAGTTATCTTCTCAAGAGGTAGAATTGGTAGAAATTTATTATTGCATTTGGAGAGGGAAGACTGAAAACACTTTATTATTAAACTCATAGTATTCATAGTGCTTTCCCAGTCATGCCTGATTTGAAAAATAAAATAAAAGTGTTAGGATTCAGGTGGAGTTATTGCAGCTGTACAATGCTCTGCCTCATGGGCATCTAAACTTCTGTACCATCCACATCCTCCTTGTGTGTTTTGGAGAGCAGCAGCACAGTGACAAAAGTCTTCTGTACAAGAGTTTTCCTCTAAAGGTTGTCTCTGTTTTCAAAGCTTAGGTCAAGTTACTGAATGAACTTCTGTAGAGGAACTTAAAGGCAATTGTAGCCACTTGACTGGTAGTACGAGGAGCACGTGTTTGAATTCATCACAGCAAAGTTTCTGAGTACTTGCGGAGAGCTTCACGTGGAGTTGACTGTTGGGAACTAATAAAGCTGGTCACATCTAACAGCAACTGAGCCTATACACCAGTGTAAATGAAATAGTCTTACTGATGAGGAAGTAGTTCCTTGATAAAGGAGGAGTTCCTACAGTGATCAAATGGGTAATGCTGGACCATCTTGGTCTGTGATGAATGTGGGTGTTTTAGCATTCGTTTCTATGACTCATTTATTTTTGTTTTGTGCATGAATTAGGACATTAATAAAATGTTCTTCTTATTAGTGAAAAATAGAATATCTGTGAATCAATGTTTGTTTAGCAAAACACATCTTCAGGAACAGTTAATCCATTTTACTTAAAGAAAGTGTTTGTACCCACTTATACAAGTTGTACCTCATTTCCTGTATTATTCAGGAGTATGACAAAAGTTCTGTGCTGTAAATTACTTGGGTGATTTTTTGTCTCAGATAAGGAGTTTGCCAATGCTTCTTTTGATTAATGATTGAATGCTTATATGAGTCTTGGGTTTCACTGCCTTTGTAGTTAATTAATGAGAAAAACCTAGAGTCTGAATTTCAGAGCCAGAATTATTTTACTAATAGTATCAGGAAATGTTTCCACAATAGGGCTGTCAAATTGCCTGCTGATTTAAAAGTGTCATGATTAAAAACATGGTAATCTTTTTCTGCCAGAATGTGTGAAATTTCACACTGCAGTTCAATATTACTAATGAAATTGCTTCTTTATCAGACTAAAAAGAAGTCTCAAACTATAGAGTCACAAAATATCCTTGGGTACAACTGTGGGATTTGGTTGCTGCCTCTGCTGATGCTCTCCTGTTCAGTGTTGGTTCCCTGATGCATGTTTTTCATAGTCTGCAAGAGGGAATGTGTGCATCACTAATCACAAAATTATAGCAAAAGCAAATTATTCATGAGATCTCCAGATTTTTTCAACTACATTGCTCTCTAATAATTTTGGTATGCAGCTAGTATTTATGATGTTTTTAAGGGATTTTCTGCTGTGGTGGCTTGGTACTATGACTTTTCTGGTTTATCAAAGGATGTAGGGAAGCGAGGCTCAGTGTGCTGCAGGAGTAGCAAGGTCAAATATTGAATTCAAGCTGGGGCTTAAGAGTCTGTTATGCAAATATTGACGTTACAATTGGTTATGAGCTGCAAATGTGGATGGGGAAAATGGAGTTGTAATGGAGACTGTGGAGAATAATTCAATAAAATATGTAGTATATCACTTACAAGATAGACATCTTTGCCTCCATTTCTTTGCTACACTTATAAATGACATGACTTTCCCCGTTGCTTATTTCTTGAGTTGATCTCTCTGAACAGCAAAAGTGGCTCGTGCCTCTCCACACAACATCTGCACAGACACAGACACACTTGACATGTGCTTCTGCTACGTGCAATTGGATACACCACAATTACAGTCACCACATTTCTAAGGAGTTGGTATTTTAACCTAAGCTGCGTCTGTTCCATTGACCTTGCTGATGAACAACTTACATTCTTCCAGCAATTTCCACTTAAAGAAATGTGAATTTCCTCTTAATTCCATTCACAGGCATAAGGTTTAAGAGGTTCTGCAGCAAAATCTGCTGTAAGGTACTTGTACTATGTGCATTAGAACAATGCTAGAGTTGCTAAGGGAGAGAGAAGGATTATTAATGCAGGAAGGGTTGAACTAATCTGGAAAAAAGTCTCTTATGTCTCAGCATCAATGTGTCTAAAGGGCAATCTTTTCATGTCACTTCTACAGACTTGAAGCTATATTATAAGACTTTACCAAGTCCTATTTCCTCTTTTTTTTATAATCCTGTATCAACTCATGGTGTCTTTCAATTGACTCACAAGGACTGTACGTCTAGTAAGGCAGGAGATTTTTTTTTTTTTTCAAGTGCTTCCATTTCAAACAATTTTGTCCGTTCCTTTGTATTGTTCAGAGTGCCTTAAGCAATGTGCATATTGTGCCAAACTTCCACATGTTCCCCTTTTTATTGCTAAAGTTTAGTAAAGCACTGGATTTGCATGTAATCACAGACAAGTAAATGCTTTAGATGTAATTTGGTTCTTGTAAAACTTAAGGTTTACAGAATGGCTTAAAGTGAAGAGTTTCAACCTCTGATTATGCTACTTCATTTATCAAAAATGATAAACCTTTAGTTACCTTAGCTGAAACATTCTGCACTTGTGCACCTCATGCTTTGCATCAGCTTTTGAGAAGCTGTTTGTATTCAGTATTAACAAATATCACTCCTCAGGCATTTGCCTTTATCATGAATGCAGCAGTTACATATATATATACCTAAATATCACTTATGTAGAACAATGGTAATTCATCCCTGTCATCCTCGTCTCCCACCTTACCACTGAGCATCCTCCTAAAACACAACTCCCATCCTGCATCCTCTTCTGCTGCAACACTCTCATGCCACTGCTGCTGTAAGGTGCGTCCTGTCCATCTCACCCACCTGAGTCTGCGGAGCTCACGAGACACTTCCAGCGCTGTATGAAAGGCTCTCAACGCTGCTGCTTACGGGGGTAAGCTGCAGCTGGGTATCTGCTTAGCAGCTGCTTTTAAATGGCAAAGCTTTGAAGTGCTTCAAATAACAGTTGTATGTGTACCTTTTGATATAAAGGATGTTTGGTACAAATAGGAGAAAATACTGAAATACTAAGATAAGCAAATTATGCCGTCATGAACAATGATTCCCAGGGGAGAGCTGACAGTGATCGAAGTTTACCAAAGCAAAACCCTACTTTCACCCAGTTTGGAATGGCTGAATAAACAAACATCCTTGATTAAAAAGAAAGTGGGCCAAGGCACACTAGTGACTGTTGGTGTAACAGCTCTGTCCTGGAAGAGGCACGTTATGTGCAAAGCCAAGGTCTTTACAGTGCTCCATTCTGAACAGCAGATCAAACATGCCTGGGCTTAGTTGCATAGATTTTACTGTCAATGCCTAAGAAATAGTGGGACTAGCTGTACCTTTTAAAGTGGATGACTTTCCTAACAGTGTTTTTACTTGCACAGAGGTTTTTTTTTGTTGTTGTTGTTGTTTTTTTTTTTTTTTTTTTTTCCCTATGGAAAATGAGGTTAGGGTTTTGGCAGAGGGGTCCATCATGTAGCAGAGCTTAGTTTATCTCATGCCAAACACCAGCACTTGATATCAATAATCTTGGACTCAAATATTGCTCTTGGGTACATTTATCATTCCCATTGTTCCATAACACAGTAGGAAAAACAGTCTTTAACGATTGTTAGCAGAGAAAATCTGCAAACAGTGGGAGCTGAAACAGTTCTTGCAGTTGTGTAACAAAACCCCAAAACACTGGCAGTGTTCTGGACCTGGAGGGGAATTTTTGTTGGTGAAACAGTGGTTTCAGGCTGGTGTGCATCATTCTGTTCACTCTGTGTGTGGTATTGAGTTACATTGCACATGTAAAATGTAATCTTTAAAAGATGTGTTTTTCCTCTCTCCACCCCAAAGGGAGTTACATGTAGGGAACATCTGACTGATAAATCCCAACACTATGAATTTGAATTCCCCTTTTGAATGACTGGCAGTAAAAATTGGGTGATATATTTCTTTTCTGTAGTCAGATCAGGGTTTTCTAGTTTTCAGTGATGCTAGCTTCTGATTTGGAGCATGTGTAGGTTTTAAGGAAAAGGAAGATACAGGATATATCCCTTCTATTTCTTCCTAGTAAGGGAAACTAAAGCAATACTTTCTTCCCTCCTGTAGCCCTCCCCAGGTTGTTCAACTACAAACCATGTTTTACAAAGAGGAAAACAACTTCCTAAGGCAAATAGCTTTAATTAAGTTTCAGGGGGAGATCCTTTTGACTTTGTAAGACAAAAATCAGTTGAGAAGTTAAGATATTTAAGGAAAGAACAGTACAATGTCTACTCTGTTTCTAGTTAGAGCAACCTAATTTGGTACACTGAACGAGGTAAAACCTTCTTAGGTACATTGCTGTTGTCATTTTGATGATACATGAAAGTGAAAGATGGTTGAGACTTCCAGATCTTCTTAAAGATAGGAGAGTGCACTTCTCATATTTCCTACTCTGTGCATAATAGTCTTCTCTGGATGAGTCCTGCTGGATGGCAGCCCTGTTGTTGAATGTGAGTGGTTGGGTACCTAGGATCCCCAGACCTAGTAAACTAATTCAATGCCACCTTTCAGCACATCTCTGCTAAACCCATGCTCTCTTTCATCAGACTGCACGGGTGGTGTGGAAAGCCTTCAGACTAGCCCTGAGACAGGCACAGGTCAGAGCACAAGACACATTCCAGCTCTTGTTCAAACCTGTCTGCTTTGCAGGAAAGATGCAGGGAGAAGTGTTCAAGTGCTGGCAGCTCTACAGTAACTTCGCAATATCTGTTCTTTACTCAAAGTAGTAATATGGCAGCCATACAGCATCTCCCTCCCACCCTCAGCTAGGATTAAAGCACGTCAGCACAACCAGTCATGGGATATGTTGTGCAGAAACAGCATATATAAGAATATTGTGGGGCTTTACTTTGGTAGAATAACCTGGCTGGTCATCAGCTGCAAAGATGTCAGTTGCCTGATAACTGTGCACTGAAGATGTATGCTCTGATTTCTGTTTGATCACTGAGGCACTCAAAAAATTTAAGCCTCCCTTCCATTAAGATTATGAGCCTCTTTGGTAATATATTTGATTCAGAGGCAGGGTTAGAGAGGGAGTTCTCTATTAGGAATTTATATACAACAGAACTTCTCATCCAATATACTTTATAATAAAACTTTTTAATGGGGTCTCTTGAGAGGCTCAAATATTTCCATCATCACTTATTCCATAAACTACTTACCTTTAAATGGTTACATGCTTCCTTTCAGGTACTTAGGTGCATCTGTGGTTCATACCAATGGATTTTAAAAGGATCCACTGAATGGTGACATACTGCTTCGACTTTATTGTTCCAAATGCTAAGATTTAGGTAGATTGTTAGCCTGAGTCTTATCAATGAGAACAGATGCTAAGTCTACAAGAATAAACTTGTCTTGTCTCTGAAAAGCCGTTTTCGTTTGGGGTGCATTCAGCTAGTTTGTATTTTTGTAATTGAAGGCACTGTTAAATACCTTTGTCATCATGTCTACCTGGTGCACAAGACCTCTTCTTTTTATGCTGATGGTTTTGGAGAGACAGCCAGACCAAATCACTGATGTAGCAATAATAATTTATAGTGCTGCAAGATAGTTTTTCCCTTACTCATTACCATGTTCAAGAACAAAGTCCAGGTAGGTGTTTATGTGCTGCCAGGTGCTGCCAGGTAGTGTCATAGCTGCTGCTGTATCAGTAGCAGCAAAGCTGTTGTAGCAGACCTGTTGGTTGGGAACAAGTCCTGGCATCTTTTGGAATAGTTAATGGTATAATAGTTGGCTTTTGAAACTCCAGTAAAGGAATTCTCTGTTGTAGGATGTATGGTTGATTGGATGTATTCTTAGCCTGTTTTACTGGTCATTTTAAGTAGGAGTTGTAAAAAATGACTGCTGCCTGCTGAGAATCGGAGTGGGCTCTTGTTAGAGAACAGCTCTTACTGCTGCTTGTACGGCTTTCCCTAAAGAACTAGAAAAATGCTAGCTACCGTTCTTCTTTCTGTCACTGAGAACAAAATCTCTTATTAATTTTTGCAGAACTTCCTAAAAGTGTCTTTTGACTAATGCCATAATATTTATTGAAATCCTGACATGTGAAAGGTCTAAATCTTATAGAGATTTAACTCCAAAATAATTTTCCATATTTAAAACTAAAGTTTTTCATTGCTATACAACTATATCTCCTTTTCAATTGAGCTGTCTATATCTGTAGTAATTGAATTGATAATATTTTTCAGTTAAGTAGGTGCAGGACAGGAAAAAAAGGGGGCCAAAATCCTGTCGAAGTTAGTACAGGTGATGTTACATTTAATGAAATACTTCAGCAATGACACCTGGGGACAAAGAATCAGCTGGTATATTGTAGCTGAGTTTCACGGGACTTTAAGCAATACCTTGTTTGCCAGGTGATGGCACTGGAGGATGTTCAGGTGTTGCCTTCACAATGCCATGCAACTTGTAGCAAACAGGTTCTATTCTACAGGTTACTTCATTGTCATCACTTGCAGATGATCCTCTCTGACCTTCACAAATTTTTCTGCTGTCAGAAGTCAAATTGCCAAAGATGATCTTTCCAACCAGTGAACATAAATTAAGACTCATGTACAATTTGTACAATTTAAACCTAGATGTATATTTTTGTTTACCCCCACCCCCCACCCCCACAGTCTGTTTAGGTAAAAGCAAAACAAAAAACAAACAAACAAACAAAACTGGTTGACAATCAGTTGGAGGAGACCTATGTGTATTTGACAAGGGTTTGTCTTTTGCTGAACTTTTGTGTATTTGATGGTATTATCACTTTTCAGGTCTTGTGCGCTTTGCATCTGCCTTTCCCCCACCTTGCAAGCTGATTACTTGTGCAGAAACCTGTAGTATTTTCTGAAAGTTCATATGCTTTTCTAGACCACTGTCAGTGCATGGCACAGTTTTGGTGAAGCTGGTCCAATAAAGATATCTGTTAGAAGGAAACTTTAGCAGACTCCTTAAATGTCTTTTTTTTTTTTTTTTTCATAATCAGTGTTATTGCCCAAAGTTAACCACTTGGAGCTAGCATGACCACCATTTGCACAAGAGGGAGCATATATCTCAGTCTGAGATTCTGAAATATGTTTAGTTTCTTTCTGTAAGCAAGGGTCATCAAGCATGCATTGATTAATGTCGAAAACTTGTGCAAGGATTTCTTGGAAGCTGTAAACTCCCAGATATAAGGGAGGGGCTGGAAGAGTTTTTTCCTAGACCTGTCCAAGTGTGGTAAGTTGTTCAATAACAACTGCGTGAGGCGATCCTGTAGCAACTCTCTAGAGCTTTGCGGTGGGATTCCCTGAAGATCCCAGGCTTGCTAGATGCAACTTAACTCAAGCCTCCCTAGGGTTTATCTTGCTAAACATAAACTCCAATTGAAAGGGATCCAGAGCTGGTAGCAGGGAGACTGCTCCCTCTCAGATGGCTTCCTTTTTCTCAGGCCTACTCATTAAGAAGGGAACTCTCTCTTAATGAGTACATCAGGGAATGGCAGTAGGCCAGAAGGTTGGTGTACCTGGTATAGTATAGATGTGTGGCCTTCTTCCTGTTAGAGTGTGCTTATTACCAGGGACTGAAGTTAGAAACCTTTGAAATGCCGCCGTCAGGTGTGCAGTAGGAAAAGCCCTGCCTTCTCTGATGTTTATCATTTGGCTGATAACAAATAGTACCACTGGTTCGTTAGCAGCTCACATTGCAGTTGATCATTTAGGCACGCTACAGGGTTAAGAACCTTCTGGATAATAGTGCAATGTAAGGGAAAGATGTGAAGGCTTTTCAACATATATATATATACATATCATCTGTCCTGGAGAAGATTCTGGCTACAAACCAAAATTGAAGTACATAAATTCTCATAATTAAATAGGTGCATATTAGGAAATGCCTCTATTGACTTAACCCACTTTTTAAATGGTGTAACTGGGGGGTGAGTGGGTGGTGGTGTATGAAGAATTTGCTTTAAAGGGAATGAGGTTTTTACAAATAGGAATTAATTCCTAACTTATATGAAGCAGAGATGTGAAGGTAATAGGAAATAATTAGAAAAAGAATTGTAGGTAAATAACCAGGATGAAGGAAAAAAAAAAAAAAAAAAGCTTTAATCTGTTCAGTATTACTCAAGATAACAGATTAGATTCAGTAACTTTGTGGTATGGTGCTCATTTGAAAACGAGTCTTCCCAATGACTTCAGTGGAAACCAGACTGGAATTTTATTTATTTATTTTATTAATAAACTGAAAAATGCCAGACAACAGAAGAAGATAAACTGAGTGTCTTTATCTTCAAAGGGACTCTTGCCTGGTTTGGGGCCCTACCTTAGGGCTGGTTTATGCAGAGGTGATAAAAATTTGAGCTCAGTGTTAGTGGACTATTGCTGTTTCACAGTCCTGAATTTATTCACCCAAAGACACGCAAACCTGTGCTTAACTGAGATGTTCAAGTTGCCTTTATACTTCCGTGGCAGACTAGTAAATTAAGTCAATGGAGTCTGGGGTGCTCATGCCTGACAAAATGTCTACCTCAAGGCTTGGTGAAAGGTGTTTTGTTATCTAACTCTGTTTCCACTGCCTGTAGTGTGAATTCAGATTCTTCAGTCAGAAAGACTTATTTTGGGAGAAAAATGGGAAGATGCTAGGGGGCAAGAAGAGAGCATGACAGGGTGGGATTCAGCTAAAGACTCAAGTTCCATCTTCATCAGATTACTACACATGAATAAGGTATGGTAATAATATTCCTCACCATCTTTTATTTACTTTCCACTAAATTATTAATCCAGTCTCATATATAACTTAATATAACTCATAATGAATAGTCTTGTCTAAAACACGGTAAGTTGTGTTTTGATCAACAGTCTCAGAACTACTTCATGAGTTCTTAACTTACTTTCATAAAAATATGAGACCCAGACAGTTTTAAAGTATTATATGGCTATCCTGCATTTGAGGACCTCTGATTAGCCAAACATGGTACTACATCAGTGTCTTATGTGCTATTTGGAGTCCATCTCTTTATTGAATATGATAGATTTTTATTTATTTATTTATTTATTTTAATATCGAACTTGGCTATAGCTTAAGTAGCTTTTGCTTTGTTTTACAAAATAGCAAAATACTAGCTGCCTATACTCAGAATTAGGAATGGTTTGAGTGCATAAGGGTTGAGTAACACTGGAAGGACATGAGGGATAGTTCTTGTGTATCTGTAAAATGTGAAGTCTTCACTTGTAGAAGCCACGGACAAGCACCATGAGATAAGCTAACAGAGTTGTGTTGGACTCACCACTGTCCTGCTGAGGATGTGGCTCTATCTTGTTGCTCTTCAGTGTAAGCCTTTAGTGAAGGAGCAAGCTCCAGATATTAAGTCTCTAATTTGGCTTCAGAGGCAGCATCGAAGATGGTAAAATGCAGTCAAATTCTTAAGCAGTGGATGGTGTTGAATGACATATTGCTAAGTGTAAGTGTAACAGGTCAATATTAAATGCAGCAAATTGGTATGGCATTGGTGATGATCAATAGTGTAGAGTCCATGTGGTTTATCAGAATTTTGAGTCACTTGGGTTAACAGTGTAGAGAACTACGAATGTAACCAATGAAATACTGCAATGTGTTTGCGGCTAAGAAGGAGTAGGAAAGGAGGTCTTGCACTTGTGAAGCAAAGGGATCTTCACCATGCCTGAAATGACTAACACTGTGTTAGAGTTGGTGTGAAATTGTAAAACATTGGGTAGTAAGAAAAGTCTAGATTGCTGCAAAACAAATACTCATGCCATTTTGTGAGTTAGGGACTATGTCGTTTTGATCCACTTCCTTCTGCTTTAAAGAGATAAGAAAGTTGTATTGTAATCTGCTGGATACCTCAGAAGATTCTGTTAGGCCTTCAGTATTTCCTAGAAAACAAATGTGAAATCATCTGGTGAGATGAAGGAGAAATAAGAGTGAAAGAAAAACATGCAAATA
Source organism: Oxyura jamaicensis (assembly GCF_011077185.1). Taxonomy (NCBI): domain Eukaryota; kingdom Metazoa; phylum Chordata; class Aves; order Anseriformes; family Anatidae; genus Oxyura; species Oxyura jamaicensis. Next base: position 161,240,587 of record NC_048893.1, read on the forward strand.
AAATCCACAAATCCACAATAAGAATTTATTTCATGTAAAGTGTTTCAATGAGTTTTTTTTTTTCCTTTTTCCTTTGGTTTCTTTAGTCTTGTAGTTTTCCATATTATCCTATGTCCTCAGCTACTTGCTGGACAAGAAACAGTGTGTTATGCCAGCTGCAGCTGATGTTTGATTAGAGCACACTTCTATGTGCATTGGCCAGCTGAGCAGAGCCGATGCCTTCAATACATGCTTGACATTTCTCTGTGTGGGTGTGTCTGCCTTACCCAGCCACTCTCTCACTTTCTCTTCCTCCCCTCTCTTCCTCCCCCTAAAAAAAACAAGCAAACAAAAAACCTAAAAAGCCCCACCTCATGGCAAACATATGATCGATCTTAAGGCAATGAGAATGCAAATTTAGTGGGAGACTTGGGCTCTGGATGCTTATTAAGATGGAGAAAGCGAGATGGAACTGATGAGGCAATTTCATTAACAAACAAACAAAAAACAACAAAACAAAGAAACATAAATTAGATTGCACTCTGCATGCTACTTATCTGCTATGCAATACGAATGAACTTACTAGGGAATGGAGTATCTGGAATCTCATTTTCTGAAGTATGAAGAAAGAGAACTTGATGCCTAAAAATAAACTTGAATATGAATTGTGTATGACTTGAGAAAATTGGAGCTTTTAAATCACTTTTACACAATTCTTATCAAATCCTTGAAAGTGCCTTGCTGGTGCTTTGAAGTGTTTCCAGGCAGAATTTGGTGCAAAGCACTTAGCTTTCCTCTTAGCTCTCCAATTTAATGTAGAAGTTTCATGGCTGTGATATTTTCAGTTGCTTGGTACATAAAGACTCAGTCCTGTATTTCGAGGAGGAAAATATATATATATACATTTGATGGAGGCCTTTCCACATTGCTGAAATCTTCAGGGTGCATCTTCTAAGCCATATCCTTGAATGCATAGGAAAATGTTGTCAATATGAGTGACTTCAGAAAGACTAGGAAAGATACAAAGTGGATGCTCCTGGCTCACCTTGTTTGAACTATTGTAGGCTGTCTTGAATTTGGCTGCTTAAGGAAATGTCAGCAAGCAGTTAAATATATGAATGACAGGTGAAATAGAGGGAGAAAGCTTTATCTTCTGTCTTCTCCTCTTGGGACAGATGGGCTTTGTTCTTTGGTTCAAGTTCTGGGAGCAGAGGAGGAACAAAGGAGGAAAAATATTAGACTTAATTTGTTCTTTATAGCCTGCAAAAAAATGGTAGAGGCATGGGCTTTATTTAAAGGGGAAAAAAGTCAGATGAAAGTAGAGAAGCTTTTAAACACAAAGTATAAAAAAAACGTTGCACTCCGTTTTTATGTAACATTATAGCAAACAAGTTTCTTTGCTGCTCCCCTCCACTACTAGCAAGGAAAATGAAGAGCATTTCCTCTCTAGCTTCCTAGTCAACCAGGTGGGACTGAAGTGCACAGAAACCCCTCATTCTTCTAAAGAACAAACAAGTTCCTTCAGCTGTCAGGGTTTAGGTGAGAAAAGGCGACTTACTTAGAAACAACAACAACAAAACAATGCACACACACACACACACCCAAAATGTTTTGACATTATGGTTAGGCTGCTTCTGGTTAACAACAACAACAAAAAGATAAAGAAAATGTTTTAACAGAAGTTATAATAATTCTCATGTAAGTAAAATATTTTCTTTCTTTTTCTATTGCATAGGCTTTGAAATTACATTATAGAGATTTTACAACATACATCAGAACTGATGAACCTATGCAGGCATTTAAAACTCTTATCCCACAGTTGAATTTTAGAGGAGGACCCCCTTTTCTTTCAGAGACCTGCTTATTAGAAATGATTCTAGGAAGCAGTCTATCAGTACTCTTCTGGACATGGAAGGAGACAGCTTAGAGCCTGCATTTTTACAGTAATGCAGAAACACTGGTGGGACAGGGTGAGACAGTAATTACTGCCAGAAAGAGCAGAGGTTTCCACTTTTCAACTCCTTCTTGAATGCCTCAGAAAAGTGAGTTCTTCTTTTTCCTCCAAGCAGATAGACTAACAAGTTCAGTATTGTAACCATAACCTTTTAGTGGTGAACCTATTTGGCAGGTCTGCCAAAGAAATGAACTTGCACATGAATATAATGAATGCTGTACTAAACAAGTTCACTTTCTGCCGTTTGTAATATAATGAGGACTACTTTCTCAGTTTCTGCTTTTAAAGTTAAAAGCACTTTCAGAGGGTCCTCAGTGAAGTCTCAGAAGAGAGCAGAACAACAGGAACAAGGCTGGGCTTTGTAGCCTCTTGGCCACACTTCTGTTCCCTTGCCAAGTGCTCTGAAGCCCACTGTGTGTGCCGTGAGGTTTATTTACTGCACCTTTGCGTGCAGTGGGTGTCTCTTGCTCCCTTCCTTGCTGACCTCATATTAAAATAAAGTTCTGCTGTCCAGTTCCTGCCTGTCTCTCAGCAGAATGTAGCTATTGATGTAAAACCACAAAGATTAGGGTGCAAAAGTCTCCTGTTGGAATAAAGCACCAGTTGTCCTCCTTGAGGCACGAGAACAGCTCTAGGATTAAGCTGCAGGTGTGGAGACAGCATTTGGTGGTTGCCGTGAGATAATTTTCTGCCTTAAATTATGAAGTCTCGCCCATTGGTGATATGTCTGTCAGCTGGTCACTGGCAGAAAAGGCACACAGTAGGACCTGTAGTGTGTGTTCAGTTCAGGGATTGTTACTGTGCTGGTCATCCATGCTGCACTGTATAACAGTGTGATTAAATCCAGGTGTAAAAGTAGGCTGTGCTTAAAGAAAAAATAAGAATATTTAGCAGTATATTGATAGTAATGAAATGGTAAGTGTCTGTGGTGAGTTGCCTTTCCCCAGCACAGCAGCTGGACACCCACGCATCTACCCCCCCAACTGGGAATGGGGAGAAAACAGGATGGAAAAATGCATAGGTTGAGCTAAAGATAGGGAGATCACTTACCAGTTACCATCATGGGCAAAACAGACTTGGAGAAAATTCATTTTTTGTCCAATTGAAATCAATATGGATGTTGAGAAAAAAAAAAAAAAAAAAAAAAAAAACTCCCCCCTCCCTGACCTCACTTCTTCATTCCTGGCCTTCCCCTCAGCTCCCAGCGGTGCAGGGGGATGGGGAATGTGGGTTGTGGTTGGCAGTCCATAATGCTCCTCTCTGCCTCTCCTTCCTCCTTGTGTTTTGCCCCTGCACCGCTGTGGGGCCTGTCCATGGCCGCAGCCCTTCGGGAAAGGCTGGGGGCCCTTGGGCAGCTGTCAGGAGCCTGCCTCGTCCTGCTCTCCCTCTCCACAGCCTGAAGGGGAATCTCTGCTCCAGCACCAGGAGCACTTCATCACCTCCTTGTTCTTTCACCTGGGTGTTCACAGGGCCGCTTGTTGCCCCTTTTTTCCTCACTCGTGTCTTGTCCAGTGTTTTTTGCCCCTTCTCTCATAGGCTGTGTCCTCCATGGGGCAGCCCTGGCCTCTCCTCACAGAGGAACCCTGCAGCCACCTTGCCATGAACATCCAGTTTTTAATTAGCTGAGAGGGTCATTCAGGCTCCTAGATTGCAGTGTGGCTTTTTTGGAGAGGCAAGAACAGCAAAAAGCACCTACTTGAAAAGGTAAACTTGAGCTCTTTTATTTTTTATTTATTATTATTTTTTGGACTTCTCCCTTTTCCCTGTATGCAGAATGAAGGACTTCTTTCAGTCAGGTCCTCTTATATGGCTCTGATTGCTGCTGGCACTGGGTTACAGTGGTGGAAAGTGGGAAAGTTGAGGAAAAATTCTCACTTTGGGGGAAAACACGAAGGCTTTGCATTCAGACTGCATTTTTTATTCAGGAAAGGGGAAATGCAAACTTCAACCAAGCATTGGATCCATCATTTCTTTTAGGGCTGTCCCTGTTATCATCACATTTGCTTTGTCCTCCTGTGTCATCTTGACTATCCTCCCTTGGCTATCAAAGTAAATACAGTATTTAAACACAATACATAATTTGATTAGCTTTGTATTAATACACTATGCAAGCAGCATCCATCTAAAAGCATTTAGCTCCTCAGTGATTGCTCTTCTCAGATCTGTGGGCATGCAGAGGCTTTGTTAAGTGGCTGATTAAATCCAGGCTGAGGACATAAACCTGAAATCTGCTGTTTCTGTGCTACCTGTGGTGCCTGTAATGGGCTTCAGTAAACGTGTTCAAGGCCTGGTGGAAATGTAAGGTTAACTCACTGCGGGGTGTTTTATCACAAAAGAACAGTGTGTGTTTTGCTAGATAACGTAGGGTGGTGTTCAGATAAGCAGTCAAATAACATAAATACAGCTTTGTTCTTAAAGTGATGAAGGGACATCTTGTATCAGAGCAGCTCCCTCCCCTGTTCAGTCTAGTAGACACTAGATACTTTAAATTACCTATGGATTACATAGCTCTGAAGCTCTGTTTTAGCCAGTTGTTGAACAGTAGCTGCTGGGTAGAATTTCACAGCCCATATTTTTTCATCTGTGATCAGAGAAATCCTGCTCACGAAACCTGTGAAGGTGTTGGGTAGAGTTGGGTTGGCAAAACTTTGATTTTTTTAAATGACCAAGTGAAATGATTTTCATACTTATTATGGGCATGAGCGTCTAAGTAAACCCTGTAAAAACACACAGTAATGTCTGCAGTCTAATTTGTATGCAGCTATAATGACAAACATTTTTGGTGTGATATCTTGAGAAATAACTGGGGGAGTTCTTCAGCACTTCAGCTTCCAGGTGAGTTTCCTCCTTGTTGGCTGCATGTTTAGGACCAACAGCTGAGGCAGGTTCCCACCTGGTAGGGGTTTCATCTGTACTGTTGTCACTACCCATGTCATTCTTTCTGTCAATTGGAAGCTTTCTGATTGTGATGTCTGGAATCGCAGCATAAGACACACACACACTTTCTGTCCACTGAAGTTTTGATAGATGCCTGGAAGTTCCAAGGGTGACAGCGAGGGTGTGTGTGTGTGTGTGTGTGCTTTCAGCAGCTGGTGTTGCTGGCTCTTAAATCTCTTCCCCAACACTAATTTCAAGCTTTGAAATAGAAGGTCTTGCTCTGAAGGCAAAACTCTGCTTGTTTTGAGAGGGCCAGTACTTTGTCAGTAATTACGTGTTTTTACTGCTTATGCCAATACTACTGAGCTGTTAGCTGCATGAATCATGATTTCAGCTTCCAGTTAGGTTCCTTTGAGAACTGCAGAATCCAAAGTGCTGTATTCTTGTACATTTTAACATAACAAGTGATTTGTAAAAGTTTAACTACCATTTACTTTGTTCTTATGAGAATATCAGGTCTTGGGATTTGACAGCTCCTATAGGAGCAGGTCCTTTTTATTCCCCCTGGAAAGCACGGTAAATCAAAACCCTGAAAAAACAAATCTCAAGGAATATAATTAAAAAACAGTGGGTGATTACTTCCTCCATTAAGTATTTTCCTCTGTTGTCCAAAGCTTTCTTTTCCCATATAAAGAATCTTCTACATTCTGAAGCTGGTGCATAGAGAAAATAAGGCTGTAAAGAAAACAAACAAAAATATTTTTTAAATCCTTGTGTAGTACATAAGTATTCTCCCAAATATCCGTATGGCTTTTTGCTTGCTGGGTTAAACAGTAGAATATTTCATAAATGGGTAAAATTATACAAATCCGTTTTTCTTAGAGTGACAGCTCCTTTACTGTAAATTTCCTGATTTTGAAAGAAAATGTAATTTAAAGGCTGGGGGGAATCCTAATTTCTGTGTGGCAAGTGTGCATATCTTAGGTTTTATCAAGGTGACACTATTAGTGAAGCTTGCTTATCATAAGCAATTTTTAACTGCTTGGGAATCCACAGCAGACAATTGGTGTAGCTATATGTTTACAACACAGCACTCTTGGGAAAAAAAGTTGCCTGCAAGATGACTCTTTGTTTCTGGTAAAATATGTGTTACAGTCAATATTTATTACAGCTGCATCACCTCACTTTGATCTTCATTTCCTACCTGTATTGATTAGGTACAAGAAAACAAACAAACAAAATGCTAGTGCTGCCTATCGTTCTTTACCAGTATCCGACTCTTATGGTAATCAGATATTTGCCATTGGAAATAGGCCTTGTATGTCTTACATCCTGTATTTCACCTTCATGCCAGTTAAGAACACTCAGCATTACACCAGGATATTGTTACATGACATATGTCTGTTATTACCTAATGACTCTCTTTGACGTTCTGCCTTAAAATTAGCCTCCTACTTACCTATTTATCCACTTAAACCAGCAACTGATTCCTAGAAGTGACGAGCACTCAGCCTTGATGCTTTTGAAATTTTTTTAACTTGAAAGACTATAATTCTTTGGTCTGCATTCATACCTAAAAACTTCAGTCCTGTCAATCCAGCAACTTTTAAGACTTTGTTCTGCATTCCTGTAATTAGCTGAATTGGTAGGTAACGCTTTTTTGTAAGCTCTTACTTCAGTATGTCCTTAACATGGATTAATTTCTAATGGGTGCTGGAAGTAACTTCCTCTTGTTGTCTTAGTACAAAAACAAACAAAAAAAAACAAACAACAACAAAACAAACAAACAAACAAACAAAAAATTTAAATCTGTTGTGTGGTAGCATTTTTTACCATACACATAAAAATGCTACTGAGCCACCCAGTTTCCTTGCAGCAATGTGAAATGCTGTGTTCTTCTGGAACCCCTATCCACTATAGTCGGCCTCAGTGCAGGCATCATCTAAACAAATTAGCCTAACAATCATTATGAAGCTGCTACTAAGCAAAAGTGATATTTTCTCAAATATTATACGCTGGTGAGTGATTTTGAATAGCTGTTTATATGCAATGCATCTTTGAAGCAGTCACACAGGCCAAACAAGGACTGTGATAAGCATAAGACTCTTGGAGTAAAATAGGTCTTCTTGTATGTATCACTGCTTGGGGAGAGAAAGCGTGTCTAAGATTATAGATTAAACAAGGAAAAATGAACTCTCTGCTCTGCACAGAGTGAAATACAGGTTATCTGTCTAAGGTAGTAGGAGTATAGAAGCTCCTTTTATTTCACCTCATAGACTCTTCAGAAAGGCTGCAGGAGTTTTAGGATGATATAAAGTTAAGCATCTGAGTCTGAGCTAGTCATTCCCAGTGTTGGCACGAAGGGAAATAGGCCATAAAAATCTCTTTACAAGGAATTAGGTTGAACTGTCTGTGTAGAGAAGCTTCAGCTTGGCAGGTTGCAACTCTGCAGAAGGCTGCTCTCACATAGCACTTTGAAATGATTTACATACCAAGTACTGGATTTGGAAGCAAATATCTGTTCTTATGCTTTTCTGTTGTGTTTACTTATTTTTTTTCTATTACATTAATATACACCATAAACCTTTTATAGTGGACTCCTCATTTAGAAGAAAAAAAATCCTACTTGGGTCAGCTTGATTTCTGTTCATCTGAAAATACGAAGATGTTAGTATATTCAGCTTTAGTTACTTCTGTTTATATAACATCTGCAAATCCCTATGAACCAAGCTCCATCTTGGTCTGTGAATTCAATTGAGCTTCTGAAACAAATTCTTTTTTTTTTTTTTTTTTTTTTTTTTTCATATTTTGGCTAGCTGACTGTCCATGTGCATTTCTGGACTTTTATCATTCTAATAAAACCCTCTTGACAAGCTGTGAACCTCTTACTCCTGCTTCATTGTAAAATTCCATTTTGAAGTTACCTAGCTTATGCAAGATGTTAATTTTTCGGAGAGGAAAAACACAGAAATATGTCGACTTGTATACGAGGCTAACTTTGGCTCCCTGAGAATTCACAAACAGTACAGCACCTCTGACTATGCCAAATGTGATTACAAAACTCCCTAGGGAATAATAAATCTAATGTTGACTATTTCTTTCGTATTTGGGATCAGATTTGTAGTGGAGATTTCTCTTGTTCCTCTCTGAAGTGTATGAGAGTCTACTGTATAGAAATAGTGGAAGCCCTTACAGGTGTCACAGCAGGAATGGGAAGGCATGCATGCAGATCCCACTACACAAGAGACTGAAGCTTGATGAGTAAGATGCAGCTCGTCCTCTTAGATATGATGGTGCGTAGCACAGAGCAGATATGATTTGAGATGCTCTCACTCTTACTGAGACAACTTTCATGTCTCCTCTCTGGCTTTGCAAAACAAGTTTCAGCCTTGGCTTCAGTGAGAACAGGACATCTAGACGCGACCAAGAATAAATTCCAATGTAGATAATTCCCAGATAGGGGAAGCTCCCCCAGGGGAGGGAAGGGAGATGAGGGGAAGGGGGAGGAATGAAGTCCACTCCTCAGGGGAGCAATAAGCTATTCCTATTCCTGTCAATAGTCTCATGTTCACTGCTAACTCTCATCAGCAAAATGACTTTCAGTTGCAGAAAGGAGTATTTCATAATCTAGACCATCTTAAGAAAAAAAATAATTAGTTTCAGCTGCTGAACGATGAAACTGGATAAAAGGGGTTTTAAATGCATCCATCCAGAGAAAAGTGTCTTTTTAGGAAAGAAGAACTCACACACCTACTTCTTAAACTTGAAGTTACATGAAGCCTACTCTTGTTTTGATTACAGCTGAGCATGAGGAGTAATATCCTAGCTGAAATGATTTTAAGAAACTCCAGTGGTTTTCTGAAGTGAATAGGTTTCATATTATCCTTTAAAATAACTTATTAAATGTCCTGAGCATGCTGTTGTGTCAGTGGCAACATCACTGTTCCCTTCTCATGCCTCCCCATGGCAGTCCAGAAATGGGTGTTTAGATTTTAGGCTAGAAACAGCCACGGTAAAGAAATTGCCATGTTATTTCTAAGTATGCTTTTGCCAAGCCCTAGATATTGGGGCTCTGTTGCCCTTCTCTTGTACAATAAGGGAATATATCGTAATATACAGGTACCCAAGTAAGATGTGCTAGTAACACTAGGAAGACGAAGATGCTGTCACAGGAGGTAAAGCAGCATGGGCTTTGGTGTGCTTTAATTATCAGCAGCAATTAGTCAAGCACTACAAATGCTACTTTACCTGAGGTATATGCAAATGTTTGCCTACAAACAGAGCCCCCCACTGTGCCCCAGCTCCTTTCTGGCTTTATTCTCCATATTGATCACCTGTTGTGTTTTCTTCCTTACCCAGGGACTGCCTTTATGCTGTCTCTTTCCTGATAGTTTTACTGAACCTGGTTTATAAGCCAAAGCAAAACACTTTCTCACAAGCTTTTTGGGAATATATGCAAATGGTCTCCTGGGTCTTTATCCCCTTAGATTATTCAGCATGTGTATCACTACTGGAGCGAGAGTCTTGCCTTCCTGTCTCTTCATTTCATCGACTTGTCTCGGAGATTTCTGGGAAAGCATCTTCTTTTCTATTACCCCTGAGCCTGGTGAACTGGGCTTTTTTTTTTTTTTTTTTTTTTTTTTAATTATTATTAATGGTAACTCTGTAGCTATTTTGGAATTCCTCCACGTGGAAAATATAAAACAAGTGCTTGCAGCTATTAAATCTGAGCTACTTATCCATTCAACTGTCTGGATGGATTTAATTTTGAACGCCTTATCTAACTGTGTTGAATTCTTTTCACAGCTAATATAAGCAGCTGATGAAATCGTAGCATTGTAACAGCTAGAGATGGACAAGATTACACTTGTGACTCCCAGTGAGAGCAGCACTTGGCATTTTGTGGTGTTAGCTGTGCCTTCAGGCCCGATGCTCCCTCTGTCTCTGCCTCCTCCATGCAAAGCAGTGATCCAAGATGGTGGTGGTGGTGCTGGAGGAAGGCAGGTTGAGTGAAAGCTTCCTGCTCTGCCAGGCTCCTGGTCTCCAAGCAATTGGGAATTTGACCTCTAGGTCAGTAGGGCTTCCGAAGCCCCCTTTGCTGTGTTTAAGCTAGGGACGTTCACTGGCTCTTATCTGGGAAAAGTTAATTGTGCTACTGGTTGCTTAGGCGGTTGATACTGAGGCAAGATAATGTAGTTGCTCTTGTAAACTGTGAGATTGCCAGGCAAGCTGGGACTGGCACAGGTGGGTATTTCTAAACTACTAGAAACTAATGCACTTTACTTGGCAAGAGTAGAGAAACTGCTGAAAGGCTGTTAGGTTCCAGTCCATTTTTTTTTCTACCAGGTGCACGCTGGCTGATAAACAGTGTGCATCTGTCTTTCACGGTTTCTGAGTGAATGATCTTTCTAGCAAAGGAGTCTTGAATCAACAGGAACTTCTCATTCTGTATCTGTGCTGTGGTGTCAGCTGCTGCTTGACACTGTTTTCTATATCTACCTTTCTATAAGGAGAGCCCTTTTCAAGAAAGGTTTGTAGTCTGAAACCTCCTGGGACTGCAGTCAAGACTAGCTGGGAAAACATCAAGTGGGGAAAAAAACTAATTCATTGGTTTTGTGTCATTTAGGATTTTTTAACATCAGTAAGGGGATTAGTTCCTAGTATTGCAATACCTGACTATGTCCTGGACTAGATATTTAGGCACCTGCCAGCTCTTCTAATTTTTCCCAGAGTCAAGATGAGTTACTAAACCTTTTTTTCTTTCTGTGATTCTGTGATTCAGTGACAGAAGGTGGCATCTATCAGAAAATAAGTTACAAAGGTCATGTTGAATCCCTGAAAGTCAGATGCAGGTGGTGTTCAACCAAATGTGGGCTGATACTCACTCTAGAAGTCATTGTAGTATGCCACGCAGGAAGGAGTCTGTAAACTTTGTTCTCTTGTTAGCTTCATAGTCAATCAATATGTTAGTTCATCTCTTTAAATAAAAGTCTTGACAGTTTCTGTCTAAAATTACTGAGCTAAAAAATTCTGCTGCCTCCTTAAACATGAAGCACATGGTTGTCTTAGCACTTGCACCTTAAATCTGCTAAAGTGAAATTCCCTAGCTTCTGATCTGCATTGAAGAGTGGCCATAAATGGGCAAACTGCTTTAATGAGCAACTGTAGCTTTTTATTTTTATTTATTTTTATTTTTTAAGGAAATGAATGCAAAGAATGCATTAATTGTTTGGGAGGTCCATGTGACCAACTTATCTTCTCTGACAAGCTCTTTTAAAAATAGGCTATGCATTAAAAACAATGGAGATCTTAAAAAAGCAAAACACACATCATCATCATCTTTAATACATCTCTTTCTAGAAAATGAAGTGCCAAATTAAGTTCAAAATGCAGTTTCAGGAGTAAATCTGCTATTCATATCTTAATTTCTGCTTTCATACTTTTGAAAAACTTGGGATAAAACAGTTGGAAAGTTTTAAGTTGAATTACTGCTGCAAGCAAGATGTAATTTGCTAGATCTTGCTAAATCTTTCTGGGAACTACCTCCTGAACTTGAAAACAAACCCGAGAATACTTGTGTATGCTCAAAGTATATAGCTGCTAGGTGAATTGAGACTTACTATTCTACATATTCAGAGAACATAAGGATCCTTGTCACAGCTGTGTTTTTCTGTCCTGACACTTCTGCAGGCTGTGAAATTATTCAAGCAGGGTGTATGTGAGCTGTATCTGAAAGGTGGAAACACATAAGTTTGATGGGCCTAAGCACAGGAACAAACTACTGAATGCAAGAGCCTTGCACTGTGCTGTCACTGCCATCTATTAAGGTCTTTGATATACCATGGTGGAGTGCTAGCATGCAAGTATAAAAAAAGGCATCTGTTGTCTGCTCAGGCATCCAGACAATCTTGTACCTCTTACACATTCTTTCCTGTTAAGCAACTAGATCCCCCTTCTATCGGTATCCTGCCTATTTAAATTTGGATACTTGGCAAAGAGCGTCCTGTGTGCGTGTAGCACACAGAATGTGTTAGGTGATCCACAAGTTTCCAGAAGTAAATTAGGTAACGTGGTGGGTTCTCCGAGCATAAGACTTGCAACTGCTGTAGACTTTTCTGCCCAGCGACTGCCCCGAGACTAAATAGTGCAAGTAATTCCTGGGTTGACCTCAAGTAAGATTTTAAAAAATAAAAATATCTTTTTTTTTTTTTTTTATCTTGCCTATCTAACAATCTCTTTGCATTTAGGTTGGTATAGTGGTGGTCTTCAGGTGTGCCTTCAGCAGGAATATACAATGTCCCCAAAATATGGCATGAGGTTGAATATTGGAGTAAAATATGTGCATTGCTCTGTAGTTGTTCTTTAGAAGCAAACCTATTTTGTTTCTGAATGGTCACCTGGAAAAAAAAAAAAAAAAAAAAAGTATAGGTCAGGCAAGTAAGGGGTGTGCTGTGTTTCTTGAAAACAGAACTTCATTATGTGCAATCCATAATGGTTTTCTTGGCTTATTCCCCACACCTTGCGTCTAGGCTGTAGGTCTCGGCTACACTCATGAACCTGTAGAGAAGAGCAGACACATGAAAGCAGAGGCTGCCAGGGGTGACTGTCAGCTTGAAGCTCCAAAAGCAGCCTCCACTGGCTCTTTCTTTGCCAGCCCTTCCTGTTCTAGCTTCCTTGCTACTGGGCTTGTTTCATGTTAGCACAGACTTGCAGCAGAGTGAATCAGAGTTGATGGCAGATGCTTATTACTGCCTGCTGAGAACTTGACTTAGTGTTTTATAAACTGTATTTTTAGAAGTACACCAAGTGCAGGTGGGTTAGAGACATGCTAAGCAATTCATCTGTTATTCTTTTCATTTATGATAGCATTTCTCTTGGCTGTGAATCCTTGTTTCAGTAAAACTGAAGATAGTTGGTATTCCCTCAGCACAGTGTCAGCTGGTGGAGACAAATTCTTCTGTTCCAGTTTCTAAATATCTCTAGTGTAAACAAAGTCAACAAATCGATTGTGTGACTGTAAATCTCTCTGAGTTGGTCTTTTCTCTTTTTATGAGAGAGATGCATTTTTAATAATGAATATTCCTGGCGCATTGCCATCAGTGTGTGATGCAGCAGACTGCTATAGATTTAGACGTACAGAAGGTCTGGATGATCAGTGCTTGTACTAACTGGATGGGGCTAAAAACACATCAGTGAAATTAGTAGTTAAGAGGTTTTCTTCCCTCTCCTACTCCTCTTTTTGGCTGAGGAAAGTTATGGATATATGAAACTTGGCTGGTATTTGGATGTGCTTCTACAGAAGATAAGAACTTTGCCTCAGCATTGAATGTGATGATACGTGGCTTATTTTCTCTCTGTGGTTCACTGCAGTGGATATGCAACTTAACGCTGGCTGGAAGGGGAGTGATGTCTGTATGGCTGATGGACGAAAACTCCTATTTTTTTCTCACACAGCACTGGTTTCTGATCAGTAGATGTCGAACTTGCAATGAAAAGCAAAATACAGAGTATGGATTTGTAGATAGGGCCTCATCTCTCTTTACTCCTCTCTCTCATTTCTGTTTGTTTTCAAATACACGGAGACAGAGCGTTAGTGGGGCTGTAGCTATTCAAACCCGAGCTTCCCGCCCCAAGTCAGGAAATGCCTAGCTTTGGAAGCACAACGGCTCTGCGCCGAGCCCTGCCTGTGCTGCTGCCTTCCCACAAACAGAGCTTGAGGAAATGCCTTGAATTCACCACCAGCGGATCTTTCTGCTCACACTACTCACAGAAATCTGTTCTCGAGCGCTCATGCTCGTTGCTCCACTCTTCAGTGGCGGTGTTGCTTGAACATGCCTCTGCTTCTGAGCTGGAACCCGCGCCAGAAGGTACTGACAGCTCAGCGCACGCGGGGTGCTCACCCTTCTCCTTTCTCATGGTGTGTCGGAAACGGTCTGGCACGAGGGCGACCTGGGCGGTTGGTGCCGAGCTGCTTCGCTGCTTTGAAAATAATTGTCTTACTAGAACTGCTGTCATTAAGGAGCTGGAGTTATTAGGCGTGTTTATTAGATTAGGGCCTTCACAGCCACACTGATGGTTTTCAGCCTTGCACTAAGAACAGGGGCTCTGCTTTGCTGATAACCTCCAGGCAAAAATTTGCCATGTAGAAATTAGAAACAAAATAAAAGAGCTGCATCATAATGAACTTCTCTCTAGCTGTGGATATGAAAATATCCAGCAAGTGAATTTTGTTTTTTCTTTGCAATATTCACAGTGTTAAAGTTTTAAGTTTCACTTTAAATTGAAAACACTGCTGGGCAGCTACTTCTGGGTGTGTTTGTACGTTAGTCCTCCAGCAAAAACAGGGAGCTCCACCTTTGTTCGGTGAAGGCTGTTGTAAATTCAAAGGAAGTATATTTTTTAATGCTTTAACTTCTGTCTGTGCTATTCAAGACAGCGTGCAGTATCACTATGGAGATACTTTGCCTGGAGTTGTGACAAAGAAAAAGCACAGAAGAAGGCTGCTAAATGGTGCAGCATGCATGATTTAGTAGGCTTGATAGACTCTCTATTTTACAACTTCAAGGTATGGATGACAAACACCTAATAATTTTCTTGTTCTTTTTAAAGGAGGGTTGATAAAGTTGGAATTTAGCAAAAATCCAGTTGAATGACATGAGAAGAAAGTTTCGATTTGGTGTTAAATATTTTCCTGTGGTCTTCTTTTACTGACTTTTTTTGTCTGACTTTATAGAACCAAAGCTTGCATTAGTTCTATTGATTTAACTGATGTTTCCAGCAGAAAAAACAAACAAACAAACAAACAAACAAACAAAAACCAATACATTTCTGTGTTGAACATAGTTATGCTTCTTGATGTATAGTGGAATGTTTTTTGGCTGTACTTTGCTCATATGCACTTTGAACAGTGTACTGTTTATGCTTGAGGAAGGTATTTGTTCTCCTTCCATGATCCACTTGTAGGCCTAGTCACAAGGGACAGGATAGGGTGGAGCTCATGAACCACAGAGATAGAATTATAGGAGGATAATATTAATATAGGACATATTCATATTTTTTTTTCCAGGGTTAAGTGTTGCAGCATTATTCCAGTCTAGCTGGCCAAATAGCTGATGCACTGCAGTAGCTCTAAGGTCTATAACCAATGTTGTGGGTGCAAGGTACATATGGGATAGATTGGAGGAGCATTTGGCTAAAATTGATGCCATTACTAGTTTAATCTTACCAAAACTCTACAGCCTCGTAAATAGAGTTAGAGAGAGTGTAACTCCTATCACTCTAATTTTTATGTTCAGAGCTGAATCTTACTGTAGGTGATGCAGAACTTGACTAGTGACATCTGTTCTAATTTGAACACAGCTGACATCCCTTATTGAATTACCATATATTGAATCAGATCTAAGTAGGTAAAGAATGATTCATACAATTTTAGGCTACTCAAATATGCCTGATAACTGATTTAATTTGGATTCCCGAGTGGCTTTTTCCTTAATTAGACTTATCAGATCTATTGTGTTTCCCTAGAGTGAAATGTTGCCTCCTTAATGTCATTATGGAGCTTTTCTTACTTGCTTCTCACCTTAGTCTTTGTTTTTGCTGCACCAGGTTTTGGAGGCTGTGCTGTTCACATTGAGAGCTTTTGTGAGGTTTCTGGTACAGGCCCTGAAGAAGGACCTCTGGTCTCCTGTGTTCTCTTGGCTCTAAAACATTGCTGAAGAGTCACTCTCAACTGTTAGCCTTGGAAAGCATCACAGTGCCTCAGATATAATCTCAATAATTCCACTAAATTACTGAGACTTAAAGTTAATAACTACGAGCCCTGTTTCAAGAGTATTAAAGTTCAAATGCCACTGCTGTCTCCTGATAGATGTGTGCATCTTTCAATTTCCTGGAAGGGAGGAAAGCTCATCTGATGCTCACGTGTCCATTTTGCCTGGTATCAGTTTATTAATACCTGATAAGAGTTTAGTGTGCCTTCAGTTATTTAAGCATGAGGTCACTGCTGTGGCAGAGAAAGCTCTGTCTGTGTGCTGTTACAACATATGTGAGTAAATGTTTTGTCTAGTTCCTTCATCTAGATAATACACCATATCTACCTAGCTCTTTATGAAGCTTGTCAGAACTTCTGTTTGTTTTCTGACAAATTTTCTCTTTTTTAATTGCTTGGTGATGTGTGTGCTCCTGGGTTTCTTGCTCTTTCTAAGGACCTTGTATCTTCTGTTTCAGGAGCTCCTCCTCTTCTTCTGTTAACCTTTTAAAGTGAAAAGCTAATGAACTTTTTACATCGTGTGGTCAATAAATACTGTGTATTGTACAATTAAAGATGCTTATAATGTTAATGTATATAGACGGGAATACGTCTAACAAGCTTTCATTGTCTTCTTACTGTACCTTTTTTTTTTTTTTATTGCCTCCTTCCACTTCATGTAATACTGCTCATCTGTCTAGGAAAATTTCCCAAATGATAAATACAGGCATGTTACTTCTGGTTCCTCCTTCTGGTTTGAGAACCACTGTCCCAGCAAGGTGCTATCAAATTATTTCCGCCTGAGAAGCCCTCTGTGACTCCCTCTGGGATGTAGTCATCTTCTCCTTCTCTGCCTAACAATATTTGGAAAAAGATGATAGGCCCTGAGACTGTGGGACTTTTAGAGAATCAACTCTTGTATTTTTCCAGGACTAGCTCCACTGGATTTGTTGGGGCTGAAAGCATGTTTTTCACCCTGCAAATACACAGCCTATCCCCTTCTATGCCAGTCTCCCAGCTTGAAGCAACTTTCCTCAAGGTTTAATGACAAAAAATTCTGAGTATGTTAGATTAGTTGTTTAAATATTTTAAACATTTATTTTGTTTGTATACCGGTGAATGCCAAAAAACTATTTATGTAATAACTTGTTTAAACTTTTTGCTCTGCTATAATTGCTGGTAGTTTATATCCAGGAAGATCTGCAATGACCCCGTGGGCTTAAGGAATAAGAATCCCATTTCTCTCCTTTGCCTGTGTAATTTCATGGGTCTGCTTCAGGGAATTACTAGAACTTGGAAACACATTAATAAGTTTTGAACATTTCAGTAATCTATCTCCTAAATGTTACCAAACTGATTTCTAAAAATATTTAAGCAGTTTCATCCTGTTAATTCACTATTTTTAATGTCCATTCTGCTTACTCTCTTGTCTAACTTTGTCCTGAAATTTCAACATTAATAGCTAATAAGCTAATATCGAAATCCAAAAAAGTTACACAACTTTGATGGTGTAACTCTTGTGACTGAGGCTTCTTGATATGCAGAGAGTCAAAAAACAAACAAACAAACAAAAAATCCAAACCAATCCTATACTGAATAAATAATTAAAAAGCCATGTTGGAGTGGTTGCCAGCCTTGATAATTTTGTAACTTTTCCTGAATTTTTCATTTCAGGAAAACAGAGTTGCAAACTCTTGTTTAGATTCCACTTGATTGCAGTTACAGTGTTTTCCCAAAGTCAAAACATTAAATGAAAATATTTTAATCTGACAAGGTGCAAGTCTCAGCAAATGGCAGTGACACTTGGTTCTTGATAGGTAACATGGTCCTGGAATGGAAGAAGGTCAGATCTAACAATATAAGTTGGCACATCAATCATTGGGCACATCAGCATTAGTATACTGTTATTCTTTTACTTTGAAGACAATAAAATCCACATGTATAAATACAGTATGAACTGAAACCTCTGCAGTAATGCTAGGATTCCTCTATGTTGAAATGAAAATGCTGTAGCTGCTCATGTGGTAGGTAGAAGCAAAAGCAATAGAGGGAGCAGGTATCATGAAATAATAATTATGGCTCAAATACTAATGATTCATAGGAGTGTTGCCAGCAGATAAGAGAGGTGATCCTACCCCTCTACTCAGCCCTGGTGAGGCCTCACTTGGAGTATTGTGTCCAGTTCTGGTCTCCCCAGTACAAGAGGGACATGGAGCTACTGGAGCAAGTACAGAGGAGGGCTGCTAATATGATTAGAGAACTGGAGCACCTGTTGTACGAGAACAGGCGGAGAGAGCTGAGCCTGTTCAGCCTGGAAAAGAGAAGACTGAGGGGAGACCTCATTAATGTGTATAAATATCTGAAGGGAGAGTGTTGAGAGGATGGAGCCAGCCTCTTTTCAGTTGTGCCCAGCAACAGGATGAGAGGTAACGGGCACAAACTGAAGCGCCAGAGGTTCTGGCTGAATATGAGGGGACACTTCTTTATTGTGAAGGTGACAGCACTGGAACAGGTTGCCCAGAGAGGTTGTGGAGTCTCCTTCCCTGGATATATTCAAAACCCACCTGGATGCCATCCTGCACAATGTGCTCTAGGTGATCCTGCTCTAGATGATCTTTAGAGGTCCCTTCCAACCTCAGTTGTGATTCCAACCTCATTCTGTGAATGAAGAGTATGCATGCTCTGGAAAAGACAGAAATAAAACCAGGTGGTACATAGCAGGATGGTAGGTTTGTTTGCTTGTTTGTTTAAAAAATAGGATTATAACTATGTAAAACTCTGTGTATCTGTGTGTATCTGTCTGGGAGATCTCCAGGAAGGGAGGGGATAGAGAATCTTACTGTGGTATATATGGAAGTCTCTTGTCCGCAGCCTTTTTGGACATTTGTTGGCAGAAGAAGAAGGGATAGGATGCATAAGGAGGCTCTCAGGTATTATTTAGAAGACTTCAGAATTTCTTCTCCAGTCTCTATTGTGGAATTTACGAGCAAGTGACAAAACCCAGTTACTGGAGTGGTAGTCATGGCATGCTTTTTTAAAATCCAAATAGCTGAACAAAGAGCTGGCATTGCTTAATCCAGTTGACTTCAGGGAAGATTTGTTTTTGAATAGAATTACTGTTTGTCACTATACTTTGAATAAAGTATAAGTGAATTGTACTGTATCACATTTTGGATTTTAAAAAGGGAAATTTAATTAAAATTCAGCTAGCTTGTGAACTTTGCTAAAAGCAAGAGCTAAGGGATTTAAACTCTAGAGTGTCTTTAAGCACAAACCATTGAAAGAATGAGAAGAAAAATGTTCAGTGAAAAAGATGTATCTCAGAAGTTGAAGCAGCATGAGATTTGTTCACGTCCAGCTGAGCTGGACAATGGTAAATGGTAATGCTGGACAGTGGGCAATGTTAAAGCAGCCATTAGTGACAATGAGTAAAAAGATTAAGTACAGTCTACTGCCTGCACCATATCAAGCCTAACTTTTGGCCTCGTTGAAAACTGAGATGATGTTGTCTATGGGGACAAAGACCAAGGGTCAGTAGAACATAGAGTAATTGAACTTTATTTTGAAGCAAATGAAGTGGAAGCAGGTTTGAGTTGAGTAGAAGTGTGTAATGGGATATGGGGGTTAAGACGAGGTAATTTTCTACCATGACTTGCAAAAGTATTGTCTTATAAGATCACTGCCTTATTAGCAAGTTCCAGATGGTATCAAGACTGGAAGAAAGAGATACTGTAGGGAACATGGTTTATTTACTAAGGTGTGACTTCAGAGTTATCTTCTCTCTCTTTTTTTTTTTTTTCTTTTTTCTTTTCCAAAACTTTGAAAGACATTTTCAAATATTATCCAAGTGCGGGAAAGCTGTATGATACACTATTTATTGATTGTGTTGGATTCGGCGAGCGTTGAGAACTGACTTCTTTTGTGGTGAAACTAGGGTTGATATCATCCCTTGATCTCATTGTAACTAGCAGTATTCCAAATGTGTGTGCCATGATGCCATTCATTATTTTGTCTGCCAGAGGTGAGACTTGGGCTAAGCAGAGGTGGGTACTGTTGAAAGAGGAGCTAGACTCATTCTGGTGACCTGTCAATAGCCTTGGATGAGTCTTGGCTTTTTTCAGTGAAGGCAAAATGGAAAAGGAGCTTGCATATTAAATATGCTGATACTGAAGGCAGACATCCTCCAAAGTGATTGGGATAAAATGGAAGTAGAGCCTTAAAAGACTCGGTGATACAGGTCTGAAATTGAGAGTTTCTGCTACAGTGATGTGCACTTTGGCCTTCAGGGCTCTCTCAGTTGTATGTGGTACTTCTGTAACATTTCCATATGCTTGCTGTCTGTATTACAATATTGCCAGTAGAAACTGATGGGCGTTACTGGTCTCTCTCCGTGCACAAAATGTGGTTTCCACAGCTGTCCTAAGAACAGAATGTCTGGCTCTGCAAAATGAAAGTAAAGAAACAATGATGGCCCTCTGCAAAACACATCAGCAAGAGACACTGATGTGGGAAGAGGGCTGCAAAAGAGAGAAGGCAGTGTAAGTAAAAGGGAAAAAAATATGTAGACATTTGTCAGTAGACTCTAAGCTCATTGCTCTGGTAATTTAAAACTTTACATTCTAAAACAATTTCTAGTATTTTTACTGAAACTTTTTGCTTTGCTTTCCACTTCATTCTAAACTCTACACAGGAAATTTCTCTACTATGTTTATATGTTTATGTCAGCCAAGAAGCTAGTGCACTGTACTGAAGAAATAACCTGTGAGAATATTTACAGTAACATTTTTTGGGGGGGAATACCACTGTCTGTTCTCTCTTTTGTGTCTGCTAAAAGGATCATTTAATCTATCCCTTAGGTTCCTGATGTCATCAGCAGCATAAGACAAGTCTCCAAAGCAGCACTGAAAGAAGATGCCAAACCAAGTAAAGACAGTGAAGATGCCTTCTATAACTCTCAAAAATTTGAGGTCTTGTACTGTGGAAAGGTGACGGTGGCTCACAAGAAGGCTCCTTCATCATTAATTGATGACTGCATTGAGAAATTCAGCCTTCATGAGCGTCAGCGCCTGAAACTATTAAACGAACAGCGGAATAATGGGTCGAGTTTGGACTTACCCCTGTGTGAAGGAAATGTGCCAGCTTCTCCATTGGATAGCCCATTTGAGGAGCTGGAGAGCCCAAATAACACCACAGGACACGCTGCGATGTTTACAATTGGCAGCCAGACCAACTTGACCAACCTGGCCAGCACACGTAGCTCCTTTCCAGAGCGAATTTTAGAGGACTCTGGCTTTGACGAGCAGCAGGAGTTTCGTTCCCGGTGCAGCAGTGTCACTGCAGTTATGCAAAGAAGGGTTCATGATGCAAATCTGAAAATACAGCCACGCAGAAGACATGCAAGTGCACCCAGTCATGTTCAGCCCTCCGATTCTGAGAAGAACAGGACAATGTTGTTTCAGGTGTGTCCTAGGATGGGCAATTTCATGTTGGTTTTGTACAACATCTTCACCTGTGCAGTTTGAAGCTGAGACAAGTTTTGTAAGACTTGTCTTACACTAATTATTTTACATCTTATTTTAGCATGGATTCAGTATAGTTTCATGATTTGTCAGAAATATTTATGTGTATGTCCATTAATGATTGGAACACAAGTAGCTGGACTTTAAGGAAACCAGCATGACTCATGAGCACTGATAAATTTTAAAAAAATGAATTGTTCATGGACAACAACAACAGAGTTTCAAGGGGCAGAGCCTCGCATATTTCATATGTGATTCTGGTTCATCTGTGCTGCTGAGATCTAGGACTTAGATGAAAAAAGTATTTTATTCAAGAAGATAATCCACGAAGATTTCCTTATGAACAAATCATCTTCTCTGTATGATTAAAAGAAGCCCCTAAGTTCACAGCCTTATGTTTGAGCCAGCTCCTTTATAATTTGTACTGATGTCAAACTGTTCTCATCTGTCTTTCCCAGATGAGTAGACAAATATCTCTGCTTGCACTGAAGGTTTCTTGCTTTAGACCTCAAAGATCTTTCTTCTCTTGCCTGAATTGTATTTGACATCTTCAGAGCTTGTACTGAGAAAACAAAAGGACACTTAGAGGAGGTGACCCATAGAAAGATCTTTGGAACTTAAAATAACAGGGAGCTAAATGCTTGAGTTTTGTCATTGATTTGCATTAAAGATCATTCTTGCCTTTTATTCTCTTGGGGAAATACTAACTGAAGTGCGAATGCATTGCCCTTTGGAAAGCCACAGCTATCCCTGGTAATGAAAAGGATTTAGCTATAAAACTCCAGAAGCTCTGTGGAGGAAGTTCCATACACTTGCAAAGCAGTTTGGGAAAGCTTGAAGGATTTGTTGCAGAACCTCCATTTTCTCACTCAGACTTGTTACAGAAATTTAAAGTATCACCTTAAGATCAGCATAGTTTCTCAGTTGATTTATGGAATATCTGTTACGGTGGTGGGTTTGTTTTAAATCAAAACCACCCACATATTCTGTAGTTTTGCTGATTTCTGTATTGGACCTTATAATTTAGCCACACTGTTTGCTAAAGGCTTTGGTATTATCTGCCAAGCATGTGATCTTTTGATAAAAATAACTCAAAATGATAAAGGAAAAAAACAAAAACAAAGAAAAACAAACAAACAAAACAAACAAAAACAAACAAACAAAACAAAAACAAGAAACACAAAGCCTCTTTCCAAATTTTTTTCCTATTGAATTGAGTGTATTGTTCTTGCTGAAATACTCTTGCTCAATCGAGGCTAAATTATGGCACCCTTTTTCCTGCTGAGTAAGCTGGTTTGCTGAAGGTACTTTATGTGAACAAGAAAGGGCTAGATTTTGACATTTTTGTTGCTGCTAACACTGTGCCCTGTGCCTCCAAGACAGTCATAAACTAGACTTTCTTATTTTTCTTCCCCCCCCCCCCCGTGTTTTTTTGCGGGGTGGGGAGATTTGAAGTTAACCTCATCAGTCCAGACACCAAATCTGTTGTGCTTGAAAAGAACTTTAAAGATATCTCCTCATGTTCTCAGGTAAGCATTAATAAGACGCAGCATATAGATTATCAGAAGAAATGGAATTGATTTCTACTTCAGCTTGGTTGCCTTGCTAGCATATAGGAAGCATAAAAAAAAAAGTGGAGTTTTTTTTTTTAGCATTCTGTCCTGCTCTCCTTTATTCAGTCTTAAAGGCTGCTTTTAAACAGTTTATCCTCTTTGTCTAAATCACAATAAATGAAAATAGATTGCTGTTTTACTCCATTTGCTCCTTGATTTAAAAATTGGGGTTATTTGGGGAGATCATGCAGGTTTGTGATACAATTCCTGCATCATATTTGACAGCAAAATGTTACTGATTTCTCTGGGGAGTACAGCAGAAGAAATGGGATATTAAATTATGATTGCTTTATAAGCAGCTGTAGCAGACTTGAAGTAGTGATGACAAAAAATTATAATAGTGAGAGCTGTTATTCAAATCAGGATTGCACTCATCTGGTAGCATTTTCAAGTAGATATTGCACAAAAATTATGCAACGTCATTCCCAAAGAGCTTAAATACAGAAAAGATGAGCACAGAATAATCAATGTGAGATGCAGCAGTGGTAACTTTGATCGCTGGTCAGAAAGCAAAGTATAAACTGTTCTGCTTTGTGAGAGCATTGGATTTAATTTGGAAGTAGCTTAATCTCCATTTAGGATGCTCTGGGAGTGCTGTCTCTGAATTGCTGATGTGAAAGCCTCTGGAGTAAAGGGAGGAGAGCATCAGATCAGTCCTCCACAAAACCAGCTGTTTACCTACATTGTTTCTTCTGGAATATATGGTAATAGATGAACCTAGCTTTCTCCAGTATAAATGTGTCTCATAAAAAGTGAAACATCAGGGCTGAGGGATTTTTCTTTCTATCTTGTTGTTTGGCAGCTGTTACTTCTGATACTTTCTGTTTTGAGGTCTTTTTTTATTATTATTTTTTTTTTTTTACCTTCTGCCATTTCCTATGCACGTGCATCACTTCAGGCCACTTTAAACATTATTATTCTAGTTTAAAGTATGCTTTCAGGCATACTCTAAACCTGCCTTTCACCCCCAAGTGCTTTCATTTTAATGCTAATAACAAATCTGCTCTTGCATAACTGTGCTACAAATGCTAATACAAATTAAGAACTGGTCAGTACTTCTGAATCAAGTGGAGCCTTAAACTACCAACTATAGGTCCAGGCCCTTATGTAGAGTCTAACTACAGCTGATGTTGCTGCTGAGAGTGGAGAAAGGCATGTGCAAATACAGAATGGAACAATGATCAAACAATTGCCTGCTAATAACTTTATTATAAATACAGATAGAAAGATTCTCACTGCAGTGGTATGGAAAGCAAAACTTGTAGATGGTTGAGTCTTCCTTCCACCCGCCCCCCCTTTGTGGGTGTATTGAGCTCAGTAAAAGTGACACTTCAATTTTACATGCTTGTAACAGGCAAACAAAAGTCCTAAGTGCAGAAAACATTTTTCAGCTAATTTTAAAGTGTGATGGAGACCAGCAGGACCATTGCAGACCTTTACTTTTCGTTCAGTAAAATAACTGTATGCAGT